>NW_027223759.1:69436240-70036240 GCF_028538775.1 Myotis yumanensis
CTCTCTAATTATTGATTTTTCTATCTCTCTCCCTCTCCCGTCCTCTCTCTGAAATCAATAAAAATATATTTTTAAAAAACTTTTAAAAAGTTTGAAAAAAATAGAAAAATCAATTTTTACCAAATCCATAAAAAATAAGGTCCTGGAACCAAGTCACAGTTTCCAGCCAAATTTGGGTGAGGACTGTCTTTTGAAATAAAATGTGCTTCAATTTTAAATGGTAAAATATACGATAAAAAATTTTTAAAAATGGTTTTTGTCACCATTCCCTTAAAGAGGAACACATTTATGATATCTATCCTTTAGTTTTAGGTAAAGGACTCATCTCAATGCCGAATCCCTCTTTGCCTTCCTTGTACAAGTCCTGAGGAGGCTTCACAGAGATGGTGACAAAGGTTTATTAAGGGAATCAAAACCAAACGCAAAGTGATCTGATGGAAATCTTTATTGGAATAATTATTGAGAAGTCAGCTAGCTGTGGAATTGGAAAATAATAGTTTGTTATCTCTTTTGAATAAGTGGTGCTTTCAAATTAAATATTGAAGCCCTGATTCTGTGTTTCAGACATTTTTAAAGTGCACTTTTTAAAATTCTCTTACCTGGGAAATAAAGGTATTTGAAATTTCAGTGACCCCTCAGGAATTACAGATGCAAACAGAATGTTCCTCTGCTAAGACGTAGGAAGAGACCGATAACACTGTGGGGAAAATGTGATAGGCTGTAGAGACTTTCAGAATATTTCAATTAAAAAGTGGTTTTGCTCCATTGATTTTAAAATAGAAATAATTCAGATGATATTGCCTAGGAGTTGTTTTACTGTTAGTTCTCATTGACTTGTATAATGTTCCTATATAATATGCAATAATGCATAACTAGCTCTTTGACTTTACTCTAGAAATATATTCCTTAAGATAGGGATATACTCAAGTAAGAACATTACATTCTTCCCTAAATCACAAGATTTTTTTTGGGGGGGGGGGTTGGGGGGGAAGGGGTATAGTTAAAAAGTATTCTTCTGAGGATTCCCATCATCCATAGAGTCTATAATAATATCAGCTACAGTAGGACAGTGGACTGAACTAGGAATCAAGTAACCAATTTTATTTCCAGTTTTGACACTAACTAGCTGTGTGACCCTAAGAAAATCATTCCACCTTCTGGTTTTAGTCTTTCATCTGTTAAATGAGAAAAATAAACTTGGTGGCTTCACAGAATTCATAAAGTGTTAGAGATGAAATGGACATAGTCTATAAATAGAGGGTTTTGTTTTACAGGTGAAAGGACAGAGACCTAGAGGGACAGGGTGCTTTGTCCAATGTCCATTTGAATCAGTGGAAAAGTGAAAAATAAAATTTAGGTGTTTAATTTCAATCCAATGCTCATTTCTTCACATTGAAATGTTACATTTTTGTCTGTTAGTGAAAAAAATGCAAATAAATCACTTTTATGATTTATAGATTATATGAATACATAATGAATATACAAGTAAAGATTCATTACAGATTCATTTTATATTATATATACTTATAAACATATAAGTATATTCATTCAATATATAGCTTTATATTGATATAAAATGTATGTATTTATTATATAGTAATATTTATGTTTATATTGTATTCATCTCTCTCTTGCCCAGATCATCAATAGCATATAAGAATGACTTTTGTATATTTGGTAATTTTTGTTTGAGTTAGTAGGAAATGACATTACAAAATCTTTTGATACAATGCAAATATTTGTTCATGATTACTTGACAACAGATTTGTAATCACAATTCTGCTTAATGATAGACTATTTTAGGAAGTTCTTTCCAATTACACAATGTCATTATGTACAAGTTTCCACTTGGGCTGCTTCCAAATCTTGGCCTTTGTAAATAATGCTGCAATGAACATAGGGGTGCATATATTTTTTTGAATTAGCATTTCAGGTTTCTTCGGATATCAGTAGATGAGTGAATAAAAAGTTGTGACACATTTCCACAATGGCATACTACTGGGCCATAAAAAAAAGGAAATCTTATCCTTTATGACAAACATTGATGGACAAACATTGAGAGCATTATGCTAAGTGAAATAAGCCAGTCAGAGAAAGACAAGTACCATATGATTCCACTCATATTTGAAATCTTATAAGCAAAATAAACTAACAAACAAAATGAAACTAGACTCATAGAGAACAGACTGACAGCTATCATAGCATAGGGGAATTGGGAAGGCTGGGTGAAAAAAGGGAAAGGGATTAAGTAAAAAAGAAAACAAGCCGAAACCGGTTTGGCTCAGTGGATAGAGCGTCGGCCTGCGGACTGAAAGGTCCCAGGTTCGATTCCGGTCAAGGGCATGTACCTGGGTTGCGGGCACATCCCCAGTGGGAGATGTGCAGGAGGCAGCTGGTCGATGTTTCTCTCTCATCGATGTTTCTAACTCTCTATCTCTCTCTCCCTCTCTGTAAAAAATCAATAAAATATATTTTAAAAAAAAAGAAAACAAAACTAATAGACACAGACAACAGTATGGTGATTATCAGAGGGAAAAGGGAGTAGGGGAGGTAGAGACAGTAAAGGGGGTATAAGGTGATGGAAGGAGACTTGATTTGGAGTGGTGAATACACAATAGAATATACAGGTTATTTCTTATAGAACTGTACACCTGAAACCTATATAGTTGTATTTACCAATATCACCCCAATAAATTCAATATCAAAGGAAAAAAGAGGTTTACAAGAGCAACAAATATTTCTATCTGAATTATATCACAGAGAGATGTTTCCTGGGGATGACACGGTGACTAACTTCCAAGGCTCCCATGGGATTTTATTTACTTGCTAAATTTACTCCAACTTTGAAAAACGGATTTGTCAAATTTTTGTAATTCTAATATTACTAAGAAACACTCTGGACTTTCTCAAATAAATAAGCTCATAGGAAGAATATATAAAACCAAAACTTTATTAATTTACAACTAAAATATCATTTCCTAGGGGGTGATGGAGTTCTGTCTTTTGCCTAGTTCCGTGGTTGGCAAACTGCGGCTCTCGAGACACATGCGGCTTTTTGGCCCCTTGAGTGTGGCTCTTCCACAAAATACCACGTGCGGGCACGCGTACAGTGCTATTGAAACTTCATGGCCCATGCGCAGAAGTTGGTTTTAGGCCTGGGCGAGTCTATTTTGAAGAAATACTGTTGATATTTAGCTCTGTGTACTAATGAGTTTGCCGACCACTGGCCTAGTTCATTCTCTCTACAGATTTAAAAATAAAAAATCGATAGTAATCAAGACAGAATCCAAAATTTGACTCCTTGAGGTTGAAATGGGTAGCTATTTACTTACTGTGAATACTTAGTGGTGCCAGTCATTTTCTCAGTGACCATGACCTCTACTCAGAGAATAAGCTTCTTGTTCATAATTGATTTAATGTCTCACACTCTGTTCTTCCCAAAAGCCATATATGTCATAGATCAGTGGTTCTCAACCTGTGGGTCGAGACCCCTTTGGGGGTCGAACGACCCTTTCACAGGGGTCACCTAAGACCATCGGAAAACACATATGTAATTACATATTGTTTTTGTGATTAATCGCTATGCTTCAATTATGTTCAATTTGTAACAATGAAATTGGGGGTCACCACAACATGAGGAACTATATTAAAGGGTCATGGCATTAGGAAGGTTGAGAACCACTGTCATAGATTAAGGAGAATATTTTTTCTTTGGTAAGTATTTGCACCAACAGGGGTAAAATACAGCATATGGTGATAGTATGGGAGCTAGAAGAGATAGTTCCAAAGTCCTGAGAGAGTTAAAAACTTTAGCCCCCAGTTCCACCAGCCCTGCTTCCAAAACTGCTGAATTGTGGGCCAGTCTGGCATCGCCTTTAGACAGGGTAAGGGAAAAGCTGCATAACAACCAACGTGGAAGTACTTTGATATTTTTAACAACCGTTTTAGCTGTCCTAGTGAATACTAATTAAACATCTCTCCTGAGTGCTGGAAATCTTTCTAAATATATTCCATTTTTTTGTCCACACTTCAATAAATTATAGGTTAAACTTTTTAAAATGCTTAATGTGGATGTTTAGAACATGACTTATTGCAGCAAGTTCTACTAGTGAGATAGCCTCCAAATTTTCAAACTGCACCAAATGATGCCAGACTGCTGGGATTTTTGGAACTCTTATATCTGCTTTGAAAAATCTTTTTTTTCTTTCTTTCTTTCTCTTCTTATGATGGCTGTTACTTCCCATTTTTATCCTGGCACTTTCTGCTAGCAACAGGTTTTCAGAGACTATATCTAATTTAAATCTACTCTGAGCAGGAAAATCTGGCCAATTTCTTAAATATATGTGCAAAATAATAATGAATGCATTCCAAGTCATGACTCTAAGAGCTATATTATAAGTAAAAGGATGTACACTTTAATTTTGGGCCTTGGGACACATATGTTGTCTGTTCTGAACACCTTTGGGGTTACCACAGGGTCCTTTCATATATTAAAAATATTCTAGTTTGACTCATAGTTTTCACTGGCTAAGTGATCAATTGTGCTTCACATTATTGCAGAGGTTGAAAATCAATAGTTTACTAACCAAACCTAGCCAGCAGTTGTGGTTTAATTGCCCTAGAAAATAGTGGCTTATGGTAATGTTTTAGATGTATGGGTAGTCAACACTTAAAATTAGAAAATTTCTAAAGTAAAGCTGAATCTCTGGGTTCTTTTGAAAAACAGGTCTGGCAATACTGGGCCCATATATTAACATGAAAATGATAGGGTAGAGCTAAATAGCAGCTGCTTTCTTTTTTGAAAAAATATTTTTATTGATTTCAAAGAGGAAGGGAGAGGGAGAGATAGAAACATCAATGATGAGAGAGAATCATCAATTGGCTGCCTCCTGCACACCCCACACTGGGGATCAAACCTGCAACCCAGGCATGTGCCCTGACCAGGAACCGAACTGTGACCTCCATGCCAGTCGGGCTAGCAGCTGCTTTCTTTAGATGGTGTAAATGGATTGAAATGTGTCCCCTGAGGAAGTCCTAATCTAAGGACCTCAGAATATGGCCTTATTTAGAATTAGGGTCATTGCTGATATAATTAGCTAAGATGCTGTCATAATAGAGCACCAAGGACCCCCAACCCAATATACTGGTGTCCTTGGAGAAAGAATGCCATGTGAAGAGATGGAAAAATACAGGGAGGAGAAGGCCACTGAAGATGGAGACAGAGATCAGAGTTAAGAAGCCACAATCCAGAGAACTCATGGGGCCGCCAGAGTCTGGAAGAGCCAAAAAGGATTCTACCCTAGAGGGTTTGGAAGGAGCGTGGCCCTGCCAACACATTGATTTTCAGACTTGGACTCTCCAGAGCTATTAGAAAACACATTTCTGAAGTTTTAAGCTACCCTGGTTATGGCACTTTATTTGTTATGGCAACCCTATGGAACTAACACAGAGAGGATTTTTAGTACGGTGGACTAGATCATCAAAATGTCTCCACACACACACATAAAAAGAACCCACAATTAAGTGTTGAATAAAGTATCAAAAAAATCTTATCCACACACAGGTAAAAGACATGCAAGAGACAAAAAAAAAAAAAAAATGACCCCTTTGGCCATCAGTCAGAGTAGAAGAGAAGCAGTCTCACCATGGGAAAGGGGATGGCAGAGACCGATGCATGTCTGCCTCTGCCAAGAGTTTAAGGGAACAAACCTTGACCTGAGAATTCAAAACCATAAGTTTATAATTTCCCTGGCTTTGTAATTTTTTAAATATTTTATATAATTTTTCAATTACTGGCTTGTAACTTAAATAGTAGTAATTATCTAGCAAGCTAAGAAATTAGATAGATAGATGATAGATAGATAGATAGATAGATAGATAGATAGATAGATAAATAGATGATAGATAGATAGATAGATAGATAGATAGATATAGATATTCATATAGATAGGGCAAATGACCACAGGTGGATGACACTATTGGATCAATAGCAAAACCCCTCTGAAAATATTCTCAATTCAGGCCTTGAAAGATTTGTATAGAGAAAACCTCAACTCAGTGAATATAAAGCTTTTCATATTTAATAATTAGCAAAACATATCAACAGACCAACAAAAATCTCATAATGCAGTTACCAATTATAATTTAGATTAAAATACAAATAGCAGCATTTGACTTTCAAGAATCTATATATATAAAAGGATAATATGCTAAGTATCTCACCATCTGACCCGTCGCTATAATGCACACTGACCAGGGGAGCAACGCTCAATGCAGCTACCAAGCTGCAGTGATTTGGCAGCAGCGGTTCTCAGGTGATGCACCCCAAAACCGGAGAAGAGGAAGCCTGATTCCTTATGGGGCTGCACAATTCCACCTTTAGCGGGTTATGTTGTTGCTGGGACACTGTCAGCCCCAAATCTGGTTTATTGCACACTTGAATTTGTGTTCCACACCCTGTACAACAGCAACTTTGCAGAGTGTCCCCTGCACTCTAGGACCCCTTGATGTCAGAGAGCCAGTTTTGGCCTGATCCCCGCAGGCCAGGCAGAGGGACCCCCCTGCTGGAGGGACCCCACTCACTCTGCAAATGCCAGGGAGGGGCCAGGGGAGGTTGGCTCCAGGGTGTGTCCAGCTCATCTTGCCCAGTCCCGCCCCACCAGCCACCATCTAATTAATTTCCTTTCAATGTGCATGAATTCGTACACTGGATCACTAGTTTAATATAATAGAATTATCAAATTATATTATACATTATGTGTAAAAAGATTAAAGAAATAATAAAAAGAGAAAATATTCATTCAATAGCACATATTTATTTCATTAACTCTCATTTATTGAAGACCAATTATGTCAGGCATTTTTCCAGTTACTGGGAACATGAAAATTAACTACCATCACTACCACCACCACCACCTTCCCTACTACTGCCTTTATATTCTAATTGTCTGAGACAGATACAAAGTAACATATTTTTCATGGTGAAATGTGCTATAAATAAACATAAAGCAGGAAGGTGGAGTGGGAGCACTGGATTAGGGTGAAATTGAAAGGTTACAGGGGAACCTTCATTAAGAAAGGATACTTGAGCCTGAAGGAGGTAAAAGAAAGTCAGAGCTGAAGGAAATTGAAGGAAAAATGGTCCAAGGAAAGGGAATCAAAAAAAAAAAAAAAATGCAAAGGCCCTGAAGTGGTACCTGTAAAAATAACAAAAAAGCCTGTATAGTTAGTTGGGTAAGATTGAGTAGGAGAGAGAAATAGTACTGGAATAGTAAAACATGAGGTTGAAGAGGAATGGTAGGCTCCTTTATTTTTATGGATAGCACGTTTCACCATGAAAAATATGTTACTTTATATCTGTCTCTGACAATTAGAATGTAAAGGCAGTAATAGGGATGGTGGTGGTGGTGGTAGTGATGGTAGTTAATTTTCATGTTCCCAGTAACTGGAAAAATGCCTGACATAATTGGTCTTCAATAAATGAGAGTTAATGAAATAAATATGTGCTATTGAATGAATATTTTCTCTTTTTATTGTTTCTTTAGTCTTTTTGTGTTGTCAAAAAGTAGCAGAAAGGAATATAAAAAGAAACAAATTAGAATTTCTGACAAAAGAAAAGTAATTTATAAAATATAAAAATTGAATGGATAATTGAATAGCAGATGAGACAAAGCTCAATCGAGAACTAAGGAAATGAAAGGAAGCACTGAAGAAATAAATGAGAAGCATCACTCATAAAAAAAAAGATGAAAAGCATAAAAACTAGGTTAAAAAATTTTTAAACCATAAGATAAAATGAAGAAGTCCCATATTATCTAATAAGAATTCCAAGCGTAGACAATAAGATTAGGGAGGGGGGGCATTTTTTAAATAATATTAAATTAAAATTTTCCAGAATTTTTTAACAAAATGGTTCTTCAGATTCAGTAAGTAGAATGAAGTCTAAACAGAATAAATATAATTAAATACATATAATTAATACATATCCTTACATAAATAGTAGGCTCCTTAAAAGTATTTGAAATTATGAACTTGCAGGACTAGGGAAGAATTTTATAGTGGTAGCCAGGGGTATCTTCATTTAAAGGTATTTTTTTCATGAGGCACTTGACAAAAGCACTGAAAACAAACTGACGTTTCTTTTCTACTATTTCCATCTCTTCCTTCTAAACCTTTTTGACTTTGAGAAACGAAGGCAGATGGAAATGAGTAGAGAAGAGAAGCCAGACTTTCTCCTGATACTTGGAAATGGATGGCTAATCTTCTAGATGGGAGAGTTTCAAACCAGAATTTATGTTTAGAGTAATGTAGTTGAGTATGTAAATGCATAATTGTCCTTTATTGTGTGATCTTTAAATGCTTATCTGAAGATTTGTGTGGCTGTGATATAAAAGCCAGAAGTTATAACTATCAGTTCCAAATTTCAAACTTCTGCCTAAGGTTGAATTTTTGTCCCCCAGGATATATCATGCCACTGGTCTTGTCTTTTCGGTGCCTTTGGATAATCTTCAAATATTACCAGAGATAACTTCTTTGTACTTAGATCTTTCTGTAATATCTGCTCATCGCTTTTATTAAGTCACTTTTTTGTAATTTTAGGTAACTTGGGTGAAATTTTACATTTTGACTTCTAATATACAAGACTTCCAATTTACAAAGTAAAAAACCACACAAAGTATTTTATTGTAATAAATAATATCTTCAAAGCACACTTTTTCTGTAGGTAGAGACACTACAAAATATTATGACTGGTAAAGCGGGAGGCCTCTAGTAAGTGAGAAGTTTCACAATTTTCTCACCCTGATGCATGTAATTTAATTTTTTTTTAAAAAAGCACAGATTCGCTTGGTAGAGAAAATAAAGCTAAGAAATAATTAGGGCTTTTTTTCTTTAAAATTAAAAGGTACTTTAAGTTTTTAAAGCAGATGATAAATGTCCATATTGAGCATGGCTCTAAAATGATTTTTTTAGCTGAATTTTCCTTTTCACTGACCTGATTCTAGTCATACTGCTTATATTATAGAGCTTAATGTGCTGTGTCAGATAGAGTTCAACTAGAGAAACAGAACCAATATGAACTGCATATTAAGAGAAATATATTACACGATTGTTGGAGTTGGCAAGGCAAGTCTGAAGTCGTAGGGCAGGCTATCAGCAAGGACAGGCGGGGAACCCTGGAGAAAGGGGTGAGACTGCTGGCCACAGGCAGAATGGCTTCTTCTTGGAAGCCTCATCTCATCTTTAAGGACTTTCAACTAATATATATAATCTGGACAGGCACTTGGGAGCAGGTAGGCAAGAACTTGTCCCATGGAGGAGTGGGGACAGCGGGGTGCAGAATGTGCCCGGAGGCGCCAAGCCTCCCGGCATATGCTCCGAGTCCTATTTGGCTTCATTCACAGAAACCCAAATTCAAAGATAAACTTTTCTAAACCATGAAGTCCAGAACACCATTGCTGTTTAGCAATAACAGAAAATATTATTTAAGTTACAGAGGCTTTTCTGATAATTTGGCCATCAAATGTGGGTTTGAAAGTTAAAAATAAAATAAAATGACAAAAAAAGATGCATATGCCTTTTTTTCTCCCCAGCATAATTTTCCTCCTTGGCAAGTATCCAAATCAAATAGTTTGGAATCTCTGAAGATGTGATGGCAGTAGATATAGAGGTGTGAACTGTCTTTAATTAAATTCTGCTCAGGGAAAGTAACTAATGGGAGTATTGGCTGTTCACACACCTTTCAACCACTTTTGTCAATAGGCTCTACCCCGAAGAGGTTTGCTGCTAACTTGATAGTCACCAGGGCTCATTCATGCTTCCAGACCCACCTGGACTAGACCCACCATCTCTAAGGCAGCATGACCATGACCCTCTCCTGACACACCAATTGTTATATGAGAAGTTTTGAAAAGGAACATACAGGAATGTCTTTGCATTTGGAAATAAGAGCAACAATTTGTCCACCACAAATTGAAAGGGCAAGGGCTATGCCCTCCATCTTGCCTGTATCCTCCATGTTGGGGCCACGTGCGGCCTTCTTCCCGGAAGCCCAGGCCTCTGCAGGCCACGCCCGGGATTTTAAACTAACCAATGACAATCAAGGGAAGTGCGCGCCATAGATATGACCACATCCTGTGTAACAGGACCCGGCTTGAGCCTGGCCAATCGGCAGAGCACAGTCCATTCTCCTCCCCTCTTTGTCTGTAAAGTATATAATGTGTGTTTAAACTCTTGATCGGGGCTCACAGCCACTGCTCTGTGCTCAGAGTAAGCTGTGAGTCCCAGCATGCTGGTATCAATAAACCCTTTGCTTTTTGCATGAGATCGTCTCTTGGTGCTCTGTGAGTGTGGCTGGCGTTCCGGGCGTAACATTTGGAGGTCCCACCGAGATTGCTGCGGCCGCCTTCGGGTTCCAACAGACGCTTCTCGGGGTAAGTAACGGCACCTTTTTGAATACCGATCGCTTAGAAATTGGAAACACAAATCTTGTCGGAGCTGGCAAATCTGTTCGGTCTGGTGGCTGTCGGGGAGGGGCGTGAGCCTCCCCCGACTGCGGCTGACAGACGTGTCGGGAGGTCGCAGGCCACATCCCCGGGGGACGCCCTGGTGGAATCTGGAGAGGACCAGGGATGCCTGGATTCCTCTCGTCTGCTAAATACTGACTCTGAAACTCTGTTGCCAGCTAGGTCAATTGGCTTTGAAAAACCTTCCTTTTGGATCCTCCGGTTTTTATCTCAACGCGTTGTGTCTGTTCTGGTTATTTGTTCTTTGTTGTCTGTCATTAGTCTGTGTTTTCTGTTTGTCATGGGCCAGAGTACTTCTACTCCTTTGTCCCTGACCCTGGACCATTGGTCGGAGGTCAAGGGACGAGCTCAAAACCTTTCTCTTATCATCAAAAAGGGTAAATGGCAGACTTTTTGCTCATCCGAGTGGCCCTCCTTCAACGTTGGATGGCCCCCGGAGGGATCTTTCCACCTGCCTCTTGTGAGGGAAGTAAGGAATCTGGTTTTTCAGCCTGGCCGACACGGACACCCGGACCAGGAGTCTTACATTTTAGTCTGGCAAGACTTATGTGAGAACCCCCCGGCGTGGGTCAAGCCCTTCTTACCCCCTAGTTCTCTCCCTAGGTCCTCGGTCTCTGCTTCTGAGCCGGCAATCCTCCCTGTGAAGCCGGCTCTCCCCTCTCCTCCACCCTCTGCTCCTCCTGGACGGACGTTATGGAATGGACTCAGACTGCTCCTTTGGGTATTGTGATTGATCAGTTCAACGAGATTGCGGGAGGCTTTAGAGCTCCCTCAGAAATTGGGAAGTTGTTAGGAATTGAATGGATTGTTTAAACTCTGAATGAATGTCTGGTGAAAGTATGTGAGTGTAAAGGCGGGGGGGGGGGAGCAAGCGTGCGGGAGCGCGGTGCGCGGTGACCGCAGCCCTCGCCCCGGAGCCCCGCCGCGCCGCGGGCCCAGGCGGCTCGGCTGCAGCGGCGGCCCTGGGGTCTCGACCTCCGGCCCGGTCGGCGGCGGGCGCTGGGCCGGAGCTGGAGCCCGAGCGGCGCAGCCTGGAAGAGGCCGGAGGCCGGGAGAGGCGGCGGCAGCCCAGGCAGCCCAAGCCCCGCAGCTTGGGCCTGCGCTCGGCGCCATGGGCGGCGGCGCGCCTTCAGGGGGCGGCGCTGGGGGCTCGGGCCGGGCGCGGACAAGCTCGTTCGCGGAGCCTGGCGGGGCCGGCGTTGGCCCCGGGCTTGTGTCGAGCGAGTGGAGCTGGGCAGAGCACAGGGGAGCAAGGCCGGCGAGTCGCTTGCGGGAGGCCGGAGCAGCGAGGCCCCCGGCAGCGTCGGGTCTGGGGGAAGGTCTGGGAAAGGTCCCGCGCGGAGCCCAGGGGCCGGACACCTGGGGGCGGCGCGGCTACTCTGGACGGGAGCAGGGCTCTTCCCATGGAGATCGCGCCAGCTAGATGACAAAAAGTCCTTCTTGTAATTGAAAAGTTTTAAAATGCATCCGGGATTTCTGTGCATGTGTAAAGGGAAAAGACCAGTTTAAAAACGAGTGCGCATAGTTTTGAGCTGAACCTAACCATTTGCTGTGTACAGAATAAAAAAACCCGAGACTGTTTTGGCCTTAAAAATGGCCGAGATGAACCTGACAAAGAAATGTTCGGATTGAATTGGGAAAAATTGTGTTATTGTGATAACTAAATGCCTTTGCTTATTGGTACAGCCACCATTTTGGGCTCCAAGCCTTGGCATCCGCCACGTTGGCCGCATGGTTTGCTGCTCCCCTGGGGGCCGCCATCTTGAAACAGCAAAGGCCCCGCCCTCTGATTTACTCAGGGGTGGAGCTTTAAGGCGGAGTTTTATGGGGCTGCAAGCGTGCTTGCTTCGAGGATTTATTTTTAAACTAATCTCTTAAATCTAGAAAACCCTGCTTTCCTTAAACTAAGGACAATCAAAGGTTATGTCAAAGTCTTTAAGAGGGACTGATAGCAGTAATCTAATTTCTAAAGTACGATTATTTCAGGTAGAAACTGGTTTCTGTAAATTGAACTATCCTTATTGCTTAAATATGTATCCTTGTTGTTAAATTTGAATGTATTGTTAATCTGAGGAATGTTAATTATTTACATGTCACCTAAAAATTAAGGCTAAAAGTTCTAACTAACTAAAAAGCATGGCTTTGGTGTAATGGAAGGAAAGAAATGTTAAATGAATGTTAAGAAGCTGGAACTGGTCACTGGTGGTGGATTGTGAGAAGGGCTGGAACTTCTCCTTCCTTGGTACCCCTAAAACATCAGAGGGTACTTCTGGCCTTGATTTTCTTGGTTTTGGATTTGTTTGTTTGTTTGTGATAAAAACCGTTTCTATCTAAATAAGACATAGGTCAAGAATCCTGTCCTGGGATGTGGGAAAGGGAAGAGCCCCACATCTGTTCCTGTCAGGTCCCCATCAGGGGACTTGGGGGCGGTGTTCCTGTTATCTGCTCAAGAGCCCAAGACTGTAAAGATACTTGTTCACTGAAAAGGTGTAAGTATGTTTGTAAACACCTCTGTCTGTTTGTTTACTGGGAACTTTGATTTTCTATGTAATATTCTGTGCTGGGTTGGGATTTTGGAATTCTAGTCTGATTGGGACATTTAAGGATGGGGCTCACAGTTCCTCAAGGCAGAGACTTAATGGGCCTTTCCCCCTGCCTGTAAAGGAAGACAATGGGCCTTGAAATCTGTAAAGATAGGCGAGAATGAAGCTGGTCAGGCCCCACCCCCTATCATTCCTGACTTTCTTGCTGCAAGAATTGTCTCTTTTCTTGAGAGGGCTCCAGAGGGCGCACGAGGACATTTGGCTGCGCCTCGGCGCCACCCAGGAGACTGGCCCAACCCCAACTCCTCATCAGCACAGACCAGGAGATTGGGTCTACATCAAAAGGCACCACCTGGAGCCTCGATGGAAAGGTCCCTACACCCGACTCCGTGGTGCTGACGACCCCCACCGCTCTCAAGATAGACGGTGTCGCGACCTGGGTCCATCACATCCACGTCTGGTCAGCAGCAAGCTACGGCGTGATCGACCTGCCTGATGCTGGTAACATTGAATAGACTTAGATAATGCCTGCATCTTCATGGACATGGCTCCAAAGAGACAAGGACAATTTATAGAATCACATGTTTAGTAGCAGAAGATGTGGCTGCCTAAAGCGGCCATGATGCCTATATTATGTTTCATTGTATTGATGTGTTATATTAACCTTTAATTCTCTTGCAGGTTTGAATGTATGTTGGCTGTCCTGGAAGGGTACTATGTGGGGTGAACCCCAAAAAGTAAAGGGTGCCTAGCTGCCAAGAGGGCAGGTGCCCACCTGGGCAGGGAACAGTGCCCATCAGGTTTTGGTCTCTGTTGAGAGACAGCTAACAGTTGGCAGCCTGTGTACTGCTTGCAGGCCTTTGTGACCATGCCCATGTCAGGGGTAGTCTGAAAAAAGCCTGTTTAGAGTGGAAAGTCTGAGGCATGGTTATACATAGAAAGAAAGTTTAATGCCAACAATTAAAAGGAATTGGCAAGGAAAGTCAGAAAATCTTAGAGTAGATCAGTATGTCTTTCTTCTTATGTAATTCCTCCGAAATTTGGCAATGCTAACATGGCAATACGTTTCTTTGCATAGATTCAATAAGACCGGTTCCTAATAGTGGTTTTATTAACGGAAAACTTTGACTGGAGTATCATGTTTTAAAGAGCCCTGTCTGAGCTCTAAAGACTTGAAGCCAGTAAAAATGCCACGAAGAAAGCCTGGTATTCTGCTTGGAAGCCCTGAAGATGGCTGGCGCTGGAGGGTCAGGCCCATGCCCTACCATCACTGGCGGTTGGTAAGAGTAGAAGGGGAGCAGTAGGGATGCCTCTACGTTCCTGCGGAACCCCCACACACTCTGGACTGCAACGGGTAGGAGGGCTACTGAGATGGGCCTTAAAGCCTGGAGCGTGGGCTCAGGTGGAATTGCTACAGGTGAGGGATTCACCTAACTCAGCAGATACTGCAGGCGGGCCTGATGGCAGCTGGGTGGCGTGGCTTCCTGGCCCTATGGGGCACATTAAGATTCAACCATGAGATTCCAGTAAAGGTAGTCAGTTACCATTCTTGTTGTGTTTATGCAAACATCAGGACAGTAGATAAATTAATCTTAATTTGGCTTTTTGATAGCCATGGAGGAATTCTAAGAAGAAAAATCCTATTTCAATAGAAGTTGCTAAAGCTAAAATAGTTTCTTTCCCCTCCACCAGACCATTTGTTAAGATATGTCCAATATGAGCCTCTAGCAACGGTGGAATGGAAAAGCAGTCCGTCTCATGATTGAGCCGGAAGTTCCAAGACAAAGGGGGGAATGAAAGGGCAAGGGTTATGCCCTCCATCTTGCCTGTATCCTCCATGTTGGGGCCACGTGCGGCCTTCTTCCCGGAAGCCCAGGCCTCTGCAGGCCACGCCTGGGATTTTAAACTAACCAATGACAATCAAGGGAAGTGCGCGCCATAGATATGACCACATCCTGTGTAACAGGACCCGGCTTGAGCCTGGCCAATCGGCAGAGCACAGTCCATTCTCCTCCCCTCTTTGTCTGTAAAGTATATAATGTGTGTTTAAACTCTTGATCGGGGCTCACAGCCACTGCTCTGTGCTCAGAGTAAGCTGTGAGTCCCAGCATGCTGGTATCAATAAACCCTTTGCTTTTTGCATGAGATCGTCTCTTGGTGCTCTGTGAGTGTGGCTGGCGTTCCGGGCGTAACAAAATGACCATGTGTATCACAATATAAAAATGGATGTATTCACAGACATTTTTTTTCTTTTTACATAAAAAAGACTATATTGCCAGGCAATCCCATATTTTTTTAGCTGTGTTATATAAATAATACAAAAGAGGAAGAAAATGCAAGAAAAGTATGCATTTGTTCCCTATTGTGAGGGTTAAGAAAACAGAATGTGCTTACAACTAAGTTTATTTTCAGCTATTAAAAATTTATCATGCACACATCAGTGCAGTTATCTATCTGGAAATCTTATTAAGCCAGAAAATGAAATCTGAAAAATATTATAATTAAGCACCATTTTAATTTACTGGTGAAAAAAATAGAACGGAAGACGGTGGTCCTGATGTCACAATACTAATTGTATCTCCCAATACAACACTGTAATTAGGTTTCAACAATGTGATCGAATAACCCAGAGCTAGATTTGAATTGTGATTAATAATTTACAATAGGTTAAGAATAAGATTTCATAAAATGCAAGTTGGATAGCATGAATATTAGATGAAAAGGGTTAGAAACAACCAATATACAGTGGTTAATAATAACTGTCCTTTTCAATTGGGATGGTGGTCATAGTTTCTGTTCACACACACATACATAAATTTGCAACGCTATTTTCTAAATGTCAATCCAATGTTAGAAAATTTGACAGCGATTTGCATATAACTTGGAGGGTATTATTTTATTTTTATTCATTTTTTTATTAATAATATCTAAGTCAAACCGACATGTTAACAAGGTTGGTAAGTGAACTGTTTAATGATGTAACCAATACGTTTAAGAGAAATAATGTGTTTTTTGTGTTAGCCTGTCTTTGGTGCAGAAAGCCCTGGTATGAGTTGGAATAACTGGTTCTTTTCCACTTCCTACTGCCTCTAATTTACTCTCTGAGGAGTTTATATGCACAGACACATCTCAAACAACATGAGATCAAGTGCATTTTATATCCCTTGAACGAAGGACAGAAAACTCTTATGGGTTTGGTTTTTGAAGGGTACATTTTCGACATCCTATTTTTGCCCAGGAGTCTATAAAGTAGCATCATTGAGACTGTCAGCTTGCCTGACAAGATAACTTGAGCTCACAGCTGTATGAACTAGAGGAGTTTGAGTTCACCCCAGGCTCAGTGAATTGCACAAATAGTTTCATCTGCAGGGTGTCCAAGCCAATCATAATGGGAAGTTGAGTCAGGGTTTGAAGGAGAGAGATCGTGTTCTTTTTTCTTTTTTTTGTTGTTGATTAGTTTTGAACTTTTTGTGCTGCCACTTAAGATTCCAATCTTCACACCTTTAAACATCCTCAATTTCCTAGGGCATAATTAGAATTATATTGTCAGATCAAAGTTTTACGGGATATTTGCTGGCAAGGTTTTACATAAAATCAAAGCACATTTCCTTTTTTAAAAAGAGAATTGTTCAAAAATAACACTAACTTATGCACATTTTTCACCAAAGCCAATTATCCTCCCTGAAAAACCTTGATGTATTAATGTTAAAGATGTGATAAGTATAAATATAGATATATTTCTCAATTTTACACAATAAATACAGCTGAATGCTATGCAGTTGGGGGACAGAGGCTCTGTAATCAAACAAACATGATATAAATTTCATATTATACAACTTATTAATTGTATGACTTGGATAATTTGTTTATATGCTTTGATATGTAATGTCCTCATTTTAAAAATGGAATAATGATATATCTTTGATAATGTGGTTGTGAGGATTTAACAAGTTAGGACATTTGTAACCAGGAAAATAAAGTTTGTCTTTAAAAATAAATAATGTTGCCCAAACAGTGTGGCTCAAAGGTTGAGTGTCAACCTATGAACCAGGAGGTCATGGTTCGATTCCCGGTCAGGGCCCATGCCCAGGTTGCCGGCTCAATCTCCAATTGAGGTTGTGCAGGACGCAGCCAATCAATGATTCTCTCTCATCATTGATGTTTCTATCTCTCTCATCCTCTCCTTTCCTCTCCAAAATCAATAAAAATATAGTAAAATAAATAAATAATGCTGCTGCTTGTATGTTCTAAGTAAGTATGAGGACACCACTGTAGATGTATTTTTTAAGAGGGGATGCAACATAATGGGTATTTATGATAAGGATTTAGACTATAAACACAGGTAATATCTTAGTTAGGGTGATGTAGGATTTGGAATTTGAAAGACAGGACAGCTGGAGTAAAAGATTCTAAGAGTAACAGAAGGAAAACAATGAGACAGTTCTGGCCAAAAAGAGGACAGAGGTTAAATTAAAGAATGAGTTCCAACTACAGTATGTGCCAAAGTGAACTTCTTCTAGTAAGAAATTACAATAGCAGTGATGATTGAAAGACACTAAGCCCAATAGATGTAAGATTGACTATCAAGCTGTTTTCTGCCCAGTGTTGTTATAACCATGCCTTTCAGTCCTTCAATAAAGTTTTCTGTCTACTCAAATACCTCATAAGGCATGCTTTGAAAACAAAAAGATAAGGGCAAATGAGTAGGAAGAGAGAAAAATCAGTGACAAATGGTAAATTAAATGATAATTCAGCAGGATCAGGCATTTCAAAAAGAGGCAACTAGGGAAACCAAAAGATTGTGAGATTGCCTTGCTTATGTGATGTATCCTCCCACTCCTCCATTGGGAATCCCTAGATCAGCGGTTCTCAACCTTCCTATTGCCGCCACCCTTTAATACAGCTCCTCATGTTGTGGTGACCCCCAACCATAAAATTATTTTCGTTGCTACTTCATAACTGTAATTTTGCTACTGTTATGAGTCGTAATGTAAATATCTGATATGCAGGATGTGTTTTCATTGTTACAAATTGAACATAATTAAAGCATAGTGATGAATCACAAAAACAATATGTAATTATATATGTGTTTTCTGATGGTCTTAGGCGACCCCTGTGAAAGGGTTATTCGACCCCCAAAGGGGTCGTGACCCACAGGTTGAGAACCGCTGCCCTAGATAATGGGAAGGTTGCTTATCTTCCCACAGCATAGATGACTTTTGGTAACTTGTTAATGATATTTAAAAACAAAACAGTGATTCTGGAAGCCTGAAAGACTTATGGACCTTAGGTTATACATATAAAATAGAGCCCTAGCCAGTTTGGTTCAGTAAATAGAGCATCAGCCTGTGGCCTGAAGGGTCCCAGGTTTGATTCTGGTTAAAGGCATGTATCTCGATTGTGGCTCAATCCCCGTGCCAGGTCAGGATGCATGTGGGAGGCAACCAATAGATGTGTCTCTCTCAAATCGATGTTTCTCTTTCTATCTCTCCCTTTCCCTTCCACTCTCTAAAAATAACTAACTAAATAAATAAAATTTAATAAAATAAAATAGAGAGCACCTATACAATGGAAGCTTGAGAAATTTCATAAGTGCACTTTGTAGGCATTGTTTTTCTCACTGAATCTTCTCCAAAATTTACAAAGTATTAAATAATTTCTTCTTAAATGACCCCCCATGTTTCATATAGCAGGCCTTTAAAAAAATTAGTTTCCCTTTTGCTTTGTGATATTAATGTTCTACCAACATGTTCTAAATAAAGATTTATCCCATTTTACATATTACTTTTCATTGGGAAAAACCTATATATACATCACATATCTATCATATACATTTCTTGTAAATAATTATCCAACATTGATAAAATACTTTTTCTTTTCTTTTTTTTCCATTGGGATTTTCTTTCTGTCTTCACTCTCTTCCCCTAAACCCCTTGTCTAGGATCATTGGCATTATTCCTACCTTATCCACTGCTTTACCTTTTTTCCACAGGCTCTTTAGAATTAATCACCTTGAACATATAAAATATATTTCTTGAACTCAAATCTCTTTAATTGTCTCCCTTTTTATAGAGAGAAAGCAATTAAAGATTAATCTGGTCTGTTTATAAGTGAAATTGAATTTTAATTTGATGGTTTGTGTATCCCAAAACCTATTGTGCATATTTATACATCTTATATTTTTCCTAAAGGATGGGAAGAAAGTAAAGATAAGGACATAGAAATTTTTATTTTCATGAGAATAAAACAAAAACCAGGAACCCTTAGAATTGGTGACATGGTTAGGAACAGAAATAGTGTTTGGTGAACCGGCTCTATTTTCTGTTACTTTAAATTTGAGCTGGGCTAAGGGAGCAGTCTACAGGTGCAGGCATTAAGGGGTTTCACCCCCTATAAAGAATTTGAAAACAGTAATACAATTGATGTTGACTATGCATGACGATACCAAAAAGTGTGGTGAGGAACCATTCTCGCCCAAATATCACCCTCCTCCTTAGACATGTCATGGACTCTAAGAATATACTTAATTAGTATTTTAAATAGCCTGGGACCAGGACATGAATTCTTCTAGGAGGCTGTGGTCCTAGGTCTGTAAAACTCCATGCCTCCTCCCTTTCAGAGTACCTGTCCCAGCCACAAAAGCCTTCACTACAGGTGTGGGACTGGGAAGGTCTCTGCACTTACTGTCCCAAGTGAAGAGAAGAGGAACTCCCAGCCTTTATTTCCAAAGGACAAGAAGGAACATGTTTTTCAAATAGCACTCTGATTAATTGTGCCTTTTAAAAATTAGGATTCCAGGTGATGATATTTTACTAGTGTCATACTTCCTTTTGCTTCACCTTGAACTAAACATTTTGGTTTTGAGATGTAGGGCAAAGGGACTGCTCCAGTGACCACATTGTTTCCAATGCAATCTGAGTTCCAAATACATGATTTACAAAGGAATCTTTGGAATACAACATTTTATACATTGGGGACTGGTTGTAACACGAGAAACATAAATAACTTTTATAGACCACATATTGGGTTCTTCCAAGTTTCTTGTAGACATTACATAATGCCAATGATTATTCTTTATATAAAGCCAAAAAGTTGAGGTAAACCTTCTTATATTCCTGATTAGATTTGTTTTATCCTCTAAAATCAGAAAGCTCAAATCAGACATAAGTGGAATCTGATGCTCTTTTATATTAACTCTATACTGAGATGTTCCTAATGCTTTACTACTGCCCCCTGCATCCATCAGCAACTCAACCAGCTATGATGACTCTCTTGATGAGAATATGGAATTGATGGTATTGTTGAGTTTCTTTGGCCATTGTTGATTCTCTGTAGAGTTGTCATAAAGTAATTCAGGATGGCTGATTAAATAGAGGAAAAGAAGCACATGACAAAGAAGTGCTCTGGAGTGACATAATTAGCTAGCACAATCTAACACGGAGATATGTTATAAGGTGAATTCTGCCTTCTCAAAATTCATATGTTGAAATCCTAATGCACAATACCTCAGAATTTGACTGTATTTAAAGATAGAATCTTTAAAGAGAAATATCAATCGGTTGCCTTACATACATGCCCAGACCAGGGATCCAACCTGCAACCATGGTATGTGCCCTGACTTTTCACTGCACAGGATGATGCTCAACCAATTAAGCCACTCCAGCTGGGCTGTCCTTTAATGTTTGTGTCCCCCAAAACTTATATGTTGAAATTCTAAACCTCCAAAATAATGATAATAGGTGGAGACTTTGGGAGGTGATTAACTTATGAATGTGAATGATTTTCCTCAGTAATTGCTCTTGTTCTTCTTGTATGTGCAATGGTCTGCAACCCAGAAGAGGGCAGTCATGCAACCATGATCTTGGATTCCAAGTTTCTGTTGTTAATAAGCTACCTATTCTGTGGTATCTATATATATAAACAGGGAATATGCTAATTAGCCGAGCGTCATGACGGCTCAGGAGGAGCTGCACTTGCAGATGGGCAGGAGGGGACTGTGTGCTGCCCCCACCCCAGCAGCTGCGGGGAGGCTGGGGCTGGGGGCAGGCCAGAGTGAAGACACAACACATGGAGAGGCTGGGGCTGGGGGCGGGCCGGAACGGAGACACAACACACAGGAGCTCCTGCCCCCACCCCAGTGGACACAACGTGGTGGTGGCCGGGGGAGTGCTCCAAGCAGCCACTGCGCAGCTCGCAGCACGCCCCCACCCCAGCGGACACAATGTGGCAGCCGGTGTTACGCAGGTCAGTCAGGCATGGGTTCCATTCCCCTGCCCCCCCCCCCGACACACACACACACACACTGGGGTGCCTCCTCACACGGGAGGAGGCAGGGCGCCTCCTCATGCGATTTCAATCATGCGCTGGGCCTCTAGTTTTTTATAACAGCCCAAATGAACTAAGATACTCTGCCATACTATAGGAAGATGTTCATAATCCTTAAACCTACCCCCCCCCACACACACACACACACACACAAACACAGTCACAAATGCACCTGCACATAGAATTAAGTCCTTTGATTATGATTGATGAATCAGGTGGCCAGGAAGACTGGAAATGCAGATGATTCTTTGAAGAAAGCAGAGAATGGATGCTGGAGATAGCCATATATGTCCCAGTACAGCATCTGTAGACTTTTTTCTTATATTTTCCAAATACATTTGGCAATGATAGAATAATTGTTGTAAGGCATATATAAATATGCAGAGTCAGGAAAACTTGGAAGAAAGTGCAAAAGAAATTTATGTTGCCATTTGTATATTTTCCACTGAGAAACTGTGAAACAGTAGAGAGGGCCAAATGGAATTTACAATGAAGTGACATCAGTGTTTTCTATAGAATATTGAGTTATATTCAGTTTTTATTAGAATAGCTGATGACAGAGACTTGCAAGTAATTTATAGTCATTTTGAGACTATTTAGGTTTTTTTTGATTATTGCTTGACTTAAAAATTAACTAGGAAATTAGCATTACATTATAAAACAGTTGATTATAGTTTTGTGTTTTTTTTCTCTTTTATGAAAGAAATTCTGGTGCTCTTTTGTAATTTAGTTCCTGGTTCATGAAAATATACCTCTATTCTGCTAGCTAATATCCTGTTCCAACAACTTTGCTTCAACTTCTACTTTTTAATCCCAATGTTTTGCCTCATCAGTTGATTTAGAATTTATATGGTCTATGGCCTAGAATAAAATAATATCCAAATGTGTCATAGAAAATCCTGACTGGTACCTTCTGTTTTAAAGATCTTCTCTTATATTATAACTAGAGGCCCGGTGCACAAAATCCTGCATGTGTAGTGTCCCTAGGCCTGGCTGGCAATTAGGGCTGATTGGGGCCTTCCAGCTACCAGCCGGGACCTTCCTTCCTTATGCACCACCCCCTGGTGGTCAGCGCATGTCATAGCAAGCAATCGGTCTCCCAAACAAACTCTGGTGGGGACAATTTGCATATTAGGCTTTTATATAGAGAGATATGAATAGATATAGAGAGATATGAATAAATAATTATTGCAGTATTCTTCTTTAAATGCCCTAGGAAAGCTAGTAAGGACATATCGCTTATGATGATAGAAGTTAGAGCAAAAAAGTAAAATAAATCAACTTTGCTGGATTTGTAGTTATTTAATCACAGTATAATTTGATTTGTGTAGATCTACCCTGGATGTTTTGGAAGCAAGATCATGTTGTTAAAATGGCAGGTTTCTGCATTGGTCGCAAGACTTTCAGAGTGATATCAATGCATAAACATTACATGTTTTATATTCATAAATCATTTTAAATTTGATCTGATTTAATCTCTTAATTATTTTAAGGATTAAATTGTACCTGCTTAGAAAAATGAAAAATGAATGTGTGCTAACGTGATACTCATCATATTATTAATCCATTGCAAACATATAGAGCAATTAAGATAATTTAATGGTTTCTTGTTTACTACGTACAAGCTTTGTAATTCCCAATATTTACTCCCTAATTGGGCCACAATGTTAAGAAAGTGGAGTACATTCTTGTTATCACTTTACTTTCTGTTGAAACTATACTCACAAAACAAAGTGTTGTTTGTTTACATTTTCTGATACTGTCATGAGCTTGTTTCTCTCTGAGCATGTCAGATATTTAAAATTCAATCCCACTTTTGAGGGTTAGTTTAAGTTTTTTCTTTATGAGACTCCAGCCTGTACTTCAGGACCGATGGTTCCCTTTATGAGAGTGATGCTTTGCTTTTTGGCTTAGACTTGACACCTCTTTCTGCAATCCTTGCACCTCTAGCAATAGCTGCAGCATTTTTCTTAAACTATGTAAATTGCCCTCCTTTCCTGGGATCAAAGAAAGATAAGTCCAACATTTATTTCTCTGGTTTGTGACTTAAATCTGGACCATGGGTATCACTCATAAATTCTTTCAACTTACTATTTTTGGACTCAAATACTGCAAAAATGGAGTCCTCCTCTCTGCGGGATACATATCTCCATTCAATTTTTTATCCTTTAGAATTTGACGGAAATCAAATATCTGTCCATTGGCTTCCCCAGACTCCACAGGACACATATTAAGGTCTCCAAGGGGATTTTTCTTTTTTTTTTTCTTTTTTTTTTTTTAGATTATCTTTCCTGAGCAAATGGTGGAAGTCAGGAAACTGCCACTCTGACCTTTTGCGGGGGGTACAATTCACAGAATTGCTCTCTCCAATAAAATCATTTTAAAAATCCTTCCCTGACCCAATTCCTACTGCTGATCCTTTTGCATTTTTGCTGTTGCTGGAATGTTTAGCAGTTTGGGGATATTTTTTAAAGGTTTACCTCACAATATGATATGTCACTTTGGACGATAGTGTCTTTATTTTTCTTGGCCCCTAAATGAAGACTCCCATGTAACATGCTGCTACAGTTCCATTTTCCTATTGTCATTGCCATATACTACATCTCTCCTTAACTTTTGGTTTTTTTTGTGGAATAAGTCAATTAATTCTTTTACTTATTTGTGTAAAGAAAATGGAGTACACTCTTGTTATATTTTACGTTAAAATTATACTTGTAAAACAAAGGGTTGTTTGTTTCTGTTTTCCTCCAACCACATTTTCCAGCTGGTTTGGAGTATAATTCAAGTCTCCTTTTTACCCCGGGTGAAGTCTCAGTCAAAACATGACGGTAATACAAGAAAGACATGCAAAGATAAATGGAGACATTCCGTTTTCTTTTTCATCTAATCAGACAGTGTGTCTTATCTTCTCCAGGGTTTTTCATCATGAGTTTTTGATGCTTTAACAAGTAAATTATATGTTACTGTTTTCATTTCCCACTTCTATGTGGTTAAATTAATAGAATTCCTTCACCTGGTTTACCACTCTACTTGTGCCACAATTATCAACCTGGGCAGTTTGAAAAGTCTGTCTTACTCCACAGAGAAGCAAATCCTTCCCTTGGTGGTCTGCCCCCACAGGAAGAGCACTTAGAACATTAAAAGAATGGGCAAACAAGAGCCCTATTCCAGGTCAACAGCCTATGCCTAGCAAGTGCAGGATTGGTTAAGCCTACCCTCAGCACTTCATTCTGAGACAACAGTTTGGGTTTATTGTCTGGATAAACTTCTCCCATTGTGCTCTTGGGCTCCAACTGAAATCCTGAATTACAAAGCACCGGTTTGTAGGGCTATAATGTAATAATGCAATTTTTTAAAATTATATTTAATAAAATATTTATTTTGTTATTAGAGTAATGGTTCCTAGAAAGATTGAAGCTTCTTCAAGTCCAGGATAGAAAAAAATCAGTTATCCTTACAAGCAAATATTATTTATTTTTATTCCACATTTTTGATGATTTCTTATGCATTAACACCTATTTCTGTAGGTGCCCACCCTCTTGACTGGTCTTGAATTTTTTTTCACACTGTTCTATATATTCTCAGACCACAGTTTTCATGGCCTGGTTTTCTTGTTACACATCTCAGGTCATATAGTTATCTGTCATACTTTATCTTCCTTATACATTAAAATTTGTTCTGAAACCACTCTCACTGCACTTATCCCCAGAAATCGCATTAGTGCCCCTATATGCACCATCTCTCTCCCTCTCCCTCTCCATCAATCAGTTGGTAGCTCTGATTATAATATTGTGCTAATTTGATTTACCCTCTCCCACCACTCTGCCTAGGCTCTGGTAGCCTAGATACTAGTTCTTGCTTTATTTGAATTCACCTGACAGTTCATTACTCATACATTGTTGATTGTACAGTAGACAAATCACACAGGATTTTGTAAAGTGATAGACTGTGTTAATGAATTGTGCACAAGAATAGAGTTGCCAGATGAAATATAGAATGTTCGTTTAAATTTGCTTTTCATATAAACATACTCCAAACAATTTATTGCTTATCTGAAATTCAAATATGACTGGGAATACTGTATATTTATTTGCTAAGTCAGGCAACAAAGATAGGATCTTTATTAAAAATTTATATCTCAATATAATCACATTACATAATTTTTTCTTATTCTTCCTTAAATTTTATCGTTACAAATTCTGTGTACTTCTATTAGATTTAGTTCTTATGAATTGTCTCCATTCTGTTTATGTGTTTACTATTGCATAAATAACTCCAAGAACTCTGACTCTGGAAAAAAAAATAACTTGACTATTGATCTGATATAATTTCTTTTCCTGAGTACTCTCCCATTTGTTTATGGCCTAGTATGGAATTAATTATTTAAACCCTAGATATCTTATTGCATTGTGTTTCATCACTGTATTACTTAGAATCCTGGCAGAAACCTCATAAAACAATCAAATCAAGTGAAGATAATTTTAATAAAAAGACCTTTGAAAGAGATTCATCCTGCGTTAAGAGACTCAAGAAGAATTGCCAAGTCCCCAGGGGCTAGCAGTGACTAATTTTTGTTAACATGCTTATATCTGAAGAGGATCGTGTAGCCAGAATCCAGTGAAAGCTATAGCCCTGGAAGAGAAGCCAGCCAAAGGAGCAGTGTTGATGGTTTGGGAAGTGTCTTTTGCTCAGACTATGACATTGACAGCAAAAGAGTTGAAAGAACAATTACTCTAATCTCAATCTCCTGCCCCCAGGATAATTGTGTCCCCCATTATCCAATCTCATCTGGAAGGCAGAGGGCCAGAGGGCCCAAGGGATGAAATTGACGGAGGTCCACACAAAGAAGGTAGAAAATGAATCTGAAAAATAACTGGCTAAAAACAATCAAAGAAATATTTTAATTTAAATATTTAACTATGCCATAAAAAGCATAAGAAAATCATTTTTTCCAAAATTAAACATTTAATTCCAGATATGAAATAAATAATGTTACTTTTCATGGAATAGCGAGCTCTTTAGACATTATCTAAGACCTTTTTCACAAGTAACTTTTTTGTTCATCATTGTAGAATTAATTGTTGGGGAATTTACTATCCTTTAAAAAATGTGTTAAGCCCAGCCAGTGTGGCTCAGTGTGGTTGAGCATCGACCTATGAACCAGGAGGTCACGGTTCAATTGCAGTCAGGGCACGGGCCTGGGTTGCAGGCTCGATCTCCATTGGGGGGTGTGCAGGAAGCAGCCGATTGATGATTCTCTCTCATCATTGATGTTTCTATCTCTTTCTCCCTCTCCTTTCCTCTCTGAAATCAATAAAAAAAATTTTAATAAATGAAAAATGTGTTGAATGATAATAATAATAATGTTATCTGAGGGAGGTATAGAAATTAACAGCTTTGTATATTGTTGATGCAAGTGTAATTTTGTACAATCTTTGTGAAGAACAATTTGGCACATTGCATCAAAATTTTTAATATGTCTAGACCTATATTCAAAAATTAAATGTGTAGGAATTTATTTTACTTTTTTTTTAATGGAGGAGAAAAGGGGGTGTGGTGATGGGAGGTGTTTAAATTTTATTTATTTCGCCGAAACCAGTTTGGCTCTGTGGATAGAGCGTCGGCCTGCGGACTGAAAGGTCCCGGGTTCGATTCTGGTCAAGGGCATGTACCTGGGTTGCGGGCACATCCCCAGTAGGAGATGTGCAGGAGGCAGCTGATCGATGTTTCTCTCTCATCGATGTTTCTAACTCTCTATCTCTCTCCCTTCCTCTCTGTAAAATATCAATAAAATATATATTAAAAAAAAAATTATTTATTTAATTGTTGGTTGATTGATTGATTTTTAGAGAAGGTGAGAAGGAGAGAGACAGACAGACAGATAGACAGATAGACAGGTGAAAGGGAAACATCAATCATTGGTCTGTAACTTAGGTATGTGCCCTGATAAAGAATCAAAACTGTGATCTTCTGGTACATGGGATGACACTCCAACAAACAGCCACACCAGCCAGGACATGTAGAAATTTATTCTAAGAAAATTATCAGACAAGTATAGATGGTGCATATAATATAAACATGTATATATAAGAAAATTTATTCATGGTTACAAATCTTAGAAGCAAATCAAATATGTTAATAGATCATTTAAATAAAAAATGATATATCTATAAAATACTATACTGTCAAAGTGGGTTTTTTTTATTTTACCATGGAGTTTCACTACATGGTTTTATTAAAAACTATTAAGAAGAATATAATGCAGACTTCATTTATACATTGCCTTTTTAGAATGTCACATAACTGAATCATAGAGTACATAACCTTTTGCATTTGTTTTGTTTTTCACTTAGAATAATGCTTTTAGATTTCATTCATGTTTTTGCTGAATAATATTCCATTATATGGTTTATTTCACAACTTGTTTGTTCTCTGAATAGTGGATGGACATGTGGGTTCTTTCCAGCTTGAGGGTGTTATGAATAAAGCTGATCTAAACAGTCATATACAGATTTTTGTGTAGGCAAGTCCCCCTACCCTTAAATAAATACCTAGAAGTAGAATGTCTATAGATCATATGGTCAGCCTATATGAAATTTTATTTAAAAATAAAGTCAGCCCTAACCAGTTTGGCTCAGTGGATAGAGCATCGGCCTTTGGACTCAAGGGTCCCGGGTTCGATTCCGGTCAAGGGCATGTACCTTGGTTGCGGGCACATCCCCAGTGGGGAGTGTGCAGGAGGCAGCTGATTGATGTTTCTCTTTCATGGATGTTTCTAACTCTATATCCCTCTCCCTTCCTCTCTGTAAAAAATCAATAAAATATATTTAAAAATAAAATCAAATACTCTTTTTTAAAAAATATATTTTTATTGATTTCAGAGAGGAAAGGAGAAGCAGAGAGAGTAGAACCATCAATAATGAAAGAGAATCACTGATCAGCTGCTTTCTGCATGCCCCCTACTGGGAATCCAGACCACAATCCCGGGCATGTACCCTCAACCAGAATTGAATTGAACCTAGGACCTTTCAGTCCACAGACCTACGCTCTATCCACTGAGCCAAACTGGCTAGAGCTAAAATACTCTTTTCAAAGGAGCTGTACCTTTTTGTTTTTCCATATGTAATATATGAGAGTTAGGTTTATTTTTGAATGTTTTACAAACAACATTGATTACTTTTATCATGACCTGATAATAAAATGAAACTATTCCTATTCTTATTCCTAAACACTTTTTAGGGGGAAACAAAACCTTTGGGGACTCATGTTGAGAGGAAAACTTATAAAAGCCATTAATAATATGTGTTGTCTTCATATGGGGACATACAATAATAGAAAGATCAACAAATAAAACCTCATCAGGGCAATATTTATGTTGCAAATTAATAATAATTTTTGCATTAGTGATTTCTATTCACCAATAGTTAATGTCTGACACTCAATCCACTACTATATCAAGAAGACACTTACAAATGTATCTTATTGTAGACTAGAGGCCCAGCGTGCACATGAAATCGTGCACGATTAGGGTCCCTAGGCCTAGCCTGGCCTCCTTGGCATGGCCTCTGCCGCCCTGCGATGCTACCTGAAGCTCCCTGCCCCAGGATGCTCCGCGAACCCCGCAACTGCTCCGTGAGGCTCCCCCGCCCCTGGACAGCTCCACAAAGCTTGCTGCCACCCCACAAAGCTTGCCACTGGATGCTCCACGAAACTCCCCCGCCCCGCAACTGCTTTGCGAAACTCGCTGCTGCCTAGGTGACTGCTCCGCTAAGCTCACAGCCACCCCGCAAAGCAGCCTGCCACCACCACTCAACAGTCCCCAGTCCCACCCCGCTGCCAGCCCCCCCTCATGGTGAGCGGCTCAGGGACCGTGGGGGGCGGGGGGGGGGGGACCAAGAGGTGCTCCATGTACTTCATAGTGACCGGTCGCCCATTTGGTCATGATGGCACCTAGCTCTTTATATATATTAGGATAACAAGAAAAAAGCTTTTTCCCCTGGATCTGTTCTCCACTCAGGGTTTATGCCTTTCTGATTGTAGACTCCTCATTGTTAATTTCTATCTCCCTAGTTCTCTTTCTTTTGGCACCAGAGAGCACAGCTAACCTCAAGAATATTTTCCTCTGATCGTTTTTTTTATCTCCTTTCCTAAACTTTTTATAAAAACTTTGCTGCATTATTGCCATCTACTTTATCTCATTTTTAATTAGAAATTCTATTGTTTATTGTTAATCAGTCCCCACAGAAATGACTCCAAATTCTAACACACTGGAAATGGAATTTTCTTTTTTATTAAATATATTTTATTGATTTTTTACAGAGAGGAAGAGAGAGGGATAGAGAGTTAGAAACATCGATGAGAGAGAAACATCGATCAGCTGCCTCCTGCACACCCCCTACTGGGAATGTGCCCCCAACCAAGGTACATGCCCTTGACCAGAATCGAACCCGGGACCTTTCAGTCCATAGGCCAATGCTCTATCCACTGAGCCAAACTGGTTAGGGCTGGAAATGGAATTTTTATGCTAGGATGCTATGCGCTAAAATTTACAATTAAATGTTCATCTCCATTGCCATGACTTACCAGGGTACATTTCAATTGCAAAGTGAAAAGAAGAATATAAATTGTGCAGGACTGATTTGCTTTGTTCTCATTACCTTAGTCATTTCAAGGATTTTGTTTTTCTCTATGTGCTGTTGTCACTAAATAATTGTTGACTTGTTTATCTTATATTTCAAGAGAAGATATGCAAAGTATATAAAAAGAACTATGTCCCAATTACTTCTCCTTGATATGGTTTCAATTCTCAGATCTGTGGCTTACTCTACCTTTTAATAGGAGTTGCTTTGAAATGTATCATGGTCTTTTCAAAGCGACTTTGAAAGGTCACTCTGCTCATGCCTTCTTTCTCCAAGCAGTGTCCCTCCTAATTATTGGGGGCAATATGGCAAAAATCATCTGTTAGAGGCAGATAAAGCCATCACGTGTAACCCATTACTTGCCCTCTGATCTTCAACTAGGCTCTAGCTGTATAAATTACTTTTATTGACTTAGTATACTTTTTATTAGTGCTGTTCCCCCTCTATTGCATAGAACGCATTTGCTAACCTATTAGTGAAATCGCTTATAGATGTACAATTTTATGACTTTTTAAATGTTAATGTATGGCTTCTTAAATGTTAAAGTGGTAAGTAGCTCTAGGAGCTCATATGTACTAAATTTTATTTTGTAGCCCTCAGCATTTAAAGAAAGAATTTAAAAGATATTTGTCATGCTAAGATTTTTATAAACTTGCTACTTTTAATATATGAGAGTACAAAATATTAAGGCAATTAGAAGAAAATGTCAATGCCACATTAAGTGTTCATGTCACAGAATAACAAGCATCCTCTCGCTAGCAAATTATGAAAGAAAAATATCATGAAATATAAGAATTTTGAATTTTACCTACTGTTAACAGAGAACATAGCTTTCTAGGTCATTTTACCAGATCTATGTTCTTCTGCATAAGGCTGTTTACAATTCCTATTTACTTAAATATTTATTGTAGATATAAGTACAGTGAATATTTTCCTAAACTTTTCTAGCTCTTATTAGCATCACTTATATGACTCATGACACAGAAGCATATTCACAGAATAAAAGAAATCAGAGCTCCAAGCATTTTTAAGAGCATTTTTTATATTGAATCTAGTGGTGATCATGGAAAAGCTGACATTAAATTTAATTCTAAACCCATTTAAAAATGTGGACCATTAAGTTCCAACTATTGACATATTCTGGAGTGCTGAGGCCTAGGCATGTATATTTTTAAAAAGTGACCCAGGTCATCTTGACATGCTTCATGTCACTAAGAATCTTTTTATCCTTATAATTTACTAGAAGTCCAGAGTGCAAAATCGTGTGGCCCCACCCACCCGCGCCCGTCTTTGGTCATTAGGGCCAGTAGCTTTGTATAATATAGATTATTTATACATAGGAAAACCAATACCCAGAATTCTATGGTGTTATTCAATGTTAAAGAACTAGCAAGCACTAAAACTAAAATTAAAAGTGTGTTACTCATAAGGTAAAAGACACATAGAGCAATCTCCAATCAAGACTACGTGAATAGAGTACAGGAGGGTTAGCAGCAGTTTTTTCCCCTAACCATGGATCTTTCTAGACAGTGATGTGAATAGCTAGAATAGGCAAAATAACACTGATATGCAACTACATTTATTAATTTGCCAGAGCTTCAGTGAAAAAGTACCACAAATTGGGTGGCTAAAACAACAGAAAAGTATCGACTCATAGTTCTGGAAGCTAGAAATCCAAGATCCAAGTGTGGGCAGTGTTGGCTCCAGCTGAGGACTGTGAGGGAGAATCCATTCCATGCCTCTCTTGCAGCTTATGGTGGTTTACTGACAGTTGTTGATGGTCCTTGACTTCAGACATATCACACTGATTTGTGCCTTCACATTCACATGGCATTCTCCCTGTGTGCATATATTTAATCACATTAAATTAGGGTTCATTCGAATGACTTCATTTAATTTGATTAAAGATGTTATTTTCATATAAGGTCACATTCTGAGTTATGGGGGATGCAATCAAATCCGTAACAATTGTTTATCCACAGACCATAGGAGAATCAGCAGCATAGCACACCTGGACACCCTCTCCTAAACACAGGTTTCTCTTCACAGGAAGTTTAAATTATTTACTTTTACACCATCATTGTTTCTCTGAGAAACTGACCCTAGAAAACTATACATTCATTTTCCCCCCAGAAAGGAACTATTTAGAAACCTGTAGCCCCTCCTTTACTTACTGTTTATTCAATTTGCATTTAAAAATATGTACTATTAACACAATGAAGAAGTCTATTACATGGGTAATGAGTAGTCCAACTTGGGACTTTCAAACTTTATGTATAAGAGAACTAATATGGGTTTTCTTTCCTTATTTCTGTGGTTGTTTTCTAATTAGCTCTTTCTCCATGAGGTCTGGCAGACTTCTACAGTTTGGCCTAAACTTCACTAATTTAACCCATTGTATTTCCTCTGAAGTTAACACATCTATTTCTTTTACTACATAGTCACCTAATTTTATGAAATCATTATTTCTTCCTATTCAACACATATTACTGTTTTCACTTCATATAGTAGAAGATTTTTCTCCTCTTCATTTAGAAATATTATTTCTCTACTTGGAATTGCTTTTCCTCTCCCAGCTCCACATATTTGGTTGCCCCAAAAAATGCCATGTTCTCACTTGATTTTATTCAACAAGAAAACCACAAAGGATTGGCCCAGAATTTTTTACTTAGATTAACTGGAAATCTACACCAGGAGTTTTCAATTTGAGACTAAAGACTCTGTTATTTAGTCTTTCTCCACTAAAAAAAAGTTATATCCTAAACTTTGTCAATGACAATAATTTTTCCCAAAATTATTCAGGAAGTTTCAACTGCTAATGCAAAATTTAATTCAAATTATTTAAATAACAATGAAATACATTGTTGTTCATAAAAGTAGTTCAAAACAGTGCACCCATGAGGTATATTAATTTAGCAACTCAATTATCCTATACTAGAGGCCCAGTGCATGAAATTTGTGCTTGGGTAAGGTCCCTAGTCCTGGCCATCAATCAGGGCCTATCGGAGCCTTCCAGCTGCTGGCCAGGGCCTTCCTTCCCTAGGTGCCAGCTGCCTTCCTTTGTTCCATGCAACACCCCTGGTGGTCAGCACACATCATAGCAAGTGATTGAACTTCTGGTCTCCCAGTCAAACTCCCAAGGAGACACTTTGCATATTCAGCTTTTAGATAGATAGATGATTGATAGATAGATAGATAGATAGATAGATAGATGATAGATAGATAGATAATAAAAGCCTAATATGCTAAGTGTCCGACCGTTCAACCATTTGACCAGTTGCTGTGACACACACTGACCACCAGGGGACAGACGCTCCAACTGGTAGTTTAGCTGGCTGCTGAGGTTCGGCCTATCAGGACTGGGTGAGATGGGCCAGACATGCCCTGGAGACCTCCTGTGGTCCCTCCCCAGCCCCAATCGTGCACCAGTGGGGTCCCTCAGCCAGGCCTGCACCCTCTCACAATCTGGGACCCCTAAGAGGATGTCAGAGAGCCGGTTTGGGCCCGATCCCCACAGGCCAGGCTGAGGGATCCTGCCAGTGCATGAATCCATGCACTGGGCCTCTAGTATCATCATAATTGTTTCCATTATTACATTCTATCACTCTTGAGATTGGCTTCATCTTTGGGCTTGCAGTAAAGTGGCTGTACCAGTTCAGAGCACTTTATCCAGAAACTATGCCTTTCAACCCTAATGTTAAATTTTAAAGGCAAGAAAAACATTTTTAAAACTTACCCAGCCAATTTTTCATCTCATTAACTAGGATTATAGCCTAATCCTATGCCTAAACTAACCATAGTTAAGGGAATTAATGTAAATATAATTGTCTTTTTAAAAAATATTTATTTTTATTGATTTTAGAGAGGAAGGGAGAGGGAGACAGAAATAGAAATATCAATGATAAGAGAGAATCATTGACTGGCTGCTTCCTGCAGGCTCCTTACTAGGAATTGAGTCCACAACCTGGGCATGTGCCCTGACAGGGAATCAAATCTAGACCTCTTTGTTTATGGGTCAAAGCCAGCCGTGGGCAAACTACGGCCCACGGGCCGGATTCGGCCCGTTTGAAATGAATAAAACTAAAAAAAAAAAAGACCGTACCCTTTTATGTAATGATGTTTACTTTGAATTTATATTAGTTCACACAAACACTCCATCCATGCTTTTGTTCCAGCCCTCCGGTCCAGTTTAAGAACCCATTGTGGCCCTCGAGTCAAAAAGTTTGCCCACCCCTGGTCAAAGCTTAGCCTCTGAGCCAAACCAGCTGGGCCAAATATAGTTGTCTTAAGGTCAATCAGAATTAAGTCTCTAGGGCTGAGAATAGAGCAGCTTCTTCTTATATACATGGCCATGTGGAAGAGAACATACACATTATCAAAACCAGGATTGTTAACAGGAAAGAAAGAGAATAAATGTTGGATAGATTATTAAAACGCTATGTTAATCCTTCAATATAGAGAAAGCTTGTATGTGTTGAAACAGAGTGCAGCTACCATCACAGATACACGATGGCCTGACAGCTCTGAAGACCCTAGTTCCAACTCATCCTGACGTCTAGTTGTATTTATTTTTATTCCACTATATTTTATGTTGTTTTTGTTTATACTTTACTGGATTCCATGAGCATATAAATGTTTCCTTTTTTATGCTTGTTAAAATAGGGTTTCTGTCACATAATAAAACTAATAGAATTTACCATATTGTAATTTTGTTGAAGTGATATTTGCATTTGTCATTTTTCTTCATGGCTGGAAATTTTTTTCTCACTTTTTATAGATAGGAGGCTTCTACCAATTTCACTATACCCAAAGTTATCCACATATAAGGTTGAATTTGCTGACCATTTCATCAGACTATCATAAATATTTTTTTATTTCTAGTGCAATGCTAACATGTAGATTTTAAAATCATTTACAAATTTGATAATTGTACCAATTCTAATTTTCTTTTTTGATCACTTATGAGGTTAGAAAAGCTGTTAGTAAGTCATATGAGAATCATTATCTTTGATCCAAGGAGAACCTGACCCACATAACCACATCATCTACTTAATATTTGCATTTAACTTATATTATGCAATTCACACATTTACATTTAATGTTATGGTGAAAATAACAGGATTTCTACTCCACTCTTCTTATAAATAGAATAAATTTGAACACACAAACTGCAAGTAACAAGCTGCTAATGGTCTCCCATGGGTTTTATTTTTTACTTGTGAATCTTCAGTGATTTCCTTGGGGTTTAGGTGAAACAAATTTTGCAATTTATGCTCATGAGCATGACAGTTTTCCTATGATTTTCAGTAAGTCTACTTTAGATTTGTGTTCTTTAAGGCAGGGGATGTTCTCAGATGAACAATAGTTTTGACCCTTCTCTGCCCCGTGATTTTCTAATGAATTCAATTTATACTCTCAATTATAATTTTAGAGGAAATTATGGCAAAGACAAAGTTTATTTTTTTCTGGGACATATGCCTGCTCCTCCCTTCTCACCCTTTAGCATCCACATCGTTAACCATATTGCTCTACTGCTCTTCTGTCCTACTTACTATCGGGGCTGCTAGACATGTTCACATTAAAGCCTCCAGAGCACATGTTCTTCAAATTAAAATTTTACTTTTTTTTATTTTTTATAGGAGACTTCTATTCAAGTGCTTTCACGTTTAAATAAGAGAAGAGGTGAGAGGTTTAGTGAAATTTGATGGCATAAAGATTTTCAATCAGAGGAGTTCTTGCTGATAATTGAAAATTATGATGTTAAAATTTATTATATAAACTTAAACAATTAAAATAATGCTCAGTGGCTGAATTAACAATACCTGTGATACCATTGTAATAACCTGGTTATTATTTAACAAGAAAGAAGTGAAAGTGGAGACCAAATAATATAGGCATAACATTTACACAGCTTTGCCAAAAGGCTACATTTAACGCCCCAAGTCTGCTCCCCACTGATTGATGGGGGAAGAAACTAAACAAAGGTAGTTTAGACGCATGCCCAGTAAGGTCTGAGTGGGGTGAGAGGCTAATTGCTCATCAGTCACACCTAGAAACAGGTAATTGGCGAGGATGGGTGTGGCCACTGCAAGCATGCACAAATATTACATATTTAAACTTCTAAACAAAGTGAGTTCTCTCTCTCTCTCTCTCTCTCTCATGCTCTGGCCCTTTTGGGACTAATGCTCCAGGGGGCTGTGCTCCCCTGTGCATACCTGGTGCATAGCCATGTTGGGCTCCATGCATACACTGGTAGACTTTGATCTGGCCTATACGTTGAACCACACCCGGCTGCAACATGGACCAAAAACTCCGGACACTCTCCCTCTTTCTGGCTCTGCTGCACTCCCAGCTGCCCCTCTCTCAGGACTGGTTTGGGGGAAAATGGGACATCGAACCTGAGGAATGTAACTTTCTGAAAATAAAACCTTCCACATTCCCTCTCCCCCGCCCACCCCCGACCCTGTGTGAGTCTTAGAAAATTCATTTTTTTAAGATATTGCAAGTCTCACTCCATTCATGTGTGGGAAGTCTGGCCCATTAATTTCTCTGGCATCACCTATATGCAGCAAATATATAGATAGACAAGCCATCTCAACTTCAAAAAAACAGTCAAAGAATGAGCTAACAATCAGTGAAGAAACTTTAATTAATTGTAATGCTCATAAAGGAAGGACATTTCTAAATTAAAGCCATGTGCTATGTCGTAGCTTCTTTGAAGTCAGAAGTCTGCAACCTGCAGTCCACTGGTCAAATACAACACCCATTGTATTTATTGAAATACAGCCACACCCACTTATTTATATGTTGTCCATGGTTACTCTCTTGCTACAATGGCAGAGTTAGGTTGCTACTGAGACCACATGGCCTACAAAGCCTTGAATATTTATTATCTGACCCTTTACAGAAAATGTTTAAGGATCCCTGTCAGGTTGAATCCCTATCAGACTCAGAATATTGTGGGATTATTGAGTTTGTATAAATTCATAATCTGAATGAGCAGATGTTACCGGATGAAGTAGGAGGCATTCTCACAGGGATACAATAAGAAGCAGCTTAGTTTGTCAGCAAGAGGAGGCTGTAAACCATGCTATTTCCTCTTTGACCTCAATGAAATTAAATAAGTCATGCAGTTCTCCACAGACTTATTTCCTTGACAGTGCTAGGGCAAGTAATATACAGGCTGACCTGGCAAACATACACTTTTTATTATTATTATTATTATTATTTATAGATGATGCCACAAAAGCCACAACTCTCTGAAGTTGCATTGGCATTCTTACAGAAGATGCTTGTTGTTGCAATGACTACCGTTTGTACAGGCAAAGTCAAAATAATATCAGGATTTAAAATTAGGAGATAAATCTACAGATAGAGCATATATCATACAAACCTGGGTTTGTGCAACTTGAGATGAGAGAATCAACTGCCATGAAACTATATATAGCCAAAGGTAAAAGTTCAAGGGCAATAGTTACAACAATTGTAGGGCATGGCTAAGTGGCTGGATGTATCAAACAACTAAAGCTAAAGAAAACTGTCACAATTGTGGTTATGGGTTAGCCCTCAGACTGATGGCAGACAAAGAAAAAATCTAAACAATAAAATACACAAAGAAAGACATATGTAATTGGAGAGGGAGATAACATTTTCCTAGAAAATTCAAAAAATTTCTCATGTAAAGAGTATATGTCTTATTTAGTCCATGCCTCTCTTCCATAGAGAAATATCTGGCACCACTGTTAAAAATTGAAATAATTCAATCTTGTATTTAGACCACATATCTAGATGAGGGTTGTTTTACATTTAAGTTTCCATTAAGGTTAAATTTAAAATATTTAATCATTTTAATAAAAAATATTACATTAAACCACAGCACTTTTCCCAACAGAGAGGAAATAATTGAATAATCCTAATTGTGCATATACACTATTATGATTTCTTTAGATGGCATCAGGGCCGTACATTCCTTTAGAAAGGAAGTGATCCCCATTTGTATTTCCAATTTGCTATCACAAACTCAATATATGCCCAGTGGCTATTTTGTAAAACAGGATATACTCATTTTACTAATTATTTTTATGTTTGCCTTGTGTTAAACAGCTGTCTTTCTTGAAATAAGTTTTAATTTGGGGTCAGTAGTGTAGCAGTTAGGAATTTTGTTCAGCTGCTTGTAATTATCATTTAATTGCAGTAGTTTGAACAAGCATTATTTTTTAAGTTACATTAAGGCATTTAAAAAAAAATCTTTATTGTTGAAAGTATCACAGGTGTCCCAATTTTTCCCTCCTTTGACCCACTCCACCCTCTACCCACCACCCTCACCACCCACCCCCCCAGGCCTTCACCACACTATTGTCTGTATCCATGATACAAATACAAATTCTTTGGAATCCCTTCTTGCCTATCTCCCCCCACCCCTCGCCATGCCAGTTCTTGATGTTGGTTCTACAGCTCAAGTATTTCAGGAAAAAGTTCTCTGCAATTTTCTTGGTATTTCTCTCTGAATCTCCATTACACAGAGTGTGTATAGAACTACATGGGTAAATTAACCTGAGGCTATCGGTGCTATTTACACTATAGTTCCAGAGAGACAAACATGGTATTTCCTAGAACACAACTGGGAATACATGTTAAAATCATAATTGCTTGGAATTCATTTTCATGAGGTGATAGTTGAAGATTAGCATTTCAACAAGTTTGACGGTGAATGAAAGAAGAAAAGAAGATTGAGAGGGAAGTAGGCCAATGGAAACCCTTTGTTGGAATAAGGAAGACTAGAGCATGTTTTCAGTGGAGAAGTTTTGTCTACTAAGAAGGGGATCACTGAAATGACTGGCCAAGTAGTTAAGGCTGCTGAAGAAAACACAGAGATCATAAGAGTGACAAATGAGAGAAGGAATGGTTTTGAATAGCATGTTCTTCCAATATAAACAGTGTCATAGGCTTGTTATTTCTAAGAAAAGCCTTAATGAAAACATGGCTAGTCTGTGGGAGGTTTGACACTCCCACTCATATAATTTTATTATCATTTATCCTCCCAATATTATTACTATTTGTTGTCGTTGTTAATCCTCATTGGAGGATTTTTTTCCATTGTTTTTAGAGAGAGTGGAAGGGAGGAAGGAAGGGGGAGAAAAAGAGAAATATCAATGTGAGAGAGACACATCCATTAGTTGCCTCTCGCACGTGCCCAGACCTGGTATTCTACCTGGGTTGACTGGGAATCAAACCTGTGACCCTTTGGTGCACGGGCAGAAGATCTAACCACTGAGAACACCGACCAAGACATCCTCCCAATATAATTTTAAAGGTGATAGAATCTATAGATTGAATGTGTTAAGACAGCTCTTTTTTAGTAGCAACCTATATGAAGGTCAAAGTTAATTCTATTACTTTATTCTATACTAAGGCCTGGTACACAAATTCGTGCATGAGCGAGGTCCCTCAGCCTGGCTGGCAATAGGGCTGATAGGGGCTGGCCAGTTGGGGGGAGAGACCATGGGAGGTTGGCTGTGGGAGCACACTGACCACCAGGGGACAGCTCCCGTGTTGAGTGTCTGGCCCCTGGTGGTCAGTGCACATCATAGTAACCGGTCGACTGGTCGTCCGGTCCCTTAGACTTTTATTGTATAGACCATTTATGGATGGATTCTCAACTGTTTGTATTAAGATCAAAGCACATAATAGGCCAATAACTATGGAAGAAATTGAAGCAGTCATCAGAAAGCTTCCAGCAAACAAAAGCCCAGGGCCAGACGGCTTCACAGGGGAGTTCTACCAAACATTCAAGGAAGAACTAAAACCTACCCTCCTCAGACTACTACAAAAAATTCAAGAGGAAGGAACACTTCCAAGCTCATTCTATGAAGCCAGCATCACCCTAATACCAAAACCAGGTAAAGACATCACAATGAAAGAGAATTACAGGCCAATATCCCTCATGAACATAGATGCCAAAATCCTCAACAAAATCTTAGCAAATCGGATCCAGCAGTACATCAGAAGGATCATACACCATGACCAAGTAGGATTTATCCCAGAGATGCAAGGATGGTACAACATCCGTAAATCAATAAATGTGATACATCACATAAACAAATTGAAAGAAAAAAACCACATGGTCATATCAATTGATGCAGAAAAAGCATTCGACAAAATCCAACACCCATTTTTGATAAAAACTCTCAGAAAGGTGGGAATAGAAGGATCATACCTCAACATAATAAAAGCCATATATGACAAGCCCACAGCCAACATCATACTCAATGGTCAAAAACTAGCACCATTTCCCCTAAGAACAGGAACAAGACAGGGATGCCCACTCTCACCACTCCTGTTCAACATAGTACTGGAAGTATTAGCCATTGCAATTAGGCAAGAAGAAGAAATAAAAGGCATCCAAATTGGAAAAGAGGAAGTAAAACTGTCCTTATTTGCAGATGACATGATATTATACATACAAAACCCTAGAGACTCCATCAAAAAGCTACTAGACTTAATACATGAATTTGGCAATGTAGCAGGATACAAAATTAACCCCAAGAAATCTGAGGCATTTCTATACACCAATAGTGAACTTTCAGAAAGAGAGATTAGAAAAACAATCCCATTTACCATCGCACCAAAAAAATTAAGATACCTAGGAATAAACTTAACTAAAGAGGTTAAAGACCTCTACTCAGAAAACTACAGGACGTTGAAAAAAGAGATAGAGGAAGACATAAACAGATGGAAGAACATACCATGTTCTTGGATTGGTAGAATCAACATCATTAAAATGTCCATACTACCCAAAGCAATCTATACATTCAACGCACTTCCCATTAAAATACCAATGGCCTTCTTCAAAGATCTAGAAGGAACTCTCCAAAAATTCATCTGGAATAAAAAAAGACCCCGAATAGCTGCAATGATCCTGAGAAAGAACAAAGTAGGTGGGATCTCAATGCCAGATATCAAGCTGTATTACAAAGCCACTGTTCTCAAAACTGCCTGGTACTGGCACAAGAACAGACATATAGACCAGTGGAATAGAATAGAGAGTCCAGAAATTAGCCCGAACCAATATGCTCAATTAATTTTTGACAAAGGAGGCATGAACATACAATGGAGCCAAGATAGTCTCTTCAATAAATGGTGTTGGGAAAATTGGACAGATATATGCAAGAAAATGAAACTAGACCACCAACTTACACCATACACAAGAATAAACTCAAAATGGATAAAGGACTTAAATGTACGACAGGAAACCATAAAAATTCTAGAAGAATACAAAGGCAACAAAATCTCAGACTTATGCCAAAACAATTTCTTCACTGATACAGCTCCTAGGGCAGTTGAAACTAAAGAGAAACTGAACAAATGGGACTACATCAAAATAAAAAGCTTCTGCACAGCAAAAGAAACCATCAACAAAACAACAAGAAAACCCACCTCGTGGGAAAACATATTTGCCAACGTCATATCTGATAAGGGCTTAATCTCCAAAATTTATAGGGAACTCATACAACTTAACAAAAAGAAGATAAACAATCCAATCAAAAAATGGGCAAAGGATCTAAATAGACACCTTTCAAAAGAGGACATTCAGAAAGCCAAGAGGCATATGAAAACATGCTCAAAGTCACTAATCATCCGAGAGATGCAAATCAAAACAACAATGAGGTACCATCTCACACCTGTCAGAATGGCCATCATCAACAAATCAACAAACGACAAGTGCTGGAGAGGATGTGGAGAAAAAGGAACACTTGTGCACTGCTGGTGGGAATGCAGACTGGTGCAGCCACTATGGAAGGCAGTATGGAGGTTCCTCAAAAAATTGGAAATGGAACTCCCATTTGACCCTGTGATCCCACTTCTAGGAATATATCCCAAGAAACCAGAAACACCTATCAGAAAGGATATATGTAACCAGATGTTCATAGCAGCACAATTCACCATAGCTAAGATCTGGAAACAGCCTAAGTGCCCATCAGTAGATGAATGGATTAGAAAACTGTGGTACATCTACACGATGGAATACTATGCTGCTGTTAAAAAGAAGGAACTCCTACCATTTGCAACATCATGGATGGAACTGGAGAGCATTATGCTAAGTGAAACAAGCCAGTCAATGAAGGAAAAATACCACATGATCTCACTCATTCATGGATAATAAAGACCATTACAAACTTTTGAACAATAATAGATACAGAGGCAGAGCTGCCTCAAACTGATTGTCAAACTGCAGTGGGAAGGCCAGAGAGAGTTGGGGGGCAGGAGGGAGGGGAGTAAGAGATCAACCGAAGGACTTGTATGCATGCATATAAGCATAACTAATGGACATAAGACACTGGGGGGTAAGGGAGGGTAGGGGTTTGTCAAGGGCGGGGGGGAAAAAAGGACACTTATGTAATACCCTTTGTAATACTTTAAGCGAAAAATAAAAAAAAAATAAAAAAAAATAAAAAGAATAAACTCTGTGATTCGCATACTCAAAAAAAAAAAAATCAAAGCACATATTCATATTAGGAGAATTTAAATGTACAAATCCCCTCAAGCTTGAGAAAACTGTGAGAAAATATAAAAACATTTTATAATATTTAGTGGATCACATTTTTCACATAGAAGAAAAATAATGATGTAGAATTAAATGCTTTGTGATTTGAGTCTTATTTCTTCAGAAATTTCCAGACAATAGTAACAGCCACCCACTGCTATGTGCAACAGTAAACAGGTTGATTTAGATATAGTCATTATATCAGCACACATAAAAAGAAAATATGTGCATGTAAACAAGACTGGATTACAGCTACACACTTATTTTTCCTTTGAAATTAAACTGGTTGGTAGCCTTACCAATAAACAGTGTTCAGTGCTATCTTAGTCATCTGTTTGAGTTTTGGAATGTTGAGTCTTATGGTAATTGCATATTACATCTACATACTTCAAATGAGTTTATAATGGCTATTATTACCAAAAGGAATAGAAAAACAATTAACTATGATTAGCCTTTTTATGTGAAGAGTTACCTCCTTATTTTGGCATTCAGTTTGCAATCATTATGAAATTAGCTTTGAGTTTGAATAATTTTATTTATTTTTGTATTTCAATAGTGAGAGAAAATGAGTTCCTTCACCTTATGTATTTCTATAAAAAGGTAGAAAATGCTACAATGTTTATTCAAATATAAAACCCATCTCCCTAACTAGCATTTTTTTTATCAGAGAAAGAAACCAAAAGAAACATTTCTGGTTTTTTTTTTCTAGTTTGCTTTGAAACTGAGCCAACTTGAAATAACTACTATTAAATTTATTATTGTTATTTATATTGTCCCCCAAGTGATTAATTATCGCTGTCACTTAAGATAAAATTATCTTAAATTAATTTTCTAAGATAAATGTTCTCTGGTAAGAGAATAAGGACATGACTTGTTAAACAAACATTGATGGTATGGTACACATTTCAAAAAATTACCCTCTTGTAATATTGAGAAATTGTACATACATGCCTTATATTCTACAGGTAATAAGTGTCCATTTTATCACAGAGATTCCCAAATGCTATAAAAACAGATAAATATTTAAAATAATGACTCCCCATTATGTAGCAAGGCCAGATTCCCTTTGTTTATTGCTGACTGCTCTGCCTGTGGGATGTATTTGTCCTGTAAGTGATGACTGGGAGTGAAATCTCAGGAGGCTGCCTGGCACTGTCTGAACTTTCCAGATATTGATTGTGCAGCCAGCACGCGCAGTTCTGAAGGAGGGCTTTGAGGTCCTTGGAGATCTAGCCTTTGCTCTGTGCTAGCACATGGCTTCCAGGCCCACTAGTGGCTGTGACTGGAGGAACCTCTTAGAAGAGTTGACTGCAGCTTTGGAGTTTTTTGGATGGTTGTAAATTACAGAGGACTAAAGAAATCCTCTCGGGACTCATGTTTTGTTGAAAGAATGGTAGCAACTTCTCCCTTCCTTCCAAAAAAAGAAAGAAATTGTAGCACAGAAGTTAATTTTAAAGAATTCATTTAGGTTACAGAAAAGTAAATTGTGATTTGTGGTACATGGTACTAAGTACATAAACTGCCTGTAAATAAAACATTTCCTTACGTTATATTCATTTGTTTAGTCCTATCACTATGTTTTCCATTTGCCTACTCAGTGTTATTCCATTTTGAAGAATTTCAGAAGCAGATTCCTTAAAATACTTGAAGGAAATCTCAACATAAATATTCAAAGATTAAATGTCATCATCATTGTTTTCTGGAAGTGGAATCATTGGCATAATGTATTCTCAAGTGACCTTTCTTGATTTATTAAATGATTTACTTTTCAGAGCCAGAGTAATAGATTATTCCTTCATTATGCTTCAATAAAAAAAAAAAAGTCCTCAACTTTTATAAACAAACAAATATATAAATTTATGAAATTTTTCCTTTGAAATGAAACTGGTTGGCAGCCTTACCAATAAACAGTGTTCAGTGCTATCTTAGTCATCTGTTTGAGTTTTGGAATGTTGAGTCTTATTTTGTTTGATATGAGAACTATACCTTAGGATATATTAGGCTTCTAACTGCTTTGTTTCTTTCAAATGCCTCACAGGTAACTTTATTATAGGGAAGAGCTATTGTTTAATACTTTAAAACAACTTCTGCCCTCTTCAATATGTACCTCTATTTTTAAAAATATATCTTTATTGATTTCAGAGAGGAAGGGAGAGTGGAAGAGAGATAGAAACATCAATGATGAGAGAGAATCATTGATTGGCTGCCTCCTGCACATCCCAGTAGGGATAAAGCCCGAAACCCAGGCATGTGCCCTTGGCTGGAATCGAACCTGGGACCCTTCAGTCCAGAGGCTGATGCTCTATCCACTGTGCCAAACCAGCTAGGGCTGTACCTCTATTTTTTAAAGGACAATTGAAGTAAAATTTACAAACTATAAAATATAAAGTATATCAATATACAATTAATTCATTTTACCAACTTAATACAGTTATGCAGCCATCACCATAATCCAGTTTTAGAACATTTTCTGAACCCAAAGAGTTCACTCATAACTGTTTATGGTTAATCTCAATTCATGCTCTGATCTTTAGGAAAACATCAATATGTTTTCTGCCTCTACAAATTTTCCTTCACTAGATATCTCATATTAATGGAATAATACAATAAGTAGCCTTCTGGGTGTGGTTCCTTTCACTTAGCGTGACATGTTTAAGGTTCATCTATGTTAGCATAGACGGTAGGCTGAATAATTGCCTCCCAATGACATTCACATGCTAATCTCTGGAACCTGTGATTATTTTATGTTGCATAAGGAAGGAAAATTAAGGGAGCAGATGGAATTAAGTTTACTAATCAACTGTCCTTGCAATAGATCATCTTGAATTATCCAATGGTTTCCATGTGATCACAGGCATCCTTAAATGTGGAAGAGGGGGACAGAAGAGACAGAGTGATGAGTTGTAAAAGATTTCATGGGTCATTGTTGGCTTTCAAGCTGAAAGAGGATAACAAGGCGAGAGATGTGGGCAGTTTCTAGAAGTTAGAAAATGCAAGAAAATAGATTCTCCCTTCGGCCTTTAGAAAAATGTCAATAGCTGGGCTGGTGTGGTCAGTGGTTGAGCATGGATCCATGAACCAAGAGGTCATGGGCTTGATTCCTGGTCAGGGCACATGCCTGGGTTACAGGCTTGGTCCCCAGCGGGGTGCATGCAGGAGGCAGCCAATCAATGTTTCTCTCTTATTGATGTTTTAATCTCTCTAATCCTCTCCCCTTCTCTCTCTCTAAAAACAATAAAATAAAATATTTTTTAAAAAGAACAGTGAAATGCCAATAGCCCTATGAATTTTAGCCCAGTGAGACCCAGTTCAGATTTTGATCTCCAGACACTATAAGATGGCGAATTTCTGTTGTCTTAAGCCACCCAATTTGCAGCAGTGTGTCACAGCATCAATAAGAAAGTAGCATAAACGTATCTGCTTTAGTTCCTTTTTAAAGTTTATTTTTGTTTCATTGTAAGAACAATTAACATGAGATTCACCTCCTTAATAGGTTTTTAAGCATGTTTCTGGAAGTTATTCTTCTTGCATAACTGAAAAGTTATACGATTAATTAGTTACAGGACCATCTGCACCTCTCCCCAGACCTCGGCAACCACCATTCTACTCTGCGTCTAAGAGTTGGATTATTATAGATGCATCATATATGTAGAGTCACACAGTTTTTGTTCTTTTGTGACTGGCTTATTGCACCTTACATAATGTGCAGTTTGATTTGTTAAATGATTTGCTTGTCAAAGCCAGGGCAATAGATTTGGCTTTTAACAATTTGGCTATATGTCCAGGTGTGAGTCTGTTTGTATTTATTTACTCAGGCCTGTTGAGTTTCTTGGATCTGTATCGAATTTGGGAAAGTTTTAACCACTGTTTTTTTTTAATATGTTTTTATTGATTTCAGAGAGGAAGGAAGAGGGAGAGAGAGTTAGAAACATCAATGATGAGAGAGAATCACTGATTGGCTGCCTCCTGCACACCCCCCACTGGGGATCAAGCCCGAAACCCAGGCATGTGCCCTTGACCAGAGTCAAACCTGGGACCCTTCAGTCTGCAGGCCGATGCTCTATCCATCGAGCCATACCAGTTAGGGCTAACCATTGTTTTAATAGTAATTTTTTTGTCTCATATTTTCTTTTCTTTTTCTGAGACTCCCATCACATTGGTTAGTACACTTGATGTTGTCTCACAGGGTTCTGACTCTCTACTTATATTTCTTCCTTTTTTTTTTTCCTTTTGTTCTTCAGGGAGATAATTAATATTGAGTTTTCTGATTATCTTTCATCTTGAATCTGCCTTTGTGATCATGCATTATGTTATTTCTTCATTTTTACAAAACCTGGATTTCTTTTACAATGTGAATATATATCCTTATAGAATATCTTTATTGGCATTTACTGTTCTCATAGTTGTGTTTAGATCTTTAAATATTTTAGTTCTTTGAAAATATTTATATTACCTATTTTATCATTTATATCTGCTCAATCCAAAATCTATGCATTTTTTAAAATATATTTTTATAGATTTCAGAGAAAGAAACATCAATGATGAAAGAAAATCATTAATTAGCTGCCTCCTGCACAGCCCCCAGGGGGGATCAAGCCCACAACCCAGGGATGTGCCCTGATCAGAATCAAACCATGATCTCCTGGTTCATATGTCAGTGCTCAACAACTGAACCACACCAGCCGAGCACCATTTTTTTTTATAATTGCTTGTTTTGTTTTTTTTCCCGAGAGGCCAGCCTTCATTTTCATGTTTCTTTTTATTTTTCATGTTTTTTGTTTGTTTCTTTGATTATTTTGCTAAAATCTGGACATTTCAGATGGTATAATAACTCTGGATTATATAATTTTCATGAAAATTATTGTTTTGCTATTTTTGTTCATTTTTACCAACTTTCCTGGATTAAATCTATGAAATCTGTCTACCCTGTATTTGAGGCCCAAGAGGAATTAATAATTCAGCTTAAGTTTTATACTTTCATGAGATAATGCTTGACAGAAGGCCAATAGAACATAATTTGACTTTTTTTTTCTTAGAAAGTTCCAATTAAAATATCTTACATTGTATCAACTCAGTTTTTAATGTGGTTTAATGACATAGATTACTTGAAACAGAACAAGTTTAAAAATTCACACTTGCTTAACATTCACAGTGTCCTTTGTCCTTGTTTAAAAATTATGGAGAATAGAATATAATCACCAGACTCTGAGTATAAAAGTTACATTTTTTTAATTTAAAAAATGTGCAGTTGGTTGGGCATCATCCAGTGAACAAAAGGGTCACCGGTTTGATTCCTGGTCAGGGCACATGCCCAAACTGCAGGTTCAGTCCCGAGTCGGGGTGTGTACTGAAGGCAACCAACTGATGTTTTTCTCTCACGTCAATATTTCTCTCTCTTTCTCTTCCTGTCTCTTTTTTAAAAAGTAAACAAAAACATTGTTTTAAATGTGTAAAGTACATATACAAACATATGAAAGTATTGGGCAACCTATATCTTATAAATAAGGAAAACCTACATATATATGAAAAAAAGATATATTGCCAATATAACAGAGGCCTACAGTAGGTATTTATTAGATATTTGAATATATATTCTTCAATCCATTAATCAAATAGGAGTGGAAGTAGACTTTATAACATATTGTTGTCTATAGTAACACAGCTTTAAGATGTTTAACATTGTTGGCACAGTTAACCTTGATAGTGTATCATGGGAAAATGCATTGTTGTAACATATGTTTATCCTCAGATTTCCTCCTACCCTTCCCCACCATTGTGCTGTATTAAAGTTGCCTGAATCCTAAAGACTGAATTTCCCAGGCTCCTATAATAACTGGTTTCTGGTTGAGCATGGCTATGGAAGAGTTTGGCAGAAGTGTAGAGGATGGGAAGAAGTAAGAAGCAGAGTTATTCCCCACTGTTCCTCTTTCTTGGGGTTAAGAGCACTGTGTACTCTATTACACTGTGTACTTCTTGCTTAACTGCTTCCCAGGAGTGTTTAGGAGATTCACAATTTAATCCTGGCCAACATTCTACAGTCCCAAAGATGAAAAAGCAAGCTTTTAAATAAGATTGACACTAATTCTAATTCTTGCAGCATACCTATGCTTTACATGCTCCACAGATCCACCCAGCTGACTTATGGGAATCCTACTACCTCTGCTCCAGTGGCAATGAAAAAATTATTCACTGCTTTGATTATTTTTTGAGTATTAATGGTATGAAATAGCCAACTACATCCCAAAGGAACTATTAAAAGAAAAAAAAAAGTCCAGCCAGTGTGGATCAGTGGTTGAGTGTCAACCCATGAACCAGAGGGTCACAGTTCAATTTCTGGTCAGGGCACATGCCTGTGTTGCGGGCTTGGTCCCCCATGAGGGGCAAGCAGGAGGCAGCTGATTGTGATTCTCTCTCATCATTGATGTTTCTATTTCTCTCTCTCCTTCCCTTCTCTCTAAAATCAATAAAAATATTTTTTAAATAAATAATAAAAAAGCAAACCCTAAAGATTTCCCTAAAGAAAAAAATTTTCATTCAATAGCTTGAAATTGTTTTCTTTACACATGGCTAAATATTTAATGTGTTGCTGGTATATGAGAATTATCTTTGTGTTAGTTATCTAATTACTAGAGGCCCGGTGCACGAATTCATGTACCAGTGGGGTCCCTCAACCTGGCCTTCGGGATCAAGCCTAAACTGGCTCTCTGACATCCCCCGAGGGTTCCCAGATTGCGAGAGGGCAAAGGCCACGCTGAGAGACACCACCAGTGAGCAATCAGGGTGGGGGAGGGACGTGGGAGGTTGGCCAGCTGGGGAAGGACCATGGGAGAGCTCCAGGGCGTGTCTGGCCCATCTCACTCAGTCCTGATTGGCCGGACCCCAGCAGTAAGCTAACCTACTTGTTGGAGTATTTGCCCCCTGGTAGTCAGTGCACGTCATAGCAAGCTGTTGAGCAGCCTTAGCCTATCATTAACATATTACGCTTTGATTGGTTGAATGGACAATTGGATGAATGGACACTTAGTATATTAGGCTTTTATTATATAGGATAGACTATCTTCCATATTTTCCACCCTAAATGATACTTCATTTGACCAATTAAAAATTTGGACTGCTCAGAAGTAGGCAGCTGATGAGGTTGATTGCTCAATTGTACCATCATTTTATTTTACAAATCAACTTTTTAATTTGAGGATATCAGATATCATAACTGAGAATGTGAACATATCTAAATTGGTTTTTATCCTGCTATTAGGTGTTCAAAGGAAATTGGGAAATAATGTAGTTTATTCAGAAGTCTGTCACAAATTCTTCCTAATGGCTTTTGTGAAGTATTGCTTCAATTCTGTTTCCAAAAAGCAATAAAGCAGAAGTTGTTTTTACAAAGTAGATAGAAAATTGATTCACTGATGTTGGGCATTTTCCAAGTGTAATGCAATATTCCTAAACTGTTACATATGTAATAATGGTTTTGGTGTTTAAGTAAGCATTTCATTAAATGGGTTGATTTTAGTAGTTTTAAGGCTAGAGCTAGCATCACTAAATAATGAAGTAGTGAGAAAAATTAGTCAATAATATTGTTTTAAAAATTACCACTTATGTGTATTTGAATCTATCAGTTTAAGGAGTATACTGAACTGTTATGCCTCATCAATTTTTATTTTGTTCAGAGTTTTATTTTTTCAGAGTTTATGTAAGGACTTTTTCTTATAAAACTATTATAATGGTAATAATGATTTGTGCATATCACTTGCAATTATCCATGAGAAGAAATGATCATAAAGCATGAGGTTTTTTTCCTCTCAGTTTTGATATTAAACCATATTTACTTGCTAATTAAAATCTCACTCTTTCTCAAAATTGTTCTTAGCATTTATTGACCTACTTCTAAATCAAATAACACAAAACAAAATATCTCTCACTTGCTTTTTTCATTTCTTTCCAATTCTCAAAAATAAGTGAAACTAGCATTTTTCTATCAATACTGATTAGAAATCACACATTAAAATTAATAATTAAAATTATGTTATTTTAATATTTCCATCAACTTTCTGCATACCAAAAGGTATGGCAGTTATCTTTAAATACTGATAGGACTGGATTGGCTTTTCAGAAACTAAGGGTTTATTAGCTAGGAATTTTTTTTTAATTTTCTTTATTGATTAAGGTATTACATATGAGTCCTTATCCTCCCATTTACCTCCCAATCCACCCATCCCAGCTCATACCCTCACCACCCTGGTGTTTGTGTCTATTCGTTATGCTTATATGCATGCATGCAAGTCCTTTGGTTGATCTCTTCCCTTTACCCCTACCCTCCTCTACCTTCCCTCTGAAATTTGATGGTCTGATCAATGCTTCTCTGTCTCTGGATCTGTTTTTGTTCATCAGTTTATGTCATTCATTATATTCCACAAATGAGTGACATCATGTGATACTTAGATTTCTCTGACTGACATATTTCCCTTAGCATAATGCTCTCCAGGTCCATCCATGCTGTTGCAAATGGTAGGAGTTCCTTCCTTTTTACAGCAGAGGTAGTATTCCATTGTGTAGATGTACCCCAGTTTTCTAATCCACTCATCTGCTGATGGGCACTTAGGCTGTTTCCAAATCTTAGCTATGGTAAACTGTGCTGCTAAGAACGTAAGAGTGCAGATGTCCTTTCTGATTGGTGTTTCTAGTTTCTTGGGATATATTCCTAGAAGTGGGATCACTGGGTCAAATGGGAGTTCCATTTTTAGTTTTTTAAGGACACTCCACACTGTTCTCCACAGTGGCTGCACCAGTCTGAATTCCCACCAGCAGTGCACGAGTGTTCCTTTTTCTCCACATCCTCACCAGCACTTGTCATTTGTTGATTTGTTGATGATAGCCATTCTGACAGGTGTGAGATGGTATCTCATTGTTGTTTGATTTGCATCTCTCGGATGATTGGTGACTTTGAGCATGTTTTCATATGTCTCTTAACCTTCCTTATGTCCTCTTTCCAAAAGTATCTATTTAGGTCCGTTGCTCATTTTTTGATTGGGTTGTTTATCTTCCTCTTGTTAAGTTGTATGAGTTCCCTATAAATGTTGGAGATTAAACCCTTATCAGTGATAACATTGGCAAACATCTTCTCCCATGCAGTGGGCTTTCATGTTGTTTTGTTGATGGTTTCTTTTGTTGTGCAGAAGCTTTTTATTTTGATGTAGTCCCATTTGTTTATTTTCTCCTTAGTCTCCATTGCCCTAGGAGCTGTATCAGTGAAGATATTGCTTCAGCATATGCCTGAGATTTTGCTGCCTGTGGATTCCTCTAATATTTTTATGGTTTCCCATCTTATGTTTAAGTCCTTTATCCATTTTGAGTTTATTTTTGTGTATGGTGAATGTTGGTGGTCTAGTTTCATTTTTCTGCATGTATCTGTCCAATTTTCCCAACACCATTTATTGAAGAGACTGTCTTGACTCCAGTGTATGCTCTTGCCTCCTTTGTCAAATATTAATTGAGCATAGTGGTTTGGGTTGATTTCTGGGTTCTCTGTTCTATTCCATTGGTCTATATGTCTGTTCTTGTGCCAGTACCAGGCAGTTTTGAGAACAGTGGCTTTGTAATACAGCTTGATATCTGGTATTGAGATCCCTCCTACTTTGTTCTTCTTTCTCAGGATTGCTCCAGCTATTTGGGGTCTTTTTTATTCCAGATGAATTTTTGGAGAGTTTGTTCTAGGTTTGTGAAATATGCCATTGGTATTTTAATGGGGAGTGCATTGAATCTCTATATTGCTTTGGGTAGTATGGACATTTTAATGATGTTGATTCTACCAATCCATGTCTTCCTCTATCTCTTTTTTCAGTGTCCTGTAGTTTTCTGAGTGCAGGTCTTTTACCTCCTTAATTAAGTTTATGGTATTCCTAGGTATCTTAAATTTTTTTGGTGTGATGGTAAATGGGATTGTTGGTGTGTTTTTTTAATCTCTCTTTCTGTAAGTTCACTATTGGTGTATAAAAATGCCATAGATTTCTTGGCCTTAACTTTCTAAATGTAGAAAACAAACAAAATTAAAAACAGGGTACTAAATTTAAATTTTATAAGTATTTCATTATAATTTTATAGTGTTGGGGTCCAGCCCCAGCAGGTCCAGGGGTTCCCAAGGGTGTGGATGGAGTCGGCAAAGAAGGAATGACATGGAGGCAGCATTCAGTTGATCAGCATAGCAAGGTTCTCTAGTCTGGATCTCCAGCCAAGTTCTGTGTTTTATTGTCTTGTTACATCTGTATTTATACCAGTTGATTTTAATCCTATCAATTTCTATTCCAAAGGTTAGGGAGTTTCTTATCTCCATTCCAGGGAGTAAAGATTATGTAGCTTAAGAGTGATTGTTCATAGTTAAAGTGATTAACTACCCACCTGGCACTTAGTTAAGGGGTTTTATTCCCTCCCTAACTTCAGGGAAAAAATCCCTACCTGGGGAAACCACCTTTCTCAGAGAGGTAACCTTGGTTAAAACACATAGTGCCAAGAAGGGGAGCAAACATATTAAGAACAATATGCCATATATGACAGGTCCCTTGAAACATATGCTGTGCTCATGTTTCTTCCCTGCAGCAACTGTGTCAAGCAGCAAGGATGGACTGACTTCCGGCAAATTCCCCCTTTTTTATTTTTTAAATGATAGCTCATGTAAATCAGCGGCCACCTCTCGGATTGGGTTGTTTAAGACTCGGAAGAAGACTGACAAGCAATGATAGCGAGCATAGCTATAAACATAGTGGATGGAGTGCACAAGGAGCCTTGTTTCTGTAGAAGGTTGCTGGCCTCTTTAGTCAAGGGATTTCAGCTGTCCTCAAGTTGGTGGTTTGGTTGTCCTTGTTGATCTGGCTAGCGGGCGGCATCATCGCGATGGGCTTCCCGAAGAAACAGTGAGTTGAAGGGCTGCATCAAAGGGTCCATCAGGGCCATGCTTGATGGTGGCATCCGGGGAGGAGTCAGCTGTGCCTTCTGGGTCGGCTGACATGGATGATACCGGGGAGGAGGAGGAGGAGGCAGAGATGAAGGGTAGTAGAGAGAAAAAGAAGAGAAAGCAAAAGAACTACAAGGCATGGAAGTGTTTAGAAAAAAGAGGGAGAAGAAAGGGAAGAAGACAGCATCCTGACACAGCCCTTTCCTTCAGCTGCCCCTTTCCCTGTGGTCCAAGGTAGAAATGGGAAACAAGTCCTGTTGCAGTGAGAGGGCAGCTGTTGTCAGCCAGTCTCTGTCTTTACCTGGGTCCCGATCTGAGCTGGGCATGGGAAGCAAAGCAGCCATGGGGGCAGGAGACCTCCCTCAGAAGGGGTGACGGTTCAGGCCTCTGCAAAGTTGGGGGGGTGAGGGTCTGTGCCCCACCTCTGTTGACCCCCGAGTTGTCTCCTGATGGCCCCTCTGCGACTGTGCCTGTATTAGGTTGTTCCTTCCCTGAGGAATCTTACCCGTCTCTGGCTAACCAGCCATCCTCCGGGGCCAAGCAGGGTGATGTGAGGTGTGTGAATGAGGGAGGGGCAGCGCCCCCCTACAAGAGGTTCAGTTCTGTCTCCTTGGTAACCTATGCCCCCGTGGCCTCCATGCCCAGCACCTGCCTTGGGCTCCCCTCGCCTGCTAATGGACTGTGAGAAGAGGGTCCCTCTTGACACAAGAGCAAGAGGGGCCAATACAGGACAAGGGAGGAATGGCCTGTCAGCATGTAGTCCCGGGACAGGGCTTTCTCAGCCCAGGATGTCAGGTTCTTGGCATTTTAGGATATAAAAAAAGCCTTTTCCCCTAAATCACAGTTATGATTCTGTATTGAGTTGCTTAGAAGTAAAACAGAAACATGATAAGCATTGGCATTCTGTTCAACATTGTGTAGTATGCTTAAGGCTAATATGCAATCAAAAACAAAAATGTATTACTATTAAGATTTTCTTGTGCTGTGCAAGTATGAATACCAGCGCTTTTTTTTGTTTAGAAAAATAAAGGAGTACCTGTTCCCCAAAAGGAGTGACCTTGAATCTCTTTTAATGGGGATTGCAAGTCCCAACAACTGAGATGAGCCACTTTTTGAGTGCATTGAAATGCAATCTAAGAAGAGAAAGAGGTTCACTTAAGAAGATCTGTCTCATTCATTGTTTTCTTAGAGCACTGCTTATTCTTTATTTCTGCTACTGTCCCTACCTTAACCTGCTCAAATAACAGGGTAGAGAAATATAATACCAAGGGAATAGATATAAAAATCAAGGTTAAAAAATATAAGTGTGTACATTGCTTATAAAGTCTTACCTCATGCTGAGCTCAATTAAGAGAAAAGCAAATTAAGGTGCAGCAAATGAAAAAGTATCTTACCTCAAGCATGAGCTCTCCAGTTGGAGTAATAAAGCCAAAGAGCTGGCACCCTCAGAGCCCAAACAAATTTTGATAACCTTTTTAAAGTTCTAATACTTATTTTGCTGTGGGATTTCAATAAATAGAAGCCCCCTTTCCTAGGGCATTAGCACCTCTACACAATTTTTTTACATATATTAATGATGGTCATCCATAACATAACTGACTGGTTTATTTCTGAAATTAGAGTAAATCAAATGCAATTTAGAAGATTTCTTGACCTGTATTTTAAACATATTTTTGACAGAGACTTGTCTGGATTTTGCTTCCAAAGCTGGGCCTGAAGGATTGCCAGTATTGAGGTCAGCTACCAGTGCAGGCTGAGCTTGACTTTGGATTCAATGGCAGCAGCACCAGAGTATAGAGTTATATGTGCTTACAATGGAGTGGACCCCCTGCCAAAAAGGACTCAAGTTAGGCACATTCTCTTTTGTCTCCAAGCACAGATTCTCTTCACATATTTGAAGACACTGAGAAATTTTAGCACAATTATCCACATTTGTCACAGATATTTGAAGCCTTCTTTGTGCAGTTGTTTATTTTTCCCTAGTTCAAAAATCCCCTTCATCTTTCTTTCTCCCATGGGTAATTTATCTGCATTGAAAAGATAATATAAATGGTAAGGCAGAGAGTTGAGCTCAAAGAGTCATGCAGGAAATTGAAAGAGTTAAGCTATTTAGACAAAGCAGATCAATTAGACTTGCCAAATTAATTATTTTAAAGAATATGTTATTTTTATATATATAAAATCCACTTCTCAATAATTCAGAGGGTATTTTTTAAGATTCTGACTTTAAAATTATAGCCAGTTCTTTATAGGACATGCTATAAAACAGGTTATTCACTAATGTTATGACAGTGCTTGAGCCAATCAAAGCAGAAATGAGTTTAAAAATATGTACAACAGGAAAGAAGATGCTGGAATGATGACACAGCAGGAAACGCCAGGACAATAATTACCTAGACAGTAATTATACTGCAAAACTGGAAAAAAAAACAAAAAACATAAAAATTCCTCAGACGAGAACAAAAAGTCAGAAATCAGTGTTGCTTCAATACCGTATTAAAATACCAAGCTTCCAAACAAATTCATGAGCTGGGCAAAGAAAATAGGATGTCCCAAAGACAGAAAATAAATTATTAATAGAAACTGCCTTTGAGGAGTCCCAGAGGTTGGGTTTAGTATAAAATGATGACAAAGCTGCTTTTATGAATATGTTAAAACACACATAAAAGCTGAACTAATGTGTTTAAAGAATTAAAAGAAAATATGATGGACCCTATCCCCCTCCCCATGTGGGAGTCTGTACTTGTTCTTCAATAAATCTCCACCTTTCTATATCCAAAAAAAAAAAAAGAAAAGAAAAGAAAAGAAAATATGATGGTACTGATTCTAGAAATTGAAACGGAATTTTTGGAATGGAACACAGATTCTTGGTCCACCGGAATCGAAGAATGAATCCACGGACAGAAAGTGGTATAGCAAAGGGGGAGATTTATTGAAGAACAAGTACAGGCTCCCACATGGGGAGAGGGAAAGAGTCCCACAGAATGGACTCCCACGTGGGGAGGGGGAAAGGGTCCCAGTGAGTTCCTTTCCCCTATGGCTTATAAAGGCTGCAGATCCTGGTCCCTTGATATCCCCTCTGATTGGCCACTATTCCCTTTGGCTGGTTACTATAGTAACTCTTGGGCTCAAAGGTTGACCCTCACATGTGAGGTTCTCCCCCCTCCCCCTCTCTTATTGTTTTCCTAATCCCTTTGGGCAGTGGTTCTCAACCTTCCTAGTGCCGCAACCCTTTAATACAGTTCCTCATGTTGTGGTGACCCCCAATTTCATTGGTTTTTTTTGTTTTTGTTTTTGTTTTTGTGATTATGCCTGATTGTTACAAATTGAACATAATTAAAGCATAGTGATTAATCACAAAAACAATATGTAATTATATATGTATTTTCCGATGGTCTTAGGTGACCCCTGTGAAAGGGTCGTTCAACCCCCAAAGGGGTCGTGACCCACAGGTTGAGAACCACTGCCTTTGGGCTTTCTTCCTCTCCTTCTGGATGAAGGGCTTTCTTCTCTTTATTTTGTAAATATAGACCTTTTGCTGTTCCCAGCTCCCTCATTCTATGGAAATGTACCTGTTGCAGCTTTTCAGCTCTTCTATTCTATGGAAATATACCTTCTGCTGCTCTACAGCTCTGTGCTTCTTCCATAGTCCCCTTAATTTCCAAAATTTCTAAGATTTCCTAAACCTGTCCTATTTTACCCCTAAAATTCCTGTTTCAAAATTAAGAATCTAAATAAACATTTTAGAAAATAACTAAAAACAGGCAAATTTAAAATACAAAGTTGAAAAGTTCAATAAATAAGGTAAAAAGGTACTGCTGGAGGTAAACAGTGAATTTGAGAGAGCAGAAGAAATACTCTGTGAACCTACTAATAGATTAATATAAATTATCCCACTAAAGAAAAAAGAGAAAATATATCGTAGAAGAAAAATGAAACCTGCAAGAAAACATATTTCATAACAGCCCCAAACTAGAAACAAACTAAGTGTCCATCATCTTGTGAATAAACACAACAGTGTATATCCACATAAAAAATCCATTTAGCAATAAAAGAAATGGACCATTGGTACATGTTTCAACATGAATAAACTTGAAAATCATTAAGCAATAGGAGCCAGATTTAATTAACTTGAAATTTTCAGCAGAGAAAAGATCTATTGGAGCTCTTCCTGGGATGATGTCTTTAGGCACTGAGAATGGTTCAGGGTTGGAATACTGATGGAGGCTGTCTCCCAAACACTAGCCTGTCCTGAAGACCTGGAAATAGAATTGCTTACCTTTATACCAAGAAAGTTGGGAAAGCACAAAAATCTGCATGTGACGTGTGCCCAGGCCGACTTCATGGACTTCATGCTGAGGCCTAAGGTTCAAGGGAGGTTGCCTGAAATGAAAACATGTCAGCAGGGCCTATGTGGATCCATGTGTACTAAATATGTTCGTGACAGGATCAAGCATACTTTCTTTATTGAGGAGTAGAAAATTGATGTGGAAGTGTTGAAGGCACAAGCACAAGGTGAGAAAGGTAAATTTTAAAAATTGAAGCATTATTGAATAATAAAAACAAAAGGGTTTTAAAAATCTATGGGAGACAAAATACAAATCAGCACTTCGATGGGGCTGGGGTTCTGAGAGAGGACTGACTGCAGATGTGCAGGATGGGAAATTTTAGGATAATGGAAATTTTGTAAAACCAGATGCTGTACTGAGTTTTTACACAATTCTGTGAATTTACATTATGATTTTATGAGATGTAAATTATACCTCCATGAATCTTCAGAAAAAATATAGAAGTGCAACCACATAGGTCAACATATGGTCTTGACTCAAGAAATATTAACAAATTCAACATATGGTCTTGACATATGTTGAATATTAACAAATTTGCAATTATTTTTTATTCAGTATTGGTGGAGTACAATCAAGTTAGTTAGTAGAACTATCTTCTGGTTAATATCAATAATAAATGGATCTCTGACATCTAAATAGTGGATCTGTCTCTTTGGCTAAAACTCTTCACTAAATCCTTACTGAATGTGTATAGAATTACCAGTCAGCCAGCCTCCAAGAGCCTGAATGATAGGGTACATGCACACCTATATTCCAACCTCATCTCAAAATATGTTGAGTGCTTTCTCTCCAGACACACTAGATTTTTTTATTTCAGGAGAAAAATAGACTGCTTTCCCAACTCAGTGGTCATATGATTATTGTTTCACTATCTCCATGCTAACTCCAATTATATTTTAGTTGTCTTCTTAGATGTCTCTAACTCAGAGAGATCATCTCTGGCTCATACTGGAACCCACAAATCTAAAGTAGATCCTCTATGTTTTTATGTCTGTTGTGTATGTCCTATTTCTAACATCACTCTGCAGTTTTCCTCCATGTTATTATCACAATTAATTATGTTATATTTTTTAATATGTTTTCTTTTCCTCTCTCAAGACTATATGTTTCATATGTGTAGGAACCCTATTTCCTTAGATCAGTGGTTTTCTTTTTCTTTTTTTTTTAATATATTTTTTTGATTTTTTACAGAGAGGAAGGGAGAAGATGGATAGAGAGTTAGAAACATCGACGAGAGAGAAACATCGATCAGCTGCCTCCTGCACACTCCCTACTGGGGATGTGCCCACAACTAAGGTACATGCCCTTGATTGGAATCGAAACTGGGACCCTTCAGTCCGAAGGCTGACGCTCTATCCACTGAGCCAAACCGGTCAGGGCTAGATTAGAGGTTTTCAAATCATGATCTTTGGAGCCTAGTCGTCAGCAAGATGTTTCCATGAGATACATAACTGTAAAATAATTTAGATGTTATTTGCTCTTTCATTGTGTTGACACTTGCATTGATGGGGTAAAGCAATGGTGTGTAAAGTGGCTGGTTCCTTAGTATGAATCAAGGCCAATTCTACTATTAATCATTGTATTCCTCACCACTTCTTGCATGCAGAGAAAAATTGTCACATTCACTTAATAATGCCCTTCATATAGCAAATAATTATTAATTTTATTAAATGCTATCTATTTACTATTCTGTTTACAAAATGTGAAGTACATAGAAAGCACTCAGCATACTCTGTATACTGAAATATGGAGGTTTTCTCAGGGGAAAGTACCATGTGATGTTTTTAAATTTATGGCTGCTCTAGCCACTTTTAAAATAAAATAGCATTTTTGCCTGAAAGAGTGGCCATCAGACAGATTATGGTTATTCATATATGAATATTTGGAAGACATTTTCTAAAAAAATTAATGAAGTGAGACACCTCAAAGAAAACAAATAATAGCAATTGTTGCCAGTGATACTATTTGAGCTTTCAATAAAAATTAAAAAATTTAAATCATCTATCATCACTGTTAGCTTGGCAGCTTTCCAATAATTAAAGGTACTCTTTATGCTGGTACTATTATTAATGAATATAATGTTGATAGTGTATTTAAAAAGTGTTAGTATTTGGAAGATCTACAAAAGGAAAAAATAACTATTCTGAGTGCAACAATATAGGTCAATGAATTTTAATGTAATGGTACAAAAAGTTCATTGATGTGGTATTGGGTTACAAACTGTAACTATTCATTAAAAAACTACTAGTTGTTAAGTTTCGAAGTAATATTATCACTAAAGCAGAGCTGAGAGAGAAACTTCAAGCATTAATTGCATACATTATAAAAGATAGAATGTCTCAAATCAGTAATCTAATTTTCCATTTCAAGATCTTACACAAATAAAAAAAGACCAACATAAACCCCATGCAAGTAGAAGGAATAACAACAGCAGAAATCAATGAAGTTACAAATAGACAAACAATATGAAAAAACAATAAAACAAAGAGCTGGTTCTTTAAAACATTCAATAAAATTGACAAACCTCCACTGGGACTGACCAGAAAAAAAGAGAGAAGACAAAAAAGATGTGAGCAAACTTTGCAGGGTCCGGAACGACCAAAACGACCAAACGGACAAACAAACACCAGAAGTCAGTCCTGCAGTCAGTGCTGGGTCGCTACAGTGATCCAGCACTGACTGCCATTGCTGCAGGCATGGCGACCCATCACTGACTGCCGAGGGGGCTGCGGATCAGGCCTGGAGAGAGGCCCAGAGAGAGAAGCAGTATCTGATCTGCAGCCTCCATGGCAGCTGTTAATCAGCCCTTGCCTCTCTCTCTCTGGGCCTCGCCAGCAGCTGCAGGGGCTGGGATCAGCCCCACCTCTCGGACCAGGCCCAGAGATAGGCCCAAAGACGCTGACTGGCATAGAAACTGGCCAATCAGAACCAAATCTGGGTGAACTGCAAGGAGCCAATGGCTGCCTAGGAGGTGGAGCATTTGAAGCTGACTGGCATAGAAACCGACTAATCAGAACCTAATCTGGGTGAACTGCAAAGCAGAACCTAAGGTGGGGGCTGAGGAGGGGTTTTAAGGACAATAGCTATTTGGTGTAAAGAGTAAGAAAGCAGTTCAATATTTTAATGACTGGTTTGGCAGTCTAGTGCATATGGCTAGTTATCAGTCCAGATATAGGGATTATGTATTTTTGTCTACCAAGATCATCTCCTCCTGCTGAAAAAAGGCTTTTCCCCACCATTTAAGCAATCCTATTCTATATAATCTATCCTAACTAATAAAAGACAAAAAGGGTAATTAACCATACCTCCGCTACGCTTCCCATTGGCTAATCAGGGCCATATGCAAATTAACTGCCAACCAAGATGGCGGCCAGCAGCCCCGCAACTGAAACTAGCAGGAGGATTGCTTGCTCCATTGATGGAGGAAGCCAAGGTTCCCCGCCTGCCGCAGCCCAGCTCTAAGCTCCGAAAGCAACAAAGTTTCAATTATAGAAGCTAAACAAACCCCAGATACCTGCTTTCAGCCAGCTGCGGCCTCAGAGCTGGGAGTGCCAGTGACGGCAACAATGTTTCAATTATAGAAGGCAAATAAATCCCAGAATAAAAAAGAAAAAGAAAAAAAGGAGAGGCTGGGAGCTTCAGTCTCCGGCCAGCCTGAACACGGACCTCAGCCCCTCAACCAGACTGGCCAGGCACACCAGTGGAAACCCCCACCCTAAAGGGGGTGTGGCCAGCCTGAAAACAGCCATCAGCCCCTCATCCAGGCTGGCCAGGCACCCCAGTGGGGATCCCCACACTGTAGGGGGTGTGACCAGCTGCAAACAGCCATCAGCCCCTCACCCAGCCACCCAAGCAGGACCCCCACCCTGATCCAGGACACCCTTCAAGGAAAACTAGCCGGCCCCCACCCGTGCACCAGACCTCTATCCTATATAGTAAAAGGGTAATATGCAAACTGACCTTAACAACAGAAAGACTGGGAATGACTGGTCACTATGACACACACTGACCACCAGGGGACAGACGCTCAATGCAGGAGCTTCCCTCTGGTGGTCAGTGCGCTCTCTCAGTGGGGAGCTCTGCTCAGCCACAAGCCAGGCTGATGGCTGCCAGTACAGTGGTGGTGGTGGGAGCCTCTCCTGCCTCCTCAGCAGCACTAAGGATGTCTGACTGCAGCTTAGGTCTGCTCCCCGCTGGCAAGTGGACATCCCCTGAGGGCTGCTGGGCTGCCAGAGGGATGTCTGATTGCCATCTTAGGGCCAATCCCCTGGGGAGCAGGCCTAAGCCAGCAAGTGGTCATCCCCTGAGGGGTCCCAGACTGCAAGAAGGTACAGGCCGGGCTGAGGGACCCCCCCACCTCCCGCATCGAGTGCATAAATTTTTGTGCACCGGGCCTTTAGTCTATACTAATAAAAGAGTAATATGCTAATTAGACCAGGTCAACCAGCCATCTTCCAGACATCTGACTTCCTTCCAGACAAAGCCATGGTGGTGGGGGCCAAGGCAGAGTCAGTTAGGAGCGATCAGGCTGGCAGGGGAGGGCCATTGGGGGCGAGATCAGGCTGGCAGGGGAGAGCAGTTAGGGGTGATCAGGCAGTCAGAGGCAGTTAAGGGAGATCAGGCAGGCAGGCAGGTGAGTGGTTAGAAGCCAGCAGTCCCAGATTGCAAGAGGGGTGTCCTCCGATTGGAGAGGGTGCAGGCTGGGCTGAGGGAACCTCCCCCCCTGCACAAATTTCATGCACTGGTCCACTAGTAAAGATAATACTATTTTAAAAAATTCCTCTAAATACATAAAATTGAAAACTAAGATGAAGCTGACTAATTTCTCAAAAACAAAAAATGCCACAACTCACCCAATATAAAACAGAAAATTTTAATAATTCTTTAATGATTAGGGAAATTTATTTAATGATTTAAAACTTTCAGAATAGAAATTTCCCGGCTCAGATGTTTACTTAGCAATTTCTGCAAGACATTTAAATAAAAATTAACACTTATCTACACAATATTTTTTTAAAAACAAAAGAGGAAGGGATATTTTTAAATGTATTGTATAAAGCCACTATTAACCTGATACCAGAATTAGACACATGCAGTACAAAAATCTACTGACCAATATTATTTAAGGATAGGGACACAAAAATCTTAAATATTTGCAAATATAATTTAGAAATAATCCAGTATTACCACTCTTATTCAGCATTGCAGTAGAAAGTTGAGCTACTGCAATAAGGGAAGAAAATAAAATAAAATATATACCAGTCAAAAAGAAATAAACAGAACTTTCCCGATGACATAATTGCTGATTTAGAAACCTAAGAAATCTAGAAAAAAACTTGAAGAATTAATAAGTGAGTTATTCCAGTTTACAAATATACAAGATAAACATACAAAAGTTGGTTGTACTTTTATAGTTTAACTAGAGGCCTGGTGCACAAAAATTTGTGCACTGGGGGGGGGGGGGGGGGGGCTCTCTCAGCCCGGCCTGTGCCCTCTCGCAGTCTGGGACCACTCGGGAGATAATGACCTGCTGGATTAGGCCTGCTCCCAGGTGGCAGAGGGCAGGCCCAATCCCTAGGTGCAGCCCCTGGTCAGGCTCAGAGCAGGGCCGATTGGGGAGTTGGGGCGCCACCCCCTGTCATGCACAGAGCAGGGTGGATCGGGAGGTTGCGATGCCACCCCTAGTCACGCTCAGGGTAGGGCCAATTGGGGGGTTGGGGCACCACCCCCTGTCACACTCAAGGCAGGGTCTATAGGGAGGTTGCGGCACCACCCCCTGTCACGCACAGAGCAGGGCCAATCAGCAGGTTGGGGCTCCGTACCCTGTCACACACAGAGCAGGGCTGATAGGGGGTTGAGGAGCTCCCCCCGTCACGCACAGAGCAGGGCCCATCAGGGGGTTGGGGAGTTCCCCCCTGTCACTCACAGAGCAGGGCCAATCAGGGGGTTGGGGCGCCGCGCCCTGTCACACTCAGGGCAGGGCCGATGGGAGGTGGTTGGGGCGCCACACACTGTCACACTCAGAGCCGCAGGGCAATCAGGGGGTTGGGGAGCTCCCCCCTGTAAAGCACAGAGCAGGGCCGATCAGGGGGTTGAGGAGCTCCCCTCTGTCGCGAACAGAGCAGGGCAGATAGGGAGGTTGTTGCCCCATCCCCTGTCACACACAGAGCCGCAGGGCGATCAAGGGGTTGGGGAGCTCCCCCCTGTCACACACAGAGCAGGGCCGATCAGGGGGTTGGGGCGCCACACCCTGTCACACACAGAGCTGCAGGGTGATCAGGGGGTTTGGTCGCTGCCCCCTGTCACGCTGATCCCGGTGCTGGGAGGCATATTACCCTTTTACTATATAGGATAGAAGCCTGGTGCACAGGTGGGGGCCAGCTGGTTTGCCCTGAAGGGTGTCCTGGATCAGGGTGGGGGTCCCACTTGGGTGCCTGGCCAGCCTGGGTGACGGGATGATGGCTGTTTGCATCTGGTCACACCCCCTTTAGGGTGGGGGTCCCCACTGGGGTGCCTGGCCAGCCTGGGTGAGGGGCTGAGGGCCGTTTTCAGGCTTGTGGGTGACTGAAGCTCCCAACCTGTCCTTTTTTCCTTTTTTTTAAATTCTGGGCCAGCTTTAGCTCTCCAGCTATGAGACCTCCGCTGCTGAAAGCAGGTTTCTGGCCTTTGTTTACCTTCTGTATTTGAAACAATGTTGCAATCCTGCTGGCTGAAGCCCGGGGTTTTGTTTAGCTTCTATATTTGTTACAATGTTGCTTAGAGTGCAGCTGAGAGGCCGGCAAGGCAGGCGGGGAAGCTTGGCTTCCTCCATCACTGAAGCAAGCAAGCCTCCCTGTTCGTGTCAGCTGCCTGGCTGCCAGCCGCCATCTTGGTTGGCAGTTAATTTGCATATCTCACTGGTTAGCCTATGGGAAGGGTATCGGCTGTACGGCTAATTACCATGTTTCTCTTTTATTAGATAGGATAATAAACAGATGCATACAACAATTTAAAAATGTATAATGTCTATTAGAATCCCTCAAAAAAGTAAAATACTTAGATGTAAACCTAATAAAATTACAGAAATAGAAAAGAGGTTAATAATTTCCAGGGAGAAGAAGGGGTGAGTAGGAAGTGGGTGTGGCCATAAAAGGTCTACATGAAGGATCCTCATGCCCATGGAAATGTTCTGTATCTTGACTGTAAATGTCCATATCCCGGTGTGACACTGTGCTACAGTTTTGCAATATCGTTAGGGGAAAATGGGGAAAGGACACACAAATCTTTTTGCATTATTTCTCACAACTGCATGTGAATCTACAATTACCTCAAAATAAAACATTAACTGATATTCTCAGATTTAATTTTTAATACAGAATTTATTTGCATCATCTTTAAAGCTCTTTGGGGAGCTCATTAGTTTTTTTTTTTAAGAGTAGAAAGGTGTTTCAAAAACAAAATGCTTGAAACTGTTTTAGAACACAGAGCACTACAGAGCAGCTCCCATTTTAAAGACTAGTAAAATGCGCAATAAATATATGTTGAATAAATGTATAATTTAAAAATGGCTATATGCATACTACTCTAAAAATATTTTAGAATACATTAACTAACACTGTGTTCCAGTTAAATGTTAAGCAAGCCTGATGTTTGGCTGCTCTGAATTATGTAACTTACTCAAATTTTAAATATTTCCAGAGTCTCATACTAAGCTTGCAAGTTTTCAAAGCTTATTTTATCACTTTCCCTAATGGATAGATGAATAATGTAATGGTAAAACAACAACAAAATTTAGCAACTTTTAAGAACACCTTTTTTCAATATCAAAATATAGCAGTCAAGATAGGCTCAGTTATGTTGTGGTAGAAAGTAAGCCTAAAATTTCAGTGGCCTAATCAATAAAGGTGTATTCATCATTGATATTCAGGGAAACAAATCTGCAGAGTATGTATTGTCTGAAAAGTTACTAGTCTACGGTAAGAGGAAGGGACATGGTAGCCTGTGCATCATTTCTTAAAGTGATGGTCCCAAAGTGACACATAACTTTTGCTCATGTATCATTCGCCAAGGTAAGTCAGATGACCATGCCTAACTTTAAGAAGGCAGAAAAAATGTGTTCCTACCTACTGTCTTGTAAAGGAGGATCAGAAATTTGACAAATCCACCAATATTTACCACCTAGCATTCCAAATAAATTAAAACACCGTTGGATTACTAATAAATGAGGATCAGAGAGAATGAATTTAAATTAGCAGCAGGAATTTTTATTAGACAGTAATGAAGTGAAAATATTCTCTGTGTTTCATGGAAGAATTAACACTAGAACACAATGGTCAATAAATATTGAAAAGTCATATTATCCAAATCTCCATTTTATAAATGCCATTTGACCTCCCAACTTATAACAGTTAAGGTTTGGAATCTCCACTGATGATAAATGGAATTGGGACAAGAGACACCAGCAAATCATGTTTCTCCTTCACAGAACAATGTTTTCTGGACGACCTGGGGCAGGTACCATCTATTCAGGACAGCAGGTCAGCATAGGGCCTAACCTAGAGTTTGTTTCTCCACATAAGCAGTCCAAATTCTGCGATCTGCTCAGATATCTTTGCAAAATAATGCAGGTCCTATGCCAGTGATGGTGAACCTATGACACGTGTGTCAGAGGTGACACGCGAACTCATTTTTTTGGTTGATTTTTCTTTGTTAAATGGCATTTAAATATATAAAATAAATATCAAAAATATAAATCTTTGTTTTACTATGGTTGCAAAGATCAAAAAATTTCTATATGTGACACGGCACCAGAGTTAAGTTAGGGTTTTTCAAAATGCTGACACGCCGAGCTCAAAAGGTTCGCCATCACTGTCCTATGCCCCACGTAGTCACAATGCACATTAGCATATTAAAAATCCCTGAGAATTTCTTTAGTAAAGAACTTGCTTAATACATGAAATGTGACATTGTCTACATGTTGAGTTTACATTAACTCATTTAATCCCTAAAACTTTAATAGGTAGGTAAATAATTATCCTCATTTTATAAACCATTTTGCCTTATAACTCATTAAATTCTAGAATTTACTGAGGAATTCCTATGTTCCTTTGATGGTGGTTCTTTAAACCTAAGAGAGATTCAAGGTTGTCTGAAATAAGATGCAGTTGAAATAGGCAGCATAAATATTAGCTTATGTAGTAGAACTTGAAATAGACCAGGCTGTCCTGAGAGACCTACAATATATTATCTAATGGCTTAATATAAAAGGTTTTCCATCTCTTCTGATCTGAATTGTCCACCAATTAATCACCACATTGGGTTATTTCATGGGCAGAAAATTATATTTCCTGTCACTGGGAAGTGGGCCAGAACTGAGGAAGATTCCCTTGTTTATGAGTGAGAGAATTGGGTAGCTGTTGATTTCAGGAAACCATGATATGAGGTTTAAAGGATGAGGTGCAAGGAGTAAAGAAACAGCACTCTAGAAAGCAGTGAGGGATAAGAGATGCTTTGCGGCTCCCTGGAGATCACATATGGTAAAGAAAAAGAATAAAAAGACCTGGGTGTCTAAACAATGGCTCTCAGATTCTGGTATGTTTCAGCAAATATAGTGAAGCTTGCTGCCTCCTCCTCTCCTCCTTCCCAACACTCCACTGATTTCAATTTTGTACGTTTGGGGTGGAGCCCAGACTTCAGGATGTTTAGTGAGCTAACTACTTGGGAGATTTGTTGAATCATTGTTTTGTGACTGCCAAAATATTGTCGCAAAAGAAGAGACATAGTGTGACGACTACAGAGGACGACTTTCCAAGTTGTGCTTTGCATTTTCTGTCCTTTGGGCTGTAGAATTTTGCTTCTAGTTTAAGAGTGCTTTCCAGAAGAATTTTCTCAGGATATTCCAGTAGTGAGAAGCCAGTTTGAATTCAAAGACTCATTTTAAATATCTTAATTTCTTTCACATTTTGGCAAAACAAACAAAAAAATTTTTAAAGTATCTATCTACATTTACTAATTTGTTCAATATCAATTGGAGGTTTATAGCAATAATATATAGCTAAAAGATTTTGATCAACAGTGCGTGGCAAGTTATATTTCTTATTCCACAAATGTCAATGAATATTCAGTGGCAAGGGGAACTGTAAAGTTCTTGAGAAAAAAAAATGTATAAAAATGGTAAAAATCAAAACAAAACCCTACAACCTTTCAATATCACTTTAAGTTTTGAATGAAAGAAAGGTATGTCCAGCTAGGGAAATCTGCTGTTAAACTCATTATATCATGACTTCCTATTTAATATACATTTGAGGAAGTATTTATAATTTATTGAATATTTACATGTATTTTAAATGGGCAAAAAAGCTTAAACATTTCAAATGTAAATTCATTTGGAATATTATTTAAGGATGCATGATTGAAATATTTGCATAGTTTAAAGTTATGAAACACACAACATGTACATGAAAAAACATAACCAGATTGATTTCATTTTTATAAGTATTAATTTCCAAATGTGAATTAAATTGCTGTTTCAGAACATGTACATCACTTAAAAGTGTAATCAAAGACAAATGTGTGTAAAAGCTAAATCTAAAATCTTGACATTTTGCTTATGTAGGAGACATATTTCATTTTTACCGCAAAGATTGCTTGTTAGCACTCAGAAAGTATTGCATTCTCATCTTATGTTTAGTCCAAGCCCCGGATTTAGTGAATTTGGCTTTTTTTCTTTATAGTGCCAGCTCCTTAGATTTTCCAAGAGAGTGCAAATCACCAGTCAATACTCAGACTTGGGCATTCTTCTGATTAATGGACAGTCCAGGACCAGGTCTCCTAAAGCATTTTGTGCAAATAGTATAGGTTTACCCATAGCCAGACAATCAAAACCTTTATAAGTAATTAAAATTCTGATTTTTAGCAACTTTCACTACATTTACTTGTCAGCTCTGATATTCATGTGTCTCACTGATATTAGATTCTTTAATCTAATTTAATAATTCTCTTATTTCTTTTTTATTTATTGAATGTATTAGAGTAGCATTAGTTATAAAATTATATAGCTTTCAGGTATAGAATTCTATAATACATTATCTGTATATTATATTGTTTATTCACCACTCCTCACCATTTATCACTGCTTTACCCTCTTCTACCTCCCCCACTCCTTTTTTCTCCCATGTCTATGAAAAAAAATACAATTTAATAAGCCTTTTATATTTTTTTCTAACATGAGGTAAGATATTACAGGTGGTAGCATTGAAAAATTATGTATTCTGTGTTAGTCCCTATTTTAGAAAAATAGAATAATAAAAGTACAGTTTAGACCACATTGGCTAAGTATGATTTTAATGACTGGAAGACATACACAGCTGATGCTGCTTTAGAAATAGGCTATGACTTACCAGAGACATGGAACATTTGTTTTCTTGGGATAAACAGCATGATTCATCAACTGGAGACAAGCCAAGAGAGAAAAAAATTCTAACAAAAATTAGGACTATGGTGGCATACTATACTTAAGAAGATTCAATATGCTATTCCTTAACCTAAATCTATCTAGAGAGCCACCATTGCAAGCTTAATATAATTACAGAGTGTTTTATAATATTAACTGCTTAGGATAACTGACATAATATTCTCCATGTCCTTCTAAACTTTAGAATCACTAAACAATCTTCTGATAGACTCAGCTTTGTTGGTTGTTGAAAATGTAAGCCGCTATATAAAAAATCCTCTATAACAAAATAAAGTTAGTCTTTCTCCTTTTCTACCTTATTCTCTAGTGGTAATAGCAATCATTGATTTATGAATTTATAAATGAGTTTTTTGGGATACTCTCTATTCACTTGTATTGCTACTGTAACACTGTATTATTGCCTATGGGTTGGCCCTTGGTTATTTTAGTTCCGTGTTTTGCACATGCATAAAATTACTCTTCTGTGGCTCTGTCCAACCTTCCTGTCTCAAACTTCCTATTCATTTTCTAAGGTATTGGTATCTGCTGCCAAAAGTCTTGCACATCCTGGTTACATACTCTTGCCTCCAGTTTTTAGATCATTCTTAATTCTACCATAGATGGTGTTACAGCTGAACTTTGTCCCCCCAAAATCTATATATTGAAATCTTAAGACACAGTCCCTCAGAATGTGATTCTATTTGGAGATGGAAACTTTTAAGAGGTAATTAAAGTAAAATAAGGTCATTAGTGCTGATCCTAATTGAATATGAGATTAGGATACAGACATATACAGAAAGAACACCAAGGGAAGACATAAGGAGGAGGAGACAAACATCTGCAAGCCAAGGAGAGATGCCTCAGAAAAAAGCAACCCTGGCAACACTTTGATCTTGGAATTCTAGCCTCCAGAACTATGGGGATATAAAATTTGTTGCTCATGCCACCTAGTCAGTGATATTTTGTTTTGGCAGCCCTAGAAAACTAATATAGACAGGTTTACATAGATATATGTGATGGATTGAGAATTCTCCACTAAACTCCCTCTTAAGTATCAAATTTAAAGGAGAAATGGTATACATTCTAGGACAAGAATAATAGGAAATATGATAGTTGCTGATGAAAGGCAGTGACAAATGTAAAGCAAATGAAGAAATGGAACTAATTTAGTAGTGCATAGAAAACTGAAATTTTCTATGTTGCATATCAAGAAGCTAATAAGAAGCAAACCTTTGAGTTGAAGATCCCATGGACATTCAAAAATGATGTGCAGAACAAGGCAGGCTTATGGAATGTGGATGAAAAAAGGATTGGCTGAAAATCTTAAAATGTGCAGTTAAATGCACCAGATCCCCTTGTCCACACCAGCAGTTGGGCATGATATGAGAAAATTGCTCTGTGAAGAGAGTGACCAGAAGATGCCCAATAATTAGGTACATCAAGCATAAAGGAAAGGTAGGAATGAAATCTAAAAAGAGGGATATTAAGTCAAAATCTGTATTCTCGAGTAGTGAGATTCTTAGCATTCTCTCTCATCTTGGCTCACAGATAATTAGTCAGGCATATTCTATTCTAAACATTTGGAAGAACTTTGGAAATTTCAAATACTAAGATTTGATTTTTTTTCAGCACAATACCCAGTCATTATATAGGAAAGAACACTAAAATATAAACTCCACCCATGGGTAGGATTTCCAAACATATTTTAGGTGATTCATTGTTAAATATAAAGGAACATCCAATGGTCATCAGACAGTTGAGAAAAACCTTTAATGTGAAGCACAATACTAAGAAGTAAAAAAGTAATTTTATTAGAGAAAAATGCAGAGAACAGAAAAAATATCAAAGAATTTAATATCCATGGAGAGAAAAAAATGTGAATCCATTGAAAAAGAGAATACAATAGAATGAGAAAGTATTTTAAAATTTAAAAAAAAAAGAGTGAGAGCAAACTTTTAAAGCCTAAGAGATGGAAAAATAAGAGTTTGAAAAAATAATCTATAAATTTTAACAAGGAGACAGAAAACAGAAAAGAAAATTAGAGCATTGATCTTTGTCTTAACATTCAATTAATGGTCTTTCCAATAAGAAAAACAGATGTTAGAAAAAATGTCAAATAAAATTCCATAATAAAATTTCCCAGAACTGAAAGTAATGAAGGGAAATACTACCCATACCAAGAAACAGAATATATAGTTTAAAAAAACTACACAATGGCATGGATGGAACTGGAGAGCATTATGCTAAGTGAAATAAGCCAGTCAATGAAGGAAAAATACCACATGATCTCACTCATTCATGGATAATAAAGACCATTATAAACTAATGAACAATGATAGATACAGAGGCAGAGCTCCCTCAAACAGATTGTCAAACTGCAGAGGGAAGGCCGGGGAGGGTTGGGGGGCAGGAGGGAGGAGGGTAAGAGATCAACTGAAGGACTTGTATGCATGCATATAAGCATAATCAATGGACATAAGACACTGGGGGGTAGAGGAGGCCAGGGGATTGTTGAGGGTGGGGGGAAAAAAAGGACACATATGTAATACCCTTTGTAATACTTTAAGCAATAAAAAAAATAAAAATAAAAAATAAATAAAAAAACTACAAAAGAGTTAATTTTAAAAACTTGTAAGATTATATATCTATACTAATAAAAGGGTAATATGCAAATTGGTCAGGACGCCCTCACAGTAACAACCAAACAGCAAGCTGCATGGGGCAAAAAGGCCGGCAGGGGGGTTAGTGAAGGACGACCAAACAACTGAACAGCAGGCTGCGTGGGGCGTCCAGGCTGGCAGGGGGGTTAGTGAGGGATGACTGAACAGCAGGCTGTGAAGGGTGACCAGGCTGGCAGAGGGGGGCAGTTGGAGGCGACCAGGCTGGCGGGGGGGCTGTTGGGAGTGACCAGGCTGGCAGAGTGGGGCAGTGAGGAGCAACCAGGCTGGCTGATGGGGCAGTTAGGGGCAAAAAGGCTGGCAGAGGGGGGCAGTTGGGGGTGACCAGGCTGGCGGGGGGGGGGGGCAGTGAGGGGCAACCAGGCCAGCGGGGATGGGGGGCAGTTAAGGGTGATCAGGCAGGCAGGTGAGAAGTTAGGAGCCAGTGGTCTCAGATTGTGAGAGGAATGTCCGACTGCTGATTTAGGGATTGGGCCTAAACCAGCAGTTGGACATCCCCCAAGGGGTCCCGGATTGGAGAGGGTGCAGGCTGGGCTGAGGGGGAACCCCCGCTCCCTGTGCACAAGTTTTAACGATCACACTGGCCCCATAATGTAGCAATGTCTTAATGGCAACATTGGAAGTTACGTGGTTAAAAAAAAGGAAACAATTGCTACAAACTTCTCAAAAATGTTAATGTTCATGGATATACTGAAGGATATTAATAATTCTAATGGATTATTATTTCAAATCTAGAAATTGTATACCCAGCCACACTCTTTCATAATGAATTACTATTGAAATTCTATTTAACACAAAAGAGATAATGCAAATCAAGTGTGATGTTCAACCAAAGTACAGAATTTACCAAGGAAATAGCAAAAACAAGTTCTACAACTGTTGTACCCATTAGCCAGTTGAAGTATACGGTAAAAGAGGAGATGCTGTGAGGAGGTTATTCTTTGGAGAAATCTCTGTTGCTTTCCATATTAACTCCCCCATGCAAGAGAGGGATGTGTAGTACCTGATTCAACTCAGTCTAGTGAGAGCTTCAACTTGACTACAGCAGATATTAATATATGCCCTGGAGAGTATGAAGTCATTGTAGCATGAAGTCTGGCTCCTACCCAGAAGGTGAAATGTAGGCAGAGGACTCGTCTGAAGTTTTACCTAAATCATAACAGATGTTCTAAAGCAAATTAGAAATTCTTGGACTCTTCTTTCAGATGCTTCTTACAGATCATGTTGTTTTAAGAAATAAACTGCCTTCTGTAATTAAAAGAGGTTGTTACAGATATATCCCAGGTAAGAAGTTTCCTAGGATGGTCTCTTTCTCCCAGTGTACTCAAGACTTTCTAAAATATAGATAAATCATCCTTTGACAAAAACAAAACCCAAAAATAAAGTGAATTAACAGTAGGTGAGTGCTTAAGTTGCCACCCACATTCAAATTCATTTATTTTAACTGGAGAATGGAAGATTTGGCCTTCTTGATTATCTTTCCAGGATTTAGTTGTGTGCCATGAGAATCATTTATATTATATTTTTCGTGAGGTGCTTGGCTCCTTAGGTTATTCTGAAACCAGTTACATCAGAGGTCCTCAAACTTTTTAAACAGGGGGCCAGTTCACTGTCCCTCAGACATTCCACACATGCGCACTGTGGGTCCGGGATGAGTCAGCTGCTAAGCAGGACAGGCAGCGGCGGCAAAAAACACCCGACGGGCCAGATAAATGTTTTCGGCGGGCCACATGTGGCCCGCGGGCCGTAGTTTGAGGACCCCTGAGTTACATAGTACTAAGAAATACCCTTACTTTCTAACCTCAGGCAAAGACTTTTACTCTTATTCACTATTCATGTTTATTTGCTTGTTTTCCCACTTTTATCTTTACTATATATTTCAATGTTTTCCCCTTTGCTTGCCAGAATTCCATTTTCATCTTCCTCTGAACCCTCTCTAAGCAGTCATTCCTCCAATCTTCTTGTGCTAAGGTACATTCCTCTATTACAGGCATGTGAAACCTGGAAATGAGCTATAACTCTAGAAAGGAATTATCTAAATCTGCATTATACCGTTCTAAGAAATGAAGTATTCTCTAACAGAGAGTTAATAAAGAATTAAACCCAGTACTATTTTCTCCTGTCTACTAATTCCTTGGATACCTGGTTAGATGTAATGTGTGCCTGTTTTCATGGATTTGGTATTTTGGGATGCGCAGATGACTGTGATTATAGACTCCTTCCTCAACATTATGAAAGCCTATTTCTCAAGCAGACTTCCTGATGTACAGTATACTGATTATCCTGTCACCCTAGGTGTGATTTTTCCCCCTTCTACTCTTCTCATTACTATTTCATCCTAAAACATTCAATGAGATTCTAAGAAAATATAGATATTTTGATAGCTAAGTTCTTTCCTTCTATTTTAGAGTCTTAACCAGTGACTGGTGACTTTTTTAGTCAGTGAATCATGCATATAGATGGCAAGCACTTTTCTATCTGTGGATGTGTGTTTTGTTGACTTACTTATAATCCACTCTCATTTAGCACTGCTGCTTTCAGTGATAAGTTGAAAATGAGTTGAAAACCAAAAGGAAGACCTGAGTAGAAAGACAAAGTAGAATGTTTGTTTTCATAGATGTCAAGTTTATAAAAAGCAAGGAAGATACATTATAAACATTTTCCAAGCAGGAAATAAGTAAGCAGCAAGTTCCTTAAAAACTAAACAGTAAAAGCTTTTTATATGAATATATATATATATAATGTATATAAATATATATACATATTTAAAATCATGCTTATATGAATATATATAAAGGATAAAAAGAAGGTATATGTTTTTTGACAGAAAGAAATTTTAGAGACACTAATATAGGTTTCTAGAATTAACTTTAATAATTTTAAAAAATTGTGCAATATTTAATTGACTTACCTTGTATTTAAATGAGTTTATATCAATACACATGGGCTTTTCTTATTCTCACTTTAAAATTACTCAACAAATGAAGAGTCTGCACTGTTGTATTTTCTAATTTTTTATATACTCTGATGATGTGCAAATAATGGTACTGCAAAATGGAAAATTATTTAAAAACCAACTTTTTGGTTTTGACATTAAACTTTTCAACTGAGTCATGACATAACACAAATTTTGAATGCTCCACTTCTTTGTGAATCTTTCTCACTTCCTTTTTATATCTTCTTTCCATTCTAGGAAGATTCTTCTGTATTTTTTAACTACCCAGATACCTATTTAATGGTGCAGAGAATAATTCAAACAACTATTGAGAAATCCATAAGAAAAATTTAAAGATACTAAAAATAGTTCTGAAAAAAATATATAAGATTTTTTTTAAGGAAAAAGCCTATATTGTTTAATAGCATATTTGGATCTACAAAGGCTTTAACTATATTTATAAATTTCATACCAAGCTCAATAATCACTAAATAGTTCATGTGCTCATTAACTCAATCTATATGATATTTTATTCTATCAGGTAGAAGAAAAGGCAGTTTGAAGACAACTTCTTTCTGAACTATTTATCTCCTATTATCTCTCATATCCCTTTTTGATTTATCAACACTGTAATTATTTATTTATTTATTTATTTATTTATTTATTTATCTTTTACATATGTTAATCAGTTACTATGTAATAGTCCCTGTTATATAATTAAGAACAAGTCATAGCATTTTTGCTTATGGAACTTACTGTTCAGAGAAGTATACAGACAAATAAACAGATATTTACAATATAGGTGACAAGGGAACATGAAGGGTGATATAAGAACTTCGAAGAGATGTACATAACCATCTCAGTAATTCAGGAAAAGCTTATGGGAAGAAACAGTAGGATGTGGTCATAGAGGGAGAGGAGGTGGGTTAGAGAAAAAGAAGAAGGAATATTCCTAGCAGACTAAATGGTTTATGCAAAGATCCTGGAATGAGGTAGTCAAGGAAGTGGAACCTAGAAGTCTACGGGTGCTGGTAAAACTCTGGTTCTGAGGGAATACAAATATAGAGGAAGAAAGTAGAATAAAGATAAGGGAATAAGGTTGAGAGATATGCAGGGTCAAATCAGGATGGTTCCAATAGGACATATGTAAATGTTGGATGAGACTGACATAGACCAAAGTGCTTTTTAGAAAGGTTATTCTGCCTCTAGTATGGAGAATAAAGAGGTATAAAATTGTCACCAGAGAGACCACTTAGTAGGTAATTATAATAATCCAGGTGAGAAATTATTGTTTGATTTGGGGTTTGGCAGTATGAATGGATGGAGTTGAGATATGTTTAAGAGCTGCATGGAAGGACTTAACAATTGATTAGAGAGAACAGTGATAAATGAAAATGAGAAAACATTTGAAGATGATACCCATATCTTTTGTTTGATAAATCATATGGATCTAAAGGATGAGTTGGAAATTAGGTGACTGTTCAAATGAAAATTTCTAATATGCATTATGATAAATTGGTCCATAGTTAAGGAGATAGTCAGGGCTATAGGTGTGCAAATGGCTTAGAGTTTTTAAGGTGTAATAGAATGTGAACTGAGAATTTTGTTGTTGTATCTGAATTAAAAACTAGATCTCAAGCTACATTTCAGGAAGGGATTCCCAAAAGAGTCACTAGATAGAACTGGAAGTAGCTGCTAAAAGGAGATACTAGCATCTCATTTGGGTCTAGATTCTAGATGAACTGGAGAAGCCCAATTATTCTCCCTACTGTCACCACTGAACTACATGGAGAGGGTCCTCTTGGAAGTACTTGGCATACTGCCAGTTTTTTGTTTGAACATTTCTCAAGTTAGTAGTTCTGCTGAAGCAAGCCATGAGAAGAGGAAAGAGATTTGGAGGTCCAGGTAAGAAGATCCCCACTGCTCAGTTCCTTGCGGCCCCTTGAGGCCATGAAGTAAAAATTGATTCTTATGGGTTAGAAAATGAGGCAGGAGCCAAGGCAGCTACTAGCAAAGGCAGATGACACACAACATTGGGAGGAGGTTGGAGCCATGTGTTGCTAGACATGATTCTACAGGGCATGTTTTACATCAGTGTTGTTATGTATCTTTCAGTTTAAATATTTAATACACTGCACTGAAAGAAGTATAAGGAGATGATAGTGACATCCAGGTGCTATGAGAACATCCTAACACAGAAAACTAAGTGTTTCCACATCCCTGTGTAGACAATGGAAATACAAATAGATGGGTAGACAAGGGCATTTCAGAAGGAAGAAACAACTGGTTAAAGGCATATAGAAGTAATAAAACATTCAGGAGTAATTTAAACAACTTTTGAATTGTTTCAAGAAGTCCAGGATATCTGGAAAGAATATAGAATAAAGAGGTAGGGAAAAGTTCAAGAAGTGTCCTAATGAAAGTCTGCTGTTAATAATTTAAGAAGGATGTCACTAAAAGCTTAAAAATTATATGACTGGAGAATACTCCATAATGACCTCATTTTTTACACATGCAAGTATAAGTTATCTTATACATATGAATCTAATCAAGGTTTTAATGATGGACTGAAAATCCATATCTAATCAACATGAGACTTTTACATAAAACATTAACTTTCCAATATTGTAAATGTATGCCACCCTTTGGTTCAATGAACTTAAATTCTTTTTTAAAAAAATGTTTGTTGTTGTTCTATTTACTGATGCATTCATTGGTTGATTCTTGTATATGCCCTGACCAGGGATCAAATCTGTAACCTTGGTGTGTTGGGACAATACTCTAACCAACTAAGCTACCTGGCCAGGGCAATGCACCTAAATTCTTAGTGGACTCCTAAATCATTTCATATTTTTGTCTAGATTATGAACTCTTAGTTGTCAGTGACTCTTACATCTTTATAACTCCAAATATTATCCTACATACCATAGTTTCAAAAATAATAGTTGATTTCATGATGCCATCTTTTCTATTCTGATTATTAAGTTTTTAATTGTAGAAAAAATTACATAGCGTGAGACATGTAAAGAGCTCTAATTTTAAGTGCCCTGCATGATGCATAGCTCAGTTATATAATCACAACACATGTCTAAATATAGAAAAATACCATCACTTCAGAATAGTTTCTCATTCCCCTTCTCAATCAAGGCCCCTCTCAGAAGTAAGCACTATTTTGATTTCTATGATAATGCCTTGAAAATTCAGTTTGATAGAAAATACTTTCTTTATAATTAGTTTGATAAAAATTAAGTACTTGTATTCTTAAACAGTGGGCTACAAATATAAAAGGTTATTTCAATGTACATTTCCTAGCCTGACTTTCTACAATGACTAAATTCACTAGATAATTACTACCAGCATCAGCTCATTTTGTGTTGTGCTGTGTGGACCAGAAATAAAAAGCCTCATTTAATGACAACCCTTCAAAAGCATTACTCAAGAGTCATGATCATGTTCTAATTATTATGGGGTGTGTACTGAATCTCAAATAAAGTCAGAGTCTTTGAAAGCAAAGAAAGCCGACATGTTATGTCCCTAAATTAATGAAGATAAAAATTCAAGGTTTATACATTGATATAAACTTAAAAAAGTTTTGTTAAGATACTAATTTTACTCTTCTTCTCACATAACAGAGTGATGCTCTGTTAACGAGCTTCACAGAAGTATGGCAGATTGAATAAAATTGATGAATAATGGTTTTCAGTCAGTGGTGCAAAATAGCAATGTCATACTAATGTAGCTTGTCATATTTTCCAGACTTTTAAAATCAGAAAACAAAGTCTTTATGTGTACTGTGTGATTTAGTATATCCTCATGGAGCATGCTCACTGATGGTGGTTTTTACATAAAGGATGCAGTTTCTGATACTCTTAATGGTAAATGGCAGGTGTTTCATGGCATCTACTCCTAGATTGGGGAAGTTCAAGGAAAGAGAAGAAGAATGAACTTAGTTGGGTATTAGTAAAGAATACATAAGTAATGGACAAGGGGTTAAGATAGTTGTACTGGTGGAGTTAAATGAGAGATTTCTTCATTCAGGAAACATTTGTACAACCTCTATTATGAGAGATTGTGGAAATATATATATATATATATATATATATATATATATATTTCTTTTAAGGGAAGAGAATGAGAATTCCTGCCTCAATAATTATTCAGTTGATCAGGGGAGGTAATATATACAAATAACCAGAAACAATTTTTACCATACAGAAAAGGACAGCTGTCAAAATTGTGGTCAAAAACTCAGAAGTAGATGATTAAAATAGCAAAGAGTGTCCTGATTTCACAGAAATATCCTCATTTTGAAATCTCCATGAACTTTTATTGTAGTCATCAACACCACCTTCTCTGCCATCCCTAATATCACAAAATGTTTGAACACATTTGTCATTATTGTCCAACTAGACCCATCTTCTCTCTGAGTGTTCTACGCATTACTGCAGCTTAAACCAGACTGTTTCCCTCCTTAAAAAGCATTAGTTCTTCTCTTTTCATTATTTCCTTGAAGATTCAAAATTATCTCTTTGAACTTTCCTAGTTATGTGCACCACATCTACATCTTCTTCCTCCATCAACATCCCCTCCATGTTTAGGTGTAAATGTCACATAACATGGCTGTGACCTGTTTAAGATTGCTTTCCTCCCTACAAGAAAGTGCCACATGCAAGGAAACTGTATTGGGGTTAGTATTCTTTATATCTAATGCATAAGAAATAGTCAAAGTGTTTGCTGGCTTAGTAAATACTTGAATGGCGGGATAAGCTTGGCATAGAGGAAGACTAGAGTCTGAATTTAAAGTTTTAAATGTGAGTTTTTGATATATCACTGAGAAACTACAATACTGAGCAAACCATATCTGAAGGGAAGGTGTAAACAGAAATGGATAAAGAGTAGTAATCTGAGGAAAATGATGGAGTTTTACTTACTACTATGTGATTCTACCTCATAAATAAGGAATTAAAATACACTGCGTTGTTGCTTCATGAAGAATGCCTAGACACAACAAGGTGTTCTATTGCCATAAAACGAAGGGAATTACATCAAAAGAATGAGTTGTGGAACAGGTGGGGAAATGGTCAGCAAGGCAAAGGAAGATAGAATTGTCAAATTTGGCTTTGGGAAGGAGATAGTGACTTTAGAATGAGTTATTTCCATGGCTTAGATCAGTGGTTCTCAACCTTCCTAATGCCGTGACCCTTTAATATAGTTCCTCATGTTGTCATGACCCCCAACCATAAAATTATTTTCATTGCTACTTCATAACTGTAATTTTGCTACTGTTATGAATCGTAATGTAAATATCTGATATGCAGGATGTATTTTCATTGTTCACGACCCACAGGTTGAGAACCACTGATAGAACCTTAACCCCAGGGTAACCTTTTTCTTCCCTAGCATGTTGCTTCTTGTGCAGCTGACCTTTCGCATTGCTAGAGGGCTGGAGAATTGCCTCATGTGACTCCCATACAAGCACTTGCACAACCACTCCCTTAAGCATTAAGCCTTCAGGACAGTGAGGTTCTGACCCACATCAAATAATCTTAGGAACAAAGGTTTGGGTCTTTTGACCATACAGACAGACTTTTAGTCAAATTAGAGATAATAACCAGGCCCCAAAAAGAAGCAAAACCCTATGAAGCAATTACATGATTGACATCAGGACGAGCTGCAATGACTTATGACTTCCTACCTTAGGGTCAACCAATTAGTAGAGACAAAGGTTTATATTTAGAAAATAAAGAAGGAGGGCCTCACACGTCCCATGTGAGGTTTGACCTTTGAGCTCAGGAGTTTCCTTGCATTTGACCATATGCTATAGTGACCAAATCAAAGGGAATATTTACCAATCAGAGTGGATATAAAAACACAGGCACTTGTAGCCTTTATAAACCATGGGAAAAGGAACTTAGTGGGACTCTTTCTCTTCTCCCTACGTGGGAGTCAGTTCTGTGGGACTCTTTCCCCTCCCCACGTGGGAGTCTGTACTTGTTCTTCAATAAATTTCCACCTTTGCTATACCATCTTCCCTCCATGGTTTCATTCTTTGACTCTAATGGACAAAGAATTTAGGGAAACCATCCTGCCCAGGGAAACACCCTGTGTTCCAGTCCAAAATTCCCGTATCAATAGATTAGGGAGGCAGGAGAAAGCAAAGGGGTTTGCTCTGCAATTGGATAAAAAGTAAAATGACTGCCACATACTTACATGTATTATCATCAACAATTCACATGATAACAATAACAATGAGGGGATCTGTGGTCTCTGCTCTGGTTCAGTGGTTGTACTTTGAGGGGTCAGGAAAAAAGGAAATTACTTTGTTATCCAGGGGCTTGTTTATCAGGCATATTATCCTAGATGTAAAAGGACAGTAAACAGGTTCAGTTACGGTGAAGATTGACCTTTGTTAGGGAAAAACACTCCCTTAGGACTAACTACCAACCCTGAACTGCTTTTAGTTAAAAAAGTTTTAATTTCAGACCATCCTATGAGGTTACTTTCAGTCTCTGAGTGTCTAAGGTCACCATGCAGACCTCCCCTGAACTTGTAAGGTTTACTGTGTGGCTTCTTTCATCTATGAGAGTAATTAATTTTCCTCCCATGAAAGATTAGTGCAAAAAATGAACAAAAAATTTACATCTCAGAGAAGTTTAAGATCAACGGTTTCTAAAATATTTTTAATTGCATCCCAATATTTAACTTTAAAGCTGTTCTGACATTGTGAAACTGCTGTAATTAGCTAGCTGTTAATAATAGAAAAGGAGCAAAGGAGGAAGCCAGGCGTTATCGGTATGTCATTTGGGCAGCTTCACCAGGAAGCTACAACTTTGCCCTCCACAGGGAACCACCAGCCTATTCCCTGCAAAACACTGGGGGAAGGGATTCAACAAAGAGAACATAGACACATGCCCAGTAAAGTTGGGGTGACATAGAGAAGGTATTGCTTGTCAGTCAAACCTGGGGATAGAGATGGTTGGCCAGAATGGGCGTGGCCACTAGCAAGCATGCAAATATTTGGGAAAACATAATCCAAACAAAGGAGTTCACTCTTTTGTTGCTCTTGGCTTGTGTCCCGTTGGTTTGTGGGGCTCTCTCATTCTTGTTTCCTTGCATTTGACCATATAGCCCGTGATCATGTGGACCCCACTCGCAATGGACTAGTGGACTACAGTGGGGAACACAAGCTAAGCGAGCCTGATGTTGGACTGGACATTGTCCAACATGAGAAGGAAATTGGATACCGGCTCTAATTTTAGCTCTACTGAAACCTCAGCTGCACTGTTTCTGTGACTGCACTAAGGGAAATGGGACCCTGGAAACTCAGGGATCTAATTCCACACAAATAAAAATCACTCATTGTCCTGTGCCAGTCTCAGAAAATGCTTTTCCTCAGAATATTGGAAGAAATCTACCACAAGGAGCTACAGCTGGGGACAAGGACCTCTCTTATTCTGTAACAATTTCAATAATAATTTTCTCCTAAAAATAGAAGTGTCAAGCAACTAAGATCCAATTCAGGGAATAAGACAATGAAAACCCAGAACAAGGTTGTTATACTGACAATCTGCAGAAAGCCATGGAAATCCAAGGTGTCCCAGAATAAACCACTATTCCCATTTCATCTTTATATTGTTGGGCACACATAAAAGGACATTATGTCACTTGTGCATCATCTATGTAGTTCATTCAAAAAAAGTCCTAGCAAAATATATAATTTATATTTTGCTCTATATATGTAATACATGTAAAATTGTTCATGTCTTGACATTTCATAGTTTATAATAATATTTCATAAGCTAATCTAATGATTAAATTATGCCTACATTTCATATATTTGGGGAGAAGGATTTATAAGGTTATTAAGCCTCCCCCCCTCCTCTTCTTTGAATGTTTTAAGATATTATTGAGCTATTATTTGCTAGACCAGCATGAACATTTTTACACTACATTTGTTTTTCTCACACAATATTACAGAGAAATTATACATTACATTTAAACATTGAATTTATGCAGAATTATATGGACCAATTTAATGTGATGAACTATTCTATAAGGATTAACTTTTCATGATATAACTCTTTTTTGGTCTTTCCCCATATTGTGAAATTTGAGCACAGAAATGTACAAATTAAAAGTGAAGAACATTGGCATATTTTAAATGAGTTTCTGGATTGAGTACAGTAAAATTAGGACACAGTCATGTGAGTTAGGGAGTTGTTATTTTACTGGATGTACTGATAGATAAGTACATTTTATTTAAGGAAAATCCTAAGACCTTATAAATGATGTATAGTGCTAAATATATGTTTATTATTTTATCCAATTCCTGATATCTCATAGTTCCTTTTCTTATTAGTTTTAACCATAACACAAATGATTACCTGACACACTATTTTAATATTTTCCCATTTATTTTGTTGATTATTGATTATCTGTGAGAATAAACAAATAATCTTTTTTGTCAAAGAAGGGAGTTTAGGCAACTGCCATTTTGGCTCTTGTGACTTGCAGCTCCCCTTGGGGCTGCTATTTTTAAACGGCAAAAGCCAGCTCCTCCCTTTTTCCTTTAAATTAGCCAATCATGAAAGATGTGAGCCTAAGCTCTGACCAATCAAGAGTGAGGAACAGATGACGTGTGTCAGGCATAAAACTTTGAGCAGACCACCTACTCAGTGTGTGTGCTGCCAGACTCTGCATTGGTATGCACCCTTCTGTGGAAGTAAAGATATTTGGTTCTTAGCATAAGGTTGAAGTTTTGAACTTCTTTCTGTTAATGATGGAGTTAGATCTTGGTACTTGAGGTCAACTAAGAAAGAATTTAGTGCCAAGAACTCTAGCATAAGGAACTTATTTAGAAAGTCACAGGTGTAGAAGAGGTGAGTCAGCTGGGCTGCATGGACTCAGGAAACAAATTATAGAGGCAAAAGAAAGTCCCTTGGAGATTAGGAGGTTCCAGGGAAGGATCTCAATAGAATATTCATCAACCGTTCTAGGTGTGTCCTTTCAGGTCCCTGTCTTAGGGAAATGTACCCTTTTGCAACTCTGTTGTCCTGTGTTCTTTCCCATGGACCGCCCCCTTAATTTTAAAAACTCCCAAAATCTATTTCACCCCTAAAAATTCCCATTTCACTATCACCAGTGGATACCATGTACCCCACTTATGCCTCTTATTTTGATCATCCTACCTAATAAAAAGGAAATATGCTAATTGACCCTCAAACATCACAAAGATGGCTGCACCCACAGCCAATGAGGGAATATGCTAATTGACTGTCACACCCTCAAAGATGGTGGCACCCACAGCAAATAAGGAGGGATTATGCTAATTGACTGTCACACCCTCAAAGATGGCGGCACCCACAGCCAATAGGAGGGAATATGCTAATTGACTCACACACCCTCAAAGATGGCGCTGCCCACAGCCACAAGATGGCAGCACCCAGTACCCTCAGCTACCTGGGGCAGCAGGCGCACGGCAGGTGCACGACAAGCCCGGCCCACCAGCTGCTCTGGGAGCACCTGCCTCTGAAGTCCCCTCCGCCCCCCAGCCACCCAGGGCCAGCCTGAGGTGCAGGCAAACCTCGGATGTTGGCTGCCCAGCCGCCCAGGGCTGCCGGAGGCTCAGGTAACCAGAGCTGTCCAAGGCTTGTGCTGCCGGCAGTGGCAGCAGCAGAGGTGTGATGGGGGCATCACCTTCCCCTGATCGCCGGGTCACCTCCCAACCCTGAGGGCTCCCAGACTGTGAGAGGGGGGCAGGCCAGGCTGAGGGACCCCCCCCCCCCCTCCAGTGCATGCACCGGGCCTCTATTAATTTATAAAATAAGGTATAAAACTGCTACTTTCCAGAGCATTTTTCTCAATCTGTTGAGTTTTTGCTTCCTGGCAATTGTCATCAGTTTGGCTCAAATAAACTCATAAAAATTCTTTCCGGTTTGGACATTTCTTATGTTGACACTCTCATAAAATATTAATTAAATGGCAACACTCATTGAAATACATTATAATATTAATATTTTCTGAACTCATATTCTACCAACCAATAAATAAGACCTGACCTAAAAGTGTTCCTAAATAAAAATGAAATTTTAATTAAAATATAAACTAATGTATTTTGTATTATTCCAGTTTTAAGAATATATTTACCACTACTATGTGTTACATGTTTACATGGTATTTTCTCTGAAGGTGTACTGGGAGAATGGCTGTATGGTAGGCAGTTAGACAGGCATGAATACAGTAAGGATGATGGGCCAGGTACAGAAGGCCACCAGGGTCGAAAGCCCTGGGTACCTACAAATGGGCAATCGTAGGGTAGGGCCTTGTCCCCAGCATTGTGAAGGAAAACCCCTATTCTGTAAAACTACTGTTTGGAATTCTCTGCTATTCTTTGGACGACCTCTATCTAATTCTGAAAATGTAACTTTGCTTTCTAGCCTGCTTGAATAATAGAGGAGATAAACTTAATTTTCTGACCTTGTAGGCCAGAGACTAGATACACCCAATGCCATGCCAGGTGCATTTTTAATTGATAGAACTGTGTAGTTTTCAAGGCTGCCGCCAGCAAGCGCACAAAGGGCTGGCTCTTCCATAAAAAGGGAAGTTCCTCTTGTAGCTTTGCTTAGAATTTGGATTCATTTCCCTAAGCCCGCCGCGGTGAATAAAGTGTAACTCCAAACTCTCAGAGCGCTGTTTGGTTCTTGTCCAGTTTTTCTGTAACAGCATGACCTTTCACCCCCTAGCATATCACTGGTTTGAACCACTGAGCTTTCATATCACTGGTCATGTGGTTTAGACCCCTGACCTTTCCTCCCTAGAAATAATGATGCAGAATTTTTGGACTGGAACCTGAATTCTTTGTCCGCCAGAGTCGAAGAATGAATCCACGGACAGAAGGTGGTATAGCAAAGGTGGAGAATTATTGAAGAACAAGTACAGACTCCCATGTGGGACTCACACGTGGGGAGGGGAAAAGGGTTCCATTCTATGGAAATGTACCTGTTGCAGCTTTTCAGTTCCCCTATTCTATGGAAATTTACCTTCTGCTGCTCTGCAGCCTTGTGCTTCTTCCATGGTCCCCTTGATTTCTAAAATTTCCTAAAACCTTTTTCACCCCTAAATATTCCTGTTTCATCATGAAGCAGTGTTTTATTTCTCTTTTTGTTAGATATTTTCATGGTGTACTATTGAGTCCAGGAGGTCATTCATTTCATTTATTTGTGTTTTTACTGCTTTTGAAACTAAAATGTGGGGTTTTGAGTCAGAGTTTGTGTCTCGCAATATCAAAGAATGAAGTTGTGGACAAAAACGGTTAATGGAACTGATATCTATTGAGAGAAGCCAGTCCTGGAAAAGGTGCTGCTGGAGTTCTAGGAGCAGCCCAGTGTCCAGAGCTTCCTTTCCATGTTACAGTCGGGGGTAGTTCAGGTCCAAGCTAATTAAAGTCTGTTAGTCCCTGTGTGGAGGCCCATGTGGCCATTGGTTTATACACCTTACTGCATTGTGATTGGGTATCTGCATGCTGCCTGTCTTAGTGATATCCATACATTTTAAAGTTCCTGCCTTTGGTGCACACCCTTCCTTCTGCACCCAGGTGGGGTGTCTTAGTGACTCTGCCTTGTTAGATTCTTAGGTTTTACTTTCCCTTCACCTGGTCTTGAAACAGGAATTTTAGGGGTAAGATAAGGCAGGTTTAGGAAATTTTAGAAATTTTGGAAATTAAGGGGACCATGGAGGAAGCACAGGGCTGCAGAGAAGCAGAAGGTATATTTCCATAGAATAGGGGAAGCTAAAAAGCTGCAACAGGTACATTTCCATAGAATGAGGGAGCTGGGAACAGCAAAAGGTCTATATTTACAAAATAAAGGGAAGGAAGCCTTTCATCCAGAAGGAGAAGAAGAAAGCCCAAAGGGAATAGGAAAACAATAAGGAAGGAGGCAGGGAGAACCTCACATGTCCTAAGTGAGGTTCAACCTTTGAGCCCAGGAGTTACTATAGTAACCAGTCTAAGGGAATAGTGACCAGTCAGAGGGGATATCAAGGCACCAGGATCTGCAGCCTTTATAAGCCATAGGGAAAAGGAACTCAGTGGGACCCTTTTCCCCTCCCTACTTGGGAGTCCGTTCTGTGGGACTCTTTCCCCTCCCCAGGTGGAGTCTGTACTTGTTCTTTAATAAATTTCCACCTTTGCTATACCATCTTCCATCCATGAATTCATTCTTCGACTCTGGCGGACAAAGAATCCAGGTTCCAGTTCAAAAATTCTGCTTCAGTGATGTATTACTGGAAATGTCCCAGAATTTCAAGGCTGCCATCGTCATTATCAGTGAGATATCTGTTTATAATAACCCTAAAGGTATCTAACAAAATACAAACACGTAAGCTGGAGGGCAAGTAACAGAAAAGAAAAATGCAAGGCATAAGGAAAAAAAACATATTTTCCATTAAGAATGTTTTATGTGGTATCAATAATGATCATATTTGTTTCCACAGCATGACTCACATATTCTTTTTTAAGTTAAAAGATAATGAAGTGTAAGGGGAAAAAATTTGTTTCTACTTATGCAGCCAATAGCCTTACTCAATTGGAGTGTGCCATTTATGTTCAAGACCCAAACATATTTAACACAAGCAAATTGTTATTAAGTACATATGCTCAGGAAATAATGTTTTAAAAGAGCTTAATTTCTGAAATTATTGCTACCAAATGCCTAACAGAGTTTAGGCCCAGAAACAGAAATCACTCTTGAAATCCAAGCATAATCTTATGCCAAAGAGGCAGAGTTTGGAGTAGCATCTTCTATAAATTCTAGTAGAAATAGAGTCCATGAGTGACTTCCACCTATTAAAAAGTCTAGTGTGACATATCTCATAAGGTGGTAAATTGATTGCCTAAGGTGTTTATTAAAATAACTATCTGGGCCATCTCCCAGTCTCACTAAATCCAGATACCTTAGCAGAAACTAGAAATCTGCACTTTTATTAAGTTCCATGGGTGATACTCATGGGCAATCTAATATAACAGCTATAAGACTAATGTAACCACATAAGTATAAAAATAAGGAAGCACAAATTAACCAAAATAGTAACTATGCTTGTTTTAAATGAGAATTGTGGCATTTTTAACTTGCATTTTTTACATGCTAAAGAGGTATAAGTGAATAAAATACATCTCCTTTGGTGCAATAACTTATTGAATTGTATGAATAAACAGACAAGTAAACCAATGATTATACTAGTAAAGTGCCTTTAGGACTTTAGCAGGTGTATGGGCCAGATGATATGGGAGTACAGAGGATGGACTGTTAACCAGCTCTGTTAGGCAGTTTAATGTGCCCTTGAGTGATAATATAAAAATCAGAAAGTTATTTCAAAAACTATAGCTTTATTAGAAACTGCCCCCCCCCTAAAATATTTCACTAATAGGAATTTTTCACTAGAAGTGAAAAATTATTACTGTTAAAACACTTTTTGACATTTAATTGACTTTATGATGATTATATGTTCTTACTAAGGTATAGTAGTCAATAATCCCATGTTTTTACATTTATTATTGTACTAGAGGCCCGATGCACAAAATTCATGCAAGAGTAGGCCTTCCTTCCCCCAGCTGCCAGCACCAGCTTCCCTCCAGGACCCAGACTTCCCTCTGGCCACCACAGGCACCTGGGACCTGGGCTTCCCTCGCAGCCCTGGCTTCATCCAGAAGGTCGTCCTGAAGGACATCCAGTCTAATTAGCATATTAAGCTTTAATTATCCTATACAATAAAAGGGTAATATGCAAATATACTGAACGGTAGAACAACAGAACAACAAATCAAAGAGTAATATGCTAATGATATGCTAAGGCTGCTCAACAGCTAGCTATGACGTGCACTGACCACCAGGGGGCAGATGCTCCGACTGGTAGGTTAGCTTGCTGCTGGGGTCCAGCCAATCAGGACTGAGCAAGATGGACAGGACATGCCCTGGATCCCTCCCCTGGTCCCTCCCTGGCCCCATCTTGCACCAGTGGGGTCCCTCATCCTCTTGCAATCTGGGACCCCTCAGGGGATGTTAGAGAGCCGGTTTTAGCCTGATCCCTCAGGTCACTCCCCTTGGGAGGGCGCCAGACATAGGGTTTATGGCTGGTGAGCGCTGCTGCAGTAGCACAAGCCTCTCCCCAATTGGGACTGATTGGGTGCGAGCCCACGGCAGGCACAGTGGGGCCAGGATGAGCGAGAGCGGCAGGTATGGGCTTCAGGCAGCGCTGGACTGCAGGTTTCGGCCCGATCCCTGCAGGCCACCCAGAGGGATCCCACCTGTGCACAAATTCGTGCACCTGGCCTCTAGTTATAGATAAGCACAAAATCATTCTCTTCCACAGGTCACTGATTTGATTTTTGACAGATTGGTTCTTTGGTTGTTTGGCTTACTGTTGAATAATCCTGGGTAGGGCCACTCAACTAATCAACCTTATTCAAGCACAGGAAAGGAATAATCACCAGAAGAACAATATAGAGATCTTAAGCATTACTAGTCTAATTTTATTTTGGGCGGTAAGAGAGCCTTGTGTCTTTCTACCACCTCCCCTGGGATGTCTTACTTGTAGGTCTGGAGTGTGGAGTGGTTGCCTAATCTGTTCTGACCCCTCACATTCTGTAAGCTTCAAGTACAATTGGGCTGAGCAGTTTCAGCATCATAAACAAAGAAAATGACTAATCATTTACTGTTTCCTCTAACTGCTGAGAGTCCCTGCTGGTCTTTGGCATTCCGGCTAGGTATAAAGTGATAATACCAAGGCTGTCTCTTGACAGATTTCTGAAAGTCTATAATTTTAGTGCTAAAAGGGGCATTAAAGATCAGTAACCACTCCTCTCTTATTGTAGATAAGGTAACTGAGGTGCTTAAAGGCTCAGTGTGCATGAACTCCAAATGTTGGTTAGTTTCAACACCTCACCAACTTAAGTACCTAGAGTTCTGACTAGGCCTTCTCTTAAGCAATGAGGCCTCAATCTAAGGGCAGTTTTCTACAGTTCCTTCTGGGCCAGTCAGGACCGCAAAGATTAAGTTCAAGCTGATGGTCCTTATCCCCTAGCCCTAGAATTCTCAGAGTCAGAGTCGAATCAAATCAAGCATTGTTGTTAGGTCTGGTAGCAAAGGTAAGACAGACTTTAGTAATTTAAAAGGATACCCAGAAGCCCTGGCTGGTGTGGTTCAATTGGTTGAGCATCCTCCTGTCACGGGTTGGATTCTGAAATTTTAGTTTAATCAAGTTTTTCCACTCATAATAAAATAAACATCCCTAAAATACTATTATTTCTCTAAATTTAAAGATTTTGGCAAAATTGTTTGGGGTAATTTTAAGCAATGTATTATGAAAAAAATAATGTAACTCTCCAAAAAGCTTAATATATAAGAACTGCTATGTCCTACTGTCCTGCTATGGACCCAATAGCCTGGACCATTACTTTAAGTTGCTTGAAAAGTAAATAATTTTACAATTTCTGATGCCTGAGCCACTTCAGGATTTAAACCCAGACCAAATCCAGTCAAGATCACATGCAGATCAGTACTTGTCTCATCAGAATCTCAGAAACCAAACAGGGCTCGTTGAATTTGTGGAACCTCTATGGGAAGGATATTGGTATCTTATAAGCCATTAGTTAAATGGAAGGGTTGGGAATGTTACACTATTACATGAACGTACTCTATTAACATACACAGCTATGTGTGTGTTTTTTTAAATTTTCATTCAAAGTCCTTCCCAGGATGTCGCTTTTTGAGGTTATCCCCAAATTTCACTGACAATGGAGGGTAAATAAATTATTTCTTTTATCAGTTGTCAGGCCCCTTTGCTGAACAGAATTATTATTAGTGTGTATAATGTATACTATTACATTTATTGATGCTAGTTAAATAAAAATGTGGATACTTTCTCACAGCCTAATATATGAAAATTAATTATGTAACTTGCCTCCTTATTTCCTCTCCCCAATAACCATCACCCAAAAGAAACTTTTCCAAATGAAAAACTAAGTTTAATTGAAACATATATAATGTCTGGAGTAATAAAGGCATATGATTATATGATGTCTTTCAAGCTAGTAAGAAACTTATGTCCAGAAAATAGAAGTGATACACCATACGAAAGATATGCTATTATGCTCGTTTTAGATTATCAAAAAAATAAAATAAAAATAGCCCTGGCCTCCAGGTAGCTCAGTTGATTGGAGCATCACTCAGTACACCAAAAGGTTGTGGGTTCAATTTCTGGTCAGGGCACATGCCAGGGTTGTAGGCTCAATCCCCAATAGAGAGCATGCAGGAGGCAGCCAATCAATGATTCTCTCTCATCATTGATTTTTCTATCCTTCTCTCCCTTTCCCTTCCTCTCTCTGAAATCAATATATATATATATATATACATATATATATATATATATATATATATATATATATATAATGTATACTATCTTAAGAACTCAAAATGGTGGAAGTAGATATCAGAATTATAAAAATAATTACCAAACTGGGGATTTTGAAAGAAGCATGATATGAAAAATAATATCAAATTTTGACTAACTTGGCTACTTCTAGTTTTGGCCTATGGTAATACTTATGAGACTTGAAAATTTAGTCCATTAGTTTTTGATCATATATTTCCTCACATGTACACTCTTTCCAAATATGACATTGATAAATATATATATATATATATATATATATATATATATATATATACACACACACTAGAAGCCCAGTGCGTGGAATTCATGTACTGGGGAGGGAGGATCCCTCAGCCTGGCCTGAGCCCTCTCACAGTCCAGGACACCTCTGCAGTCAGACATCCCTCTCACAGTCCAGGACTCTCACAGTCCAGGATCCCTCGCTCCTTACCGCCCACCTGCAGTGGAGGCAGGAGAGGCTCCCATCACCACCATTGCGCTCGCCAGTTGTAAGCCTGGCTTCTGGCTGAGCGGCACTTCCCCTGTGGGAGTGCACTGACCACCAGGAGGCAGCTCCTGCATTGAGCATCTGCCCCCTGGTGGTCAATGTGTGTCATAGCTACTGGTCATTCTGCCTTTCAGTTGATTTGCATATTAAGGTTTTAATATATAGGATATATGTATATATGTATGTGTGTGTATATATATATATATATATATATATAAATATATATACATATATTTATATATATATGCATCTTAAAAATTTTGGGGGTAAAATAGCTATCTAGGAAAATGTCAATCTTAAGTCTAAAGTTTTTCATAAAACTTTTCTTTCTGATACATTTCTCCCTTTGCAAATTTGCCTAAACTTTTATAAATTTATAACCCATATATATTTTTTCTCACTCAAGAAAAAATAAAGAATTTTTCTGTCCTTATCACTTGAGTAACCAAGCATCAACTTCTTATAAGTACTTTCCTTTATGTCTGTGATTTATGGTGATTACAAACCATGCTTTAACTAACGCACCCTAGTATGCCCTAACACATTATTTTCTTCACTTGGCCCACCATGTTAATAAGAGGCCGTTATTTCTATCTCTTTTGTCAATTACAAACTTATTATAGGATGTTCTGAATTTGTTCTCCCTGTGACCTAGGACAACATCATCACAGCTATCTTTTTCTGGATTCCAAGTTGCACACTTTATGTCAATGTCCTTTTACACAATTTGAATAATACTTTATGCCAATTACAGCCACAGAAGGTTAACCTGACAATTTAGTCATATTGTAGCTAGCCTTACTTGTAATATGATTGATTAAATGCTTGAGTTGATTCAATCAGACATTGAAATTATGAAAAGGATGAAACCATTCACTTTCCATAAAATTGCACAGTTTTCGAGCCTTTAAAATTGACACACATTGAAAATTGCCCTACATTATAGATTTTCTTTTGTACAGGTGCCAATGGTAACCCTTTCCTTACTCTTCTGAGGGAGAAAGTAAAGTAGGTAGAAAAGGATAGTGTGCATTTGGCAATCATGTTGAGTGATTTTTTCAGTTCATTAAGCCTCAGAATTTAAGCTGTTCAAAATAAGACAAATGTGTTCTTTGTCTTTCTATATATAAAGCGTAATTTTTTTCAAATTACTTACTTGGCTATTTCATGTATATTTTAAGATTATGAAAGGTGAATGGGTTAGCATTTTTGAATTTCAACTGTTAACTGTAATATTCCATTACTTTTGTGCTATAGGAGTGTGTATCCATGTGTTGAATATGAATATGGGTACATGTGTATGCTACTTATAGGAAAAATCTTTCTGCCCATAACCTCTCAAAATATAACTAAGAACATTAAGAAAATACTGTTCATATAGTTGCTTTTCTAATACATAAATTTGATTAAAAACCTTTGGCAATAATATTTCTTCAATAAAATAATTTTCACTTATAAAGGGTTATTTCTATGCATATATATTTACTACAAGGCACATTTTAATGCAAATACTTGTGATCTACTTTAGGTAATTAAAAACTATTTTTATTTAAAAATTAATTGGTATTTGTACATATAAAATAACTCTCACCTTTTCCTCCTCATCAACTCAATATTTGAGGCTATAATGGCCAGGTTTCTTTAATTAAGTTTTAAAACCTATCTTAATCTAGTCCTTGCTGTTCCATACTGAAAACTCACTTCCTCAGATAACCACATGGTTTGCTCCCTCATCTCCTTCAGTTTTCTGATCAGTGAAGTCTTTTTATCAACCCAATTGTAACAAGAACTTTTTACTTCTGAACTCTTCTCTGCTTTATTCTTCTCCACATCAGCGCTTATGGTGTATTCCTCCTCATTACAGTGTAGAACCCAGGAAGACAGGAAATATTGTCTTATTTATTTCTCCATGTATCACCAGGGCCTAGACCAGTGCCTGCCACATAGTAGGTACTCAACAGATATTTACTAAAAGAATGAAAAATATTGCCCTAACCGGTTTGGCTCAGTGGATAGAGTGATGGCCTGCGGACTGAAGGGTCCTGGGTTCGGTTCCGGTCAAGGGCATGTACCTTGGTTGCGGGCACATCCCCAGTAGGGAGTGTGCAGGAGGCGGCTGATCAATGTTTCTCTCTCATCGATGTTTCTAACTCTCTATTCCTCTCCCTTCCTCTCTGTAAAATATCAATAAAATATATTTTTTTTAAAAAAAGAATGAAAAGTATCTATCTTATGTTGTGTGTTTTATAAGTAACTTGATATTTACTGCTTGGTTATTTTTTTTGAGCACATACCCCATAATTAATTTTTTTCTTTTATGTACTTGAATAGTGTTGAAGAGAAAACAGATTGCATTTCTATGATTTGGTACAACACTGAAAGATTAAGGATGCTACAAAATATATTTATCTTCTGGATTCCTTTTTGAAGAGCTTTCAGTAGTGTCCTTCAGAGCCCACACAGTTTTGCTGTAATCATCATGACAGGATTTTCTCAAATTACTATAAAACACAGAGCAGCATTTTTGTCTCAAGTCTAATCAGAAAGAGCCACCTGAATGAACTGGTTGTAAGTGTTGTACTTATTATTCCTTTGCGTTATTTTAAAACTATATCCCTGGTCTTCTCTAAGGAATGTTCCTGAGCTTTTGACCAGTTTTTAGATTGATCAAAATCTTAAGCCTCCATATACATCTGAGTAGGATGTGTGAGGAGAATAAAATAGCAAATAAATGAACACTGAAGCATATCTTTTGTGCAAAAAAAAATTGTGAAAAATGATGAGCTAATGTACAGCTATACATTGACCTTGGTGCTTAAAAATTAAAAGTCACACTGCATTGAATTCTTCTGGTTGCTAAGGGACATCTGTATCCAGAGTGCAAATTTTTGAAGCACAAGGACTGCTATGTAGTCTTTTTATTGATCAGTTCTCAATTGGCAAACATATAGAAGCTCTCAGGGGGAATTTTTTTGAAATGTGTCTTTATGAAGAACAAATCAGATCAGACTAATCTAATTCCTCTGAGTCAGAGTGGCAGACCTTGTAGTTAAGAGGAAAGCAATAGATACAAGATCTTTATTTCAGTCAGGCTTTTAATCTGGTCTCATATGGCATTAATTAGGGAGCCACAAAGCAGAGTTGAGATCCTGCTATTAGGGCATAGGGTGTGCAACTGCTTGGAAGGTCACACTCAGATAGTAGTTATTAATCGGTCCATGTTGCCCTGAGGGGTGGGAGTGGATATTGAGTGATGCTTCAGAATCTGTCCCAGGTCCATTACTACATCTTTATCAGTGACTGGGATGATGAAGTGGAGCTCTTACTCCCTAAAGTCCATAAGCATCAAGTTGGGAGGGGTAACTGTCCTTAGCATAAACTTGAAAATTTAAATGACCTTCTTAAGATGAGGTAGTGCCTGGTGAAAACACAAGAAATAAAGAAAAAAAAAAGCCTAGGAACCAATAGAAGGAGGGCAATCAAATAAAAAATTCTCTGCAAACTGAAAATAAGAAGTTGCAGCCTTAGCCGGTTTGGATCAGAGGACAGAGTGTCAGTCTACAGACTGAAGGGTCCCGGGTTTGATTCCGGTCAAGGGCACATATTTGGGTTGTGAGCTCAATCCCCGGTATGGGGAGTGCAGATTCTCTCTCATCATTGATGTTTCTATCTCTCTCCCCTCTCCCTTCCTCTCTGAAATCAATAAAAATATATATATTTTAAAAAGTTGTGGAACTATATTTAGGTAACCACAATGGGGGAGAGAAATAAAATTAGCCTACAAACAGGGAAATTTTAAATATTTAGTCTTTCCAAATTACTGCACTGCAAATAAGAATATGGAGAAGATCCTGCTCTCAGGTAGAATTTAACAACTTTCCATTCCTGTCAGCTTAACTAATGATTAGGAACCCAATGTTACAAACCCATTTTTATTTGATGTCCTAGGCAGGCCACACTGGGATGCACTTCTTTCTGCATCACTAATAGACATAGAAGCGACCTCCTGGGAGACAAAGAAGACTTTCCCCTACTTTTATCCCTGGTCTACTTGTTTACTGAATAGAGCGCATATTTGTATTCCTGGACCAAACTGCTAACCTTGCCCCCACAGTTTTTGGCCTAAAGGTTATAATTATTGATTTTCTTTCTTTCAATTGATTCTAGGTTCATGATCAGTAGGTGAATTTCCTCATCTTGATTTATGGGGATGAGTACTCCGGCTACTTACTAAACTTGAAATGATGTTGAATGGGCATTTAATAACACTATTCTTACTAACTCCTGGAAGTCTGCATGTTTTGACCTCTAACCTAATATCAGACCATGACTTGTCAGTTTTGAAAACTTGCCAAGGCTTGGCACAGCACCTAACCTTGACTTCCGGTGATTTTGGGGTGTGTATGTGTGTTCTGTGTTGTTCTTTATCTCCAATTCGATCAACTGGCAGCCAACTTCTCATATCCCATAGGCCACCATCTTTAGCCTATATACACAGAGTTCATCTTTACCCCATAACTACCCCCTATGTGAATATTTTAAATACTATTTATTGGGGTTATTTAATTTTATTATTTTTCTTCCAAAAGTATTGTAAAACAAAAACATAGTAAAACTGAAACTGTAAAAAATACATTTCCGTTGTAATTAAAGTCCCTTACATTTCCTCTGCCCATCCTGTTGCATTAATGTTTTGGTTTTTTTTAATAGGTTTTTATTGATTTTAGAGAGAGACAAAGGGAGAGGAAGAGAGAGATAGAAACTATAGAAATCTATGAGAGAGAAACATTGATCAGCTGCCTCCTGCATGTCCCCTACTGGGGACTGAGCCCGCGACACAAGCATGTGCCCTGACTGAGAATCAAACCAGAAACCTCTTGGTATATAGGTCGACACTCAACCACTGAGCCACACAAGCTTGGAAAGAGGTTTTCTGATAATCATTTGGTATATAATCTTTCAGGCATGTATAGCTATAAACTGTTATATATAATATATTTTTTAACAAAATGATATAATATTCTATAATTTGCTTTTTTATTTTAAATTTAATCAGTTTCCTTTTGATGAGTAATAGAATAATTCTAGGTTTCTTCTATTATAAAAATTGCATGTCCATAGCCTCATAAACTGATCTCAGGCACTTATGCATATATTTATCAAAAAATTATGGAATTTTAATTGACTTAAATTTAAAGAAGCCATGAAGATATCTTGATTACGTAATCATTTGCATTGTCCACCCTAAAGTGTTCTAGCTTTAGGCTAATAGTTATAAGCTAAAATAGGAAGCACTCATATTTTCAACTTTTTAAAATGAGAACGTTCTATTAAAAAGTTAAACATAAAAAAACATTTAACAATAAAATGAGTGGATTCTTCTGAGCAGGATGCAAAGGTGATTTCCTTCCTGGGTTCTTGTCTAGGTGGATTCAAAGAATGAAGCCACTGACAAAAGGTGGCACATGAAAAGCTGGAAATGTATTGGAAACAAGTACAGACTCCCACGTAGGGAGGGAGTCCCAAGGTGGTGAAAATCTGTTTTCCTCTTTCTCCCTTTTGTCAGCATTTCTCTATCCCCTGTGGCGCTTTTCCCTGTCTTTTGTGAATGTATGTCTTCCTCTCCCCTTATCCTGTGGCTTTCCCTATCCTCTGTGATTGAGTGTCTTCCTCTCTCCTTATCCTGTGGTGCCTTTTCTCTGTGAATGTTTGCCTTTTGGCAGCTCCATAGCCCTCACCTTTGTAGTCCTCCCCCCATGGACCTTTTTTATTTCTAAAACTCCCTAAACCTTCCTATTTTACCCCTAGAAACTCCTTTCAGCAATAATAGTAAATATCTATAATTTATATTTAGAAAAAGTAATCAGTGATATTGTTAGTGTAGGTAGCTAAATATTACTAAGGGAAGAGAGCAAAGGGAATCAGACATCATTAATTATAATAATCTAGGGAACAGAAGCATGCTTGCTTCATTAGGAAGTTACAGCTCTACACACTCCCCAGGGAATCCCCCTCTTTCTCAGCAGATCACTGGGGAAGGGACAGAACAATAAAGGGTGAGGTAAGCACATGCAATATGGACCAAGGTGTTGACCACAGAGACCTGTCTGTGTAGCCTAATAAAAGAATTAGATTGATTAGGGATGGGCCCATCAGAAGCCTGGAAAACTTGGGAAATAGATGGGTTAGTTTGAAAAGAAGACCTAATTTTTCTGAAGGCCAAATTAGTATAATCCCAGCTTAACAAATATACCTTTCTCACCTCTCCCATTTCCCCTCTCCCCTCTCTTCTCCTCTGTAACAGATGCTGGTTCCAGGCGCTCACTTGCACTTCTCTCTGTAGCAGCCATGTGGCCCTAGCAGCCGCCTGGGCCCAGTGCCAGCCCAGAATGGCACAGAATCTCTGGACACTGGCCCTATTTCTGGGCCTGGTGAAGGCAAGCTTGGACTTTTCCCATGGCAAGACAGATGGAGATGGAACTTTGGGAACCCAGGGGCACCCCACCACAATATTCCATACACGGGTCTCTCAGAATACTTTCCTTGCAACATCGCAATAACCCACATCCACCGGCAACAATATCTTTCTTTCTAAAGGTGAAGTATTGTCATGATTAACCTTGTAAGGCAAGGAGAATAATTTTTTACACTACTGTTATTTTTAGAAATTTTACTCTTCCCTCAAAATAACCTGATGTTGGTTTCCTCATTTTTTTTTCAAAGTTAGTTAAATTCAATATTTTAGGTTTCCCTCCAAGATCTTTGTATAAACTGCCTCAACGAAAAATACATACCTCTAACTATAGAACACAACTTTTAAGACATTTCAAAATAAATTATGAACTAAAATGCTTTAAAACATAAATATAATTTCTTTTTATTTTTGGAGAGCAAACCTTTAGTCATGCCCTTGAGGTCCTGGTATTATCTATTAGAATGTGGCATTTCAGATGCACAGACCTAAATCTTCCACTTTAGCCTACTTCTATTTTAGAATTCAGTTTTCAAAATAACAGAAGTTACATGTTGTTTTTTTAAAAAGAGCAAATGTTAAGAACAACTTTCCTGTGGAAAATAGAGCTTCTGTTATAAAGCTTTGGATTCTCTGGTAAAATAGAAGTGAATATGATTGAGTTTAAAGCTTGGGATAGGCTTATAATTTCATTAGGTTTCCCCTATGAAAACCATTTTGAGTAATGTGGCTGATGTAATTAATCAGGTATTTTTTGTTGTTGTTTTTATTGATTTCAGAGAGGAAGGGAGAGGGAGAGAGAGATAGAAACATCAGTCATGAGAGAGAATCATTAATCAGCTGCCTCCTGCATGCCCACTACTGGGCATTGAGCCCCCAACCCAGGCATGTACCCTTGACTGGAATCAAACCTGGGACCCTTTAGTCCAGGGGTCCTCAAACTATGGCCCGGGGGCCACATGCGGCCCACCAAAAACATTTATCCGGCCCACTGGGTATTTTTGCCGCCGCTGCCTATTGCTTAGCAGCCGACTCGACCCAGGCCCGCAGTGCACATGTGTGGAATGTGCTCCACACTCTCAGACTCCCCTCCTTCTCTCTGTCTCTCGACTCCTCCTCTCAGTCTCGGGTGTGATCGGACGAGTCACGAGCTTGCCTGTGCAGAGCCTGCTGCTGCCTGAGGACTGAGGTAAGAACAAGTTAGGATTTTTTTTTTTTGAAGTTAGGAGGTCTATTTTTTTGAAGTTAGGAGAGCCTTTTTCCAGAATGAAACATCTGAAATCTCCAGCCAGATCTAGACTAACTGATGCACACTCGCATCACTTGTTACGAGTAGCAGTGACAAATATGGAACCAGACATTGACCATCTCATTAGCCAAAAGCAGGCCCATAGTTCCCATTGAAATACTGGTAAGTTTGTTGATTTAACTTTACTTGTTCTTCATTTTAAATATTGTATTTGTTCCCGTTTTGTTTTTTTACTTCAAAATAAGATATGTGCAGTGTGCATAGGAATTTGTTCATAGTTTTTTTTTTTTAAACTATAGTCCGGCCCTCCAACGGTCTGAGGGACAGTGAACTGGCCCCCTGTTTAAAAAGTTTGAGGACCACTGCTTTAGTCTATAGGCCAACATTCTATCTATTGAGCCAAACTGACTAAGGCAATCAGGTTTTTTGTGTGTGTTTGTTTGTTTTTAATAAAAAGAATAAAAGGCAAAATGTGCTGAAGAATTTTACTTGTACTTTTTACTTGTAACAGTCACAGAAAAAGCGTAAATTGTTCAGAGATAAAAACACAGATATACCAGCAGTTAGAAGTGGGATTGTAAAGAAAGGAAATCATAGAGAAAGGAACAAACAAAAGCATTCAAAATCATGACATCATTATTCAGCATTACAGAACACTGATCTTCATTATTCTCAGCCTGGGGGTAAGGTAGGACTTCAAGTTATGTTATATAGACAGAAAAACCAATGGAACAAATAACAGATGACTTTCTTTGAGCACCAGTGAGTGACTAGGTGAGCAGAGATACTGATACAGAATTTTTGGGCCGGAACCCAGATTCTTTGTCCGCCGGAGTTGAAGAATGAATCCACGGACAGAGGGTGGTATAGTAAAGGTGGAGATTTATTGAAGAACCAGTACAGACTCACACAGAATGGACTCCCACATGGGGAGGGAGAAAGGGTCTACTCCTCCCTTCTTCCACAGTTTATAAGGCTGAAAGTCCCTGTGTCCAGATATCCCCTCTGATTGGCCACTATCCCTCTTTTGATTTGGTCATTATAGCAACTCCTGAGCTCAAAGGTCAAACACCACATGGGACATGCCAGGCCTTCTTCCCTCATTGTTCTCCTTTTCTTCCTGGGCTTTCTTCCTTCTTTATTTAGTAAACTAGAGGCCTGGTGCACAAATTCGTGCACGGGTGGGGTCTGGTCAGCCCACGCAGGCAGGGCCGGTCCAGGGGAGGGGATGTGGGAGGTTGGCTGGCCAGCCCCATCCTGATCGGGGGTGGAGGGGGAGCCAATCAGGGACGGGATGGCTGGGGGGAGGGGCTGAGGGTGGTTGGCAGGCCGGCCCTGCCCCCTGGTTGAAATCTGGTCGAACTCCCAGTCGAGGGGACGATTTGCATGTTACCCTTTTATTATATAGGATATAGACCTTTTTGGCTACTTCCAGTTCCTTGTCTTATGTAAATGCAACTGTTGCTGTTCCCTGCACCTAGCTTTCTTGTGTTATGGAGATGTACCTTCTCCCAATCTGTAGCCCTGTTTTTTTTCCATGGACCCCAATTCTAAAAATTCCCTAAACCTGTCTATATTCCCCTAAAATTCCTGTTTCAATACAAACAAACAAAAAAAACCCTTGGAGGACTAGAACAGTTTGGGATCGGCTGGCCAGTGTGACTCAGTGGTTGAGCTTTGACCTATGAAGCAGGAGGTAATGGTTTGATTCCTGGTCAGGGCACGGGGCGGGGGGCGGTGTGTGTGTGCAGGAGGCAGCTGATCAATGATTCTCTCATCATTCATGTTTCTACCTCTCTCTCCCTCTCCCTTTTCTCTCTAAAATAAATAAAAATATACTTAAAAACAACAACAACAAAAAACCCCAGTTTGGGATAAATTCTTATGACTGGCTACCAATTCTCAAATTGTTGATTAGTGGGTCTGAAATGAGATATTGTACTTGAGCTAAAAAGTAAATCAGGTATAGAACTAAGCACAATATTTTGTTCAGCTGGATTTTTTTTTTTTTCATAGCAAGATGTTCTTGATGAAGAAAGCAGGGACAATTTGCATGCTGGCACCAGCTCCTGGTCTTGCTATGGACCAGCATTTTAAGTGCATGGAAATACAGAGCTGATGCACTTAACCTGCACACTCAAGGATCTGTCTATGTTAGGGGAACTTTTTTTACTCCTTAACAATGTTGACTGTGCAGCTAATTGCAAGGGAAGGTGATTCACTTACTGTCAATGCCCCATTTATGCACCTACAGCAAGAGACTTCCCCAACTTTGTGGTAACATAAAAACACTAAAGAGGAGGGAGAAAAAAAGGAAATAAAAACACTAAAGAGAAGTAGTATATAAACAACAATAGAAAAATTAGCAAAATCAACAACTAGGGTTTTTATGTAAGTGTCCATTAATATGACAATGAGTTTAATCTCTTTAAAATCAGATAAATGTGAATAAAAACTACAACATCATTTCTTACCTATTGAATTTCGCCCAAAGTTAAAATTAAAAATAATGATACTATCACATGCTAGCAAAGATTCAAAACATCAAGAACACTTATCAACTGCCAGTGTCTGAGAGTGGAAATAATGTAGAACACATAACTCCTGTCTTTTTTCAAAACTCCTCTTTCGTACCATGATCTTGTCCTCCTTTGAATTTCATTAGTGTCTAAAATATTTAGTTGCCTTTTTAAAAAAATATATTTATATTGATTTCAGAGAGGAAGGAAGAGGGGGAGAGAGATAGAAACATCAATGATGAGAGAGAATCATTGATTGGCTGATTCCTGCACGCCCCCTACTGGGGATTGAACCCGCAACCCTTGACTGGAATCAAACCTGGGGCCCTTTAGTCCACAGACCGACCCTCTATCCCAGTGGTTCTAAACCTTCCTAATGCCACGACCCTTTAATACAGTTCCTCATGTTGTGGTGACTCCCAACCATAAAACTATTTTCATTGCTACTTCATAACTGTAATTTTGCTACTGTTATGAATCGTAATGTAAATATCTGATATGCAGGATGTATTTTCATTGTTACAAATTGAACATAATTAAAGCATAGTGATTAATCACAAAAACAATATGTAATTATATATGTGTTTTCCAATGGTCTTAGGCGACCCCTGTGAAAGTGTCATTCGACTCCCAAAGGGGTCCCGACCCACAGGTTGAGAACTGCTGCTCTATCCACTGAGCCAAATTGGGTAGGTTAGTCACCCTTTTTTTTTTTTTTTAATATGTTTTATTGATTTTTTACAGAGAGGAAGGGAGAGGGATAGAGAGTTAGAAACATCGATGAGAGAGAAACATTGATCAGCTGCCTCCTGCACACCTCCTACTGGGGATGTGCCCGCAATCCAGGTACATGCCCTTGACTGGAATCAAACCTGGGACCCTTCAGTCTGCACATGGACGCTCTATCCACTGAGCCAAACCGGTCAGGGCTTAGTGGTCCACTTAGTGCCCACTTACTCTGAACCATGCTCTAGTTCTGCCTCATATTGTTGTTTCAATTTCTTCCTTTGCTATTCTCCCAAATAGGTTGTAAAATCCTGGAGAGCAGGAAATATAATTTGAACATACATTTTATACTTAATGGTTTTTAATCCCTCTTAGAATCCAGCACAATGCTTTTTATATAGTGTGTATGTTAAGTTCATATTTGTAAATGAGATTGAAGGATAATAATGCATTATTCTAAATGCACTGGTAGGAAACTGGTTAAGAGCAAAGGAAGATTTTCCCTATCTTTGTGTCCAAAGGTATGTATTACTTCTATACTCTGAGAATGAGGTCTATTTACAGATTTAGTTTATTCCTGGAATAAAAAGGAATAAAAACTTTCTTGTGTATGCTTATGGGAAAGGAAGGCCAAGGCTGAGGGTCTGATTACAGAACTAAAGAAAATTAGAGCTAATGTGGTTAAAAGTAAATCACTTTATCAATGAGAGATCTAAAGTCCAGAGAAGTAAGTGCAAAGTTGCCTACCTGGTTATTCACAAACCCCTTGCTACTAAGCACTTTACAGAGCAAATAGGATTTTTTTAAAGAACGATTAAATAGGAAGGTAGAGTTTATTCATTTTTATGCATAGTTAAGATATTAGGCTTAGAAGCATAGAGAAAACATGTAGCTTCAAGGGGTGTTTGCCCAAGATGAGGAACAAGAACCTAGGTGTTTAATTATTCTAAATAAATGGTGTTCCTCAAAACAGCTGACCCATATTTTTTCTCCACAAGTAGGAGCCAGTTCATTCTAGATAGCCAGTCACATTAGGCAGTTTGCCCATTGTGTCACGGATGCAGCCTTGTGATAAATTGGTAACTAAGTGCCATGCTGGTGATACATCCCCACTGACATGATTCTGAAATACTCCTTGCTATCCCTTTTACTCAGGATGGTTGTATTCTGCTGAGTGGTCAGAATGGGATTAAATTGGTGGCAAAGGGCTACCAACATATTGTGACTTCTCTAAAAACATGCTCAGTTATCAAAGTCACAAGTAGTCAATCGCAGGCATATTCTATCGTATTATTACATATTCTTTTGTATTTGTCTGGTAACAATAAAGTTGAGGTCAATTGGAAAGCTCTTAAGGCTTATGTCGTTAGGAGAGACTTGATTTCTAATAAATTATAATTTTTCTAAAGGTAGTCTTAGGAGGAGTTTTGAAGTAATAATAACTCAAAATTATAATAGGACACTTTTGCTAAATAAATATACCTCATACTTTTTGAAAAATAATATACAAACAAATATATTAGATTAATATAAAGGCAAAATGGAAATCATTTAGATGCAGCTATCCTTTAACATTTTCTTTATATACAACTAGAGGCCCGGTGCACAAATTAGTGCACCAGTGGGGTCCCTAGGCCTGGCCTGCGGGATCCAGCCAAAACTGGCTCTCTGATATCCCCCAAGGGGTCCTAGATTGTGAGAGGACTCAGGCTAGGCTGAGGGACCCTGCCGGAGGCCGGTCCATCCTTGTTGCTTAACACAGTTGCTGTAGGGAAGAAACATCTGCACAGCACAGCATATGTTTCAAGGGACCTGGCATACTGTTCTTAATAGGTTTGCTCCCCTTCTTAGCGCTATGTGTTCTAACCAGGGCCACCTCCCTGAGAAAGGTTGTTTCCCCAGGTGGGGATATTTCCCTGGATTTAAGAATTAATGGGACTAAGGAAGGGAATAAATCAGTAAAACCCCCTAGTGTTACAGAAATACTGTGTACTACATATGAAGAACTTTGACTAAGACTGTTGGCAATAAATTTGGGACTTGCTAGGCCCACATCCCCAGGGGTCTACCCATCAGAGAAAGCACCAAAGCCTATGCCCCTGAAAACCCGCCGATGCAGGGCAGTCCCAAGGAAGACCATCAGCAAGGCTAAAAGGACATAACCTTTACTTGGGATAATCTCCTTCAGTTACTTCCTTGTAGCTTAATAGTAGAGCAGTAGAGTAGTGACCTTGGAATGGAGATAACAAACTAGCCCTAGCCTTTGGAATAGAATCAATAGGATTAAAATCAACAGAGCTAGATAGAGATAAGATTTTTGGCAAAGGTCAGATAAGAAACTATGGACATGAAACAAGGAACTGTAGAAGGTCAAGGGAGGAACCAAAACATACCATGATGTGACTATAGAGGCATGCTTATAGGATCAAATGGTATAAATACAGATGTAACAGGAGAATAAAAAAAGAACTCAACTATGCTGATCATCTGAACGCTGTCTCTGTGTCCTTCATTCTTTGCCTACTCCGTCCACACCTTTGGGAACCCCTGGACCACTGGGGCTCGACCCCGGCAGGACCCCACTGGTGCACAATCTGGTCTGGGGAAGGATGCGGGATGTTGGCCAGTAGGGGAGGGACCACAGGAGGGCTCCAGGGCATGTCCAGCCCGTCTCACTCAGTCTTGAATAGCTGGACCCCAGCAGTAAGCTAACCTACCAGTCAGAGAGTCTGCCCCCTGGTGGTCAGTGCACATCATAGTGACTGGTCAACCAGTGGACTGTCTGCCCCCTGGTGGTCATAGCAAGCGGTTTAGTGGCTTTAGCATATCATTAGCATATTACGCTTTGATTGGTTGAACAGCCGACTGGTAGACCGAACACTTAGCATATTAGGCTTTTATTATATAGGATTACATAGTCACATATTGAAAGGCAGATAAAAGGGCTGATGACATGGTAACCTGTGAACTTTATTATAAAACAATAAAACCAAATTGCCATCTGGATTGAAAATAACCCATATTTTAATTTAAACTTACTTGGAACCATTTTCTACAGCATTTTTGTGTGTGTGTGTGGGCATGTTGCAGGGTTACTTGCTAATGTGGACTGGGCCCTGCTAATTGTAATGCAAGCTTTGAAGCTCCCGTTTTCTTATTGTATGATTACAAAGAAATAACTTACCCTTTCTGTGCACTTTGTTTTTTAAAATGTAAGATACTTGTAATGAAAGCATTTGTGGAGCTAAGTTAGATAAGAGACAACATGCATTTTCAAATCTTCAAGTGATAGATGCTCTATAAATACAAGTTGCAGAGGTTAGTATGGATTTAATAGAATATTTCTGTGATGACTATAAATAGAGTAATGCATATTTGGCTACTTAACTAGATCATTGGTTGACACATTTATTTCAAAAATGAGCTCTACTTCTAAGATATTATCATCTACTCAGTGTGACAGACTTGACCTTCACAAGGCAACTTTCTGATTATTTCTGCAAAGCATGAGCTGTGTGCACTCCGTTTCTGGATTTGTGTTAAAAATAAGGTTCTTGTTTGCAAGATATTATCTAACTTCGTTTGCTGAAGGGAAAATAAACAATCAGCCCAATACTTATTCCATTTGAGAATCCCATACTATTGACTCAGATTCTAAGTCATGTATGTGTTTGTTATAGTCTTCCTTTATTAAAAAAAAAATCATTTATGTTTCATCTCCAGATCACATGTTATGTTGGATGTAATTGAAGCTGTTTCATGTTGTCAATAGCTTTTCTGTGGGAATGACTATTACTACTTTAACAACAACAAAAAAGCCGTTTAAAACCTTTTCTTAAAATAAAATTATCCAAGAGCCTTACAAATTTTGATGGGCTTTCAAACCTTCTTAGACTTTTTTCAAATTGTATGCATTATCTAACACATGAGACACATTGACCCTATAGCTAAAGATACTTCTAAAACAAATATTTTGAGATTTGAAAGTGTAAGTTTTATATAGGCTTTCTTTTAATTTCCAAAGCCTACATTTTATGGAAACATGCAGGAGGATAATTCTATAATAAAATAATGGGATAAAAGAACATAAGTGAATAGGACAAGTTAATTATTAGAAAACTCTATTTGCAATTAACATTTCTTTGAATACAATATATGCTATTAAATTGTCTTCTTGGTGTCTCTTTACTTTAGGTATTTTTAAAAATTATTATTTAAAACCTCTGTAGAGATAAATTATATAGTATAACTAAAGATCTTCTTAGATAATTAGGATTAATCTTGCATTTTTGTATCCCACTCTGCAGGAAATGAATTATTTTCAAGTGTTTATAGTTTGTAATTGAATTGTTGGTATCCTAAGAAACCTAAAATATGCAATAATCTTGCAGCCTTTTAAAATCAACTATGTACACAAAGTCTTAGAGTCATTGGTTTATGTTCAATGGTTAATACTTAAGATTCTTGAGCTGTGATTTCTGGCATTACTGACAAGTCAGAATGTGTTGCTGGGTATAGAAAGGAGAAATCTTACATCTCCTTGGGGGTCAAAGAGGAATCTAAAATTAGTTTTACTTAAATAGTATCATAAAGTAGCACAGCATTTCTGTGTGTTCCGGCATCATCTGGCATTAAAATGGGCAGCAGATCTAGTGGAATTAAACACCAATCAAAATACCTCCGATGATGGAAAACCTAGCTTAGTTCCATAGTCGAGCCTAGGTATGCTAGTCAGACCTTTTGCCTCACTCCACTAGAAAGAGGGCTTGCCAGTCCTGTAAAACCCACAGAATAAGGCTAAGAGGATGTGTGCCCTTGGCAATGTAGTTTAATTACTGGGTACAATTGATGCAGGCTTTTCAGGGGTTCGGGATCCAAATGTCCACAACCCTCTGTGAGTTCTTGGCTTCCCACAAGAATGCATTCAAATGTGAGCCAGCACAGAGTTTAGAGTGAAAGAGAATTGGAGGAGCACTGATCAGAAAGAAGGCAACTCCTCAAGCAGTGAGCCCCTTCCTGGTGGGATTTAGTCTTTATTGAGGCTCATTTAATGGAGAGGTAGGGCCTTGAATATGAGGATGGAATATTCAAGATTTTTCTGGGAAAGAGCACCATAGGTCATTGTTTCCTTATATAGGCTTTCTGTTTCCAATCATAGGGGTTTGAGGTGTGTCATTTAGTATGCTAATGTATTATAATGAGTGTATAATGAGGCTAAGGGTTACCTCAAGTTGAAATCAGTTACTGTGCTAGATAGAGCTGGTCTTCTGCCAATTCTAACCCATAAATCTGTTGGAGGTTGGTCTTACTATCTCCTCCATGGTCCCTGTAGCCTTTATGGGTTACCGCTGTTTCACCACATATCCTATTCCGCTTGTCCTGGCTTACCAGTCTGTCTCAATACTAACTATATTGTAGGCATGGAGGATATGACTGTTACATGCATGAAGCAGGAATTTTAAGGTGATATAGGCAGGCTTAGGGATTTTTTAGAATTGGGGCCCATGGAAAAGCATGGGGCTGCAGACTGGGAGAAGGTACATTTCCATAACACAAGGAAGCCAGGTGCAGTTACATCCCCATAAGACAAGGGAGCAGCAACAGTTGCATTTACGTAAGACAAGGGAACTAGAAGTAGCCAAGAAAGGTCCATGTTTACAAAATAGAGAGAAGGAAGCCCTTCATTCAGATGGAAAAGAAGAAAGCCCAGAGGGAATAGGGGAACAATGGGGAAGCAGGGGGGAGAACCTCATGTGTCCCATGTGAGGTTCAACCTTTGAGCTCAGGAGTAACCAACTCGATATCGACCAGTCAGAGGGGATATCAGACACCAGAATCTGCAGCCTTTATAAGCCACAGGGAAAGGAACCCAGTTGGACTCTTCCCCTTCCCTACATGGGAGTCAGTTCTGTGAGACTCTTTTCCTCTCCCCATGAGGAAGTCTATACTTGTTCTTCAATAAATCTCCACCTTTGCTATACCACTTCCTGTCCATGGATTCATTCTTAGACAAAGAATCCGGGTTCCACTCCAAAAATTCAGTATCATTACAGTCATGCATCAATTAAGGAAGATGGTATGTTCTGAGATAATTCCTCCTTGTGTGAACATCATAAAATGCACTTATACAAACCTAGATAGTATAGCGTAATACATACCAAGGCTATATAGTATAGCTTATTGCTTTGCAGGGGAGAAAAGATAATTTCCCTCTATCCTTCTGGGTTCTTTGCTGAAACTTTCCTGTAATAAAAATCAGATTACTAGGAGAAAAACAAACAAATAGCATTATACCTCCTGTGTACCTGGGAGAGACCCAAGAAAAGTAAGTGACATGCTAAAATGATTGAAGCCACCACCTCAAATGCCATCTGTATCTGAAGACAAAATTAGATGTTTGTTAGGTTAGGTGGCTCAGGAGGCGGCGCAAGAAATAGAGAGTCCAGTGAATCAGAAAAGAAAGGAAAGGAAAGTTTATTCTGCGTCCCCGGGAGACCCACGTACCCCCAAAGACAGGGCATGTGGATTCACGCCAACAGGGAGGGGGGCGCTTTTTTTATACTGCGGTTGGGTGAGGGGCGGGGACATGAGCTGAGGTATTCAGTTGAGGAAGCTTCAGCTGCAGGGGGGTCAGCCAGGTATTCAGGAATGAGTCAGTATCTGTGTGGGGGTATGTGGATTCAGGGAGAAGAAGCCGGTATCTGTGTCTGGCACGTTGATCTGTGAGAAATTCCAGGGGGAGTCCATTGTCTCATCACATGTCTGCATGTATCCGATCCTGGGCTCTCTCCGATCTAACAATGTTGGGGTTCAGGGAGGTCAGCTCTGGGAGGTTACCAGGAAAAGCACAGTAAACATGGGTAAGGTTGTTATGCAGACTTAAGTTATTTAGTCTTCTGCATTGATTAAGAGTTTCTAGAGGCTATTCCTCTCTTCCTGCTGCAGCCAGGGAGACCCTTTCAAATGTAAATATCTCTAATAAAGGGTTACTTCTTGGTTTTCAGAACTTCTCCCCTCTCTGCTGTTTCTTAAAATAATCAGCCTACAATAATCCTTATACCAAAGAGACATATTTTGGGTGACAAATTCTGGTCCCGTCTAACTCCTAGGCTATAAACTTGTACCATCACGTTACTGTACTGAATTCTGTAGACAACTGTAACACAGTGGTAAGCATTTGTGTAATGCATTGTGCTAAGATGCTCTTAAATCTATGGCTACGAAGTCACTAGGTAAGAGGAATTTTTCAGTTCATTATAATCTTATGCGACCACCTTCACATATGTGGTCCACTGTTTCCCAAAGTGGCTATTCAGCACATGACTGTATATATAAGGAAGTAGTGAGGGTTGCTACACCTGAGGCTCAGCCTCTTCCCAAAGCAGTGAGGAGACAGAAGGAAGCTAGTGAAAGGAGTTGTAGGGATAAAGCAGGCAGGTTTAGGAAGTTTTAGGAATGAGGATGGTCCATGGGGGAGGAATACATAGATAGAGACTTGAAGACGCCAGGGTACTTATCTTATTTATTCTCTACAGAGGATAGAGAAATGCCACAGGCAGATAGAAATATGTCTGGTCTGCACAATTAAAGCAGCCATAAACCAAGGACAGACAGGGTATCTCTGGCCTGAACAATTAAAGTGACCATAAGTTAGACCAAAAGTAGCCCTGACCTGAGTAGCTGGGAGAGCTATAAGATAAGGCTTTTTCTGCCAGCACACCTGGGAGACATCCATGGAGTAACTCAAAAGTGATTCCAACCTAAACAGATGACCAAACAAGGAAAAGTACAGATGTGGGGGTCCTGGGAGCTGATTACAGGGCTAAGGTAGAAAAGGAGGGCCTCCAGCCTATCTAATGGCTCAAGACAAAGAAAGCAGTGGTCACCCTTCTTAGGGGCCCCTCTGTCTGTCCAGGAGGGACAGCCTTAGGATTAGGAACTTAGAGAATACTTTCTTAAGTGTCCGCTTTTCCCCTCTGCACCAAGAGGGACAGAGTTTTAGGCTTAGAGTTTAGAGTTAAGGTTTTAGAGGTAGTGTTTGCCTGCAATAAAGTTTCTGTACTTTTCACCTAGCACCTTCTGTCCATGGCTTCATTCTTCGAATCCATCTGGACAAGAAGCCGGGAAAGAAATCACCCTGCTCAATAAAGCAACCCAAATCACTAGGTAGTCAGGAACTGGGGCCATGGGAGTGGGGAAACAAAATCGTGGGGCCCAGCTAGATGGAGTTACAAAGGCACCCCAACTGGGTGGGGAAGGAAGGGTGCCCTCAAGAGGCATGAGCTTTAAAATGTATAAATATTGCTAAGACAGGCAGCTTGCAGATAACTAATCACAAGGCAGTACCTAAATTAAAAGGCACCAGCTTCCTCTTACCCTTACCCTTCTCCCCAGCACAAATGGGTTCCTAACGTTCCTGTGGCAGGGGAGCACATCCCTGCACCCCTGTGGCTTATGGCCATGTGGGACTCCACACAAGGACTAATAGATTTTAACATCTGACTGTAACATGGAAAGGAAGCTCTGGAGACTGGCCTGCTCCTGGAACCCCAGCAACACCTTTTGCAGAACTGGCTTCTCAATAAACTTTGGTTCCACTAACTGTTTTTGTCCATGACTTCATTCTTTGATTTTGAGAGGCAATGAACTTGGACTCAAACCCCACATTTTTGGTTTTAGTATCAAGTTACTAAAATTCAGTGAGTTGATGGGCAGTTTGATTGCGACATTTAGACAGGTGGCTGCACAATGGGTGGATTCAGGAATCTGGGAGATATGCTACATTGAAATTTACAAACATTTTTAATTCCCAAACTGATTTTACCAATTTATGTTCTTATCAGCAGTGTGTAGCAATTCATCTTGTTTTGCTACTTTATCAGCATTTGATATTATTTATTTTCTTTCTTAATATTTAACAATGTGCGAAAGATACATACTTTTTAAATTCTTTATAATTATCTATATGCATATCTAACTATTATAAAAATGTATCTATGAATTTATAATAAAAATTGTTATGAGACAGGAACATGGACCAGGGAATGGAAAAATACTAGCTGAGAAACAACTAAATGGCTGAAACAAGTTGATAAGTTGGATAATTTGACCACAAAATGTTATCACCCCACCCAAAACTGCAGAAATAACTTATTTTATCTCCCTGTTAACCTTTTACATCCTGCTCAAAGAGAGAGTAGAGGGGTATCCACACTGCACTTGCAAGGTAGGCCTGATCTTGGCTGCTATATGATCTTCCTGGGGTGGCAGTAGTGAGCAGTTTGCCATCTTGGTCCTCACAGAGCTGGATGGAAGATAGTTGCTAAGCAACCCAACATAAGGAGGAAGTAGCTCCACCCTGACATAGAAAATTCCACAAGCCTTCTTTTTCAAGAAGCCCTCTTTGTCTCCAGCTTATAAAAGCAGCCAAGCAGAGCCAGTTTGGAGGAACTTTCTTTACTCTGTGCTGCCTCCCTTGTGCTGGAGCAGAAGCTTAATGAAATTTGTCTAGAAATTTCTTTGGCAATTCCTCTTGATTTCTACTTTGGGGAGCCCAAAGACCCCAAATGCCAGTAACAGTTATATCCTATGGACTATCTTCCATAAATCTTCAAGAAAGATAGATATGCATAAATATATATACATCATAAATATATATATATATATATATATATATATGTTTAAGTATAGGAAGATACATGCATATTGATCTATAATAAAATCTTACTTATTTACAATGAAAATATAACTTGGAAAATTATACAGTTATTTCCTATAAACCATCTTATATAAAATCTTTAATATATAGATAAATAAATAATAGATACATGTGGGATAATTCATTGGACACACTGTATTACTTAACCAGTTATTACAATGCAAAACCCATGTAATTAATACCAGAATTAAGATACAGAACATTTCCAGCACACCACAGCTTCCTTCATGCTCCTGTGAATGAGAACCTGCTTTATCTTGGTCACCATGTGATGTCTCTCAAGGAGAATCATAATACTGGCTCATTCTTTTTTCCATTAATTTTTCTTCATCCCAAACTTTTAACTTATCCAATTACTTCAAGTCATAAAATGAGAACCATTTTCTCCATTTATCCCAGATTCATGAATAAAAAGCTAATGTGGGTTTTAATTGTGCTTTTGTCATTTTGTTTCTTTTGTTTATTAAATAAGTTGTCCTTCTGAAGTTTTTCTCTATCTCTAAACTTCATTTCACTCAAATATTCACCTAGAATACTGACAAACCAATTCTAATTTCTAAAGACAGTCAAGGTGAATGTTATTAATTCCAATGCAATTCTGGTAATTTAAACACCTCCACATCCATGAATCCTATAAGGATGCTAAGCACTTAGAAGGGTCTTTTCATTTTCACAGCAGTATTTGGCATACACAGACAGGTCAGGTATTATATGAAGATAATAAAAATCAAGCAGCCTACCACGAGGAGAAAACCTATTATTAATATTTTGTGTGAGGCTCTCCTGGTAATGAAAGAAATATGCTGCTTCCTGCAGGATTTCATAGAATCATATTACTAGGAGGAACCTAAGAAGTTGTCTAATCCAATCCCTCATGCCTTAGGAAGGTGAACTGATTTAGTGTTGGCCTCTGCATATATATGTGACTTTTCCATGTCAGCAAAATACAACAACAAAAGACAAGGAGTAGAAATGATAGACAGAGGATTTTATATATATATATATTTAGTTAAAACTGTTTTACTTGAAAAAAATAAAAAATGGAAATGGAAAAAACTAAAAATGCAGACTTATAATGAACACTCATATAACCAACACCTTAATTTGACAATATCCATTTGTTCTTTTTGAATTATTTTTTAAAATAAATAGATGTTAAAATGCATTTTGTTCTCCACTGTCAGTTACCTTTTCTTCTTTTTAAGAAATAACCACAAATATATAGTCAATGTATACCCATTCAGTCCATTTAAAAATATTTTAGTATCCTTTTTTATTTTCTCACAAAAATAATCACATCTCCCATGAAAATTTCCATAATCACATTGTACACTTGAAATAACTTGTAATTTTATTTGTTAATTATACTTAAATAAAACTGGAAAAACAGAGTTATAGGATTTCTATATATTCTGATAAGAATCTTTTATGTATGTTGCAAATATGTCTTTCTGTTTTTATGGTTCTAAACATATGCTAGTAGGTGAAGTTAACTGCTAACTTTAGTTCATTGAGGTCACAGAACAAGTACTTTATTAAGAAGTTCTTTAAGTCATGTTCAGTTTTTGTATATTATCTATACTTGTTTTTTAACCTTTGTTATATAAATGGATATCTTTGTGTATGTGCTTATGAGAACAAACTGTTTTAGTATTAGCTACATCTTCAATGTTCTTGATCATTTTTAATCTATTTGATCTATCAATATGTGTGTATATTTTGGATAGGTTGATTATTACATTTTTGTTACATTTACTTTAAATATTATGAGGCTATGCTGTAAATTATATGCAATTATTACATTGTTTTACATTCTTAAGGGATATATCCTTTATCTTCAGGTTATGTCCTCTATATTTTTTATAATGCTTTTGGCCTCAGGTTCTGTTTTGATAATAATATCACTACTCCAGATATTTTCTAATTTGTATTTTCCAGTATAACTTTTTTCCCCTTTATTTGATTTTTAGTGTTTACCTAAATTGTAGATCATAAAATTTTTATGAAATGTCTTGCCTTTGTTGAGCATAATACATTAGCATTTTGGGTCATTATTCGTCATTTAAATTCATTTCTATAATTTTACTGTTTGCTATTAACCAAAGTTTTACTATGCTTCTTTTCTCTCCTCTTTTCATACTTTCTGTGGAAGTCTTGTTATTTTTTCTCTTTTATTGCTTTGGAAGTCAACCATGGCATTTCTATTATTGTTGTGATTATCCTTAAATTTAACAGGCATACATAATGCTATGTTTTTCTTTTTCTTTTTCCTAATGTTCTTATGGATCTCAGGTGGAAAGTATTAGATTGATCATAATCCTTGGTTCAGAACACACCATGAACACAGTCCTTTTCTATGTATCTATCAATTTGTACTCTAATAAGTGCTTATAAGTTCACCATCTTCCACAAATTCTGGACCTTGAAAATCACATCTATTTACGTAGTCCTTCATAATTCCATCTCTGCTGCCCCTTAAAGGTACCTCCCATGTGTTAGGTTTGATTGAGCAATTGAGTTGAAACCTTTCCCCTGGGAACTGGCTTTTCAGGTCATTTCACTATGGACATTCCTTTTGCTGAAGACCACTTTTCACTTGTGGTGACCACATTCCATTCTCTCCCCTCCAGGTATGCATAAAGAAGTCTTTGTTGTAATGTACCCCGAGAGTAACACACAGGATGCAAAATCAAATCAATGAATCATTTAATCAATAAAGCTGGTGACTGTGAGGGAGATGCGGCTGCAAATCTCACAGTCCCGAGTGGCAGGAACATCAGACTTACATGGGCGAATATCACAAAGGTATTGATTACACCTCTAGGTTTGGAATGAGGAACCTGGTTTGCAAAAGCAGTTTGTTACAGAAGCTAAAATGAGCAAGTTAGCTACCTACAAAGATTAATTGTAGTTTCAGGTCTTGGGGCCACTGAGTCAATGGAAACACATTTTCTGGAGCCACTGAAGCAATTAAAGCAATTGTGCTGTCCTGGTCTCTAGGTGCAGAGGAATGTGTTTTGAAAGACCAGCAAAACCACAATCAATGGGGTATTTAATTGAATGGGATGATCTATATAAGTTCAGAAAATCAAAATAACTTCTCTATTATTTTAGCAAGCAAATAAGTACAAAAGCCAGAACAGCAGGGTTGAAAAATTAAACAGCAGTTTTTACCCGAGGTGATTGCTACCATGCTTCATCTTCACCCAGAAAAATCCCACCAAAAGTCCTTTAAAAGCTCTGACTCCCCTCACTGGGTGCTGGGGCCACCCAGGCTCAGACACCTGATATGAGGATGATCCAATAAATTCGTAATCCCTCTAACACCATGAATCTTATTTATTATTCCTCTGTGCTCTCTTTTTACAGCTTGATCTATGCTTTATTCATTTCTAAATCAACTTCAATTGTTTCTAACATTTTATTAAGGCATCTATCTTTGCTCTATTTAATGTTTATAAAATCACATTTTTACTTAATATTTATATGTATTCCTATTTTGACACTGCTCTAGTTTATTAATTTTGATTGGCATCCTTTTTACCAGCTCCTTGTCAATTATATAAACTGAAATATATTTTCACAGTTGGTAGTTTCTTTTTCATTCTTTTCAGGGTATGTTTTGGTGAAAATTTTTTAAAAATTGTATATGAGAAAATTATTTTCTTATCATTTATACTTTAGAGTAAATGTGTGTTTTAAAAAACCTTCTCAACTTTGAAATTATTAGATAATCACCTAAATTTTTGACTGATATCTGTTATGCCCAGATTTCAGGATCCCCAAGAAACCAACAAGGAGCCAGCCAGTCTGATGCAAAAGCAAAGAGTCCTTTATATTTCAAGCTAGCTTGAGCTCCCTGTCCACCAGACTCACCAACACAATGGCAAGCCAAGTGGCCAAGAGACAGAACCCCGCGTAGAGACGGGTTTTATAGGGGGGGTTGGAGTAAGGGGAGGAGAAAAGACTGTGCTCTGCCAATTGGCCAGGCGCAAGTTGGTGTCTTGTTCCTGGGTGTGGCTAGCAGAGTCTTAGACTTCCAGGAAGAAGCTCCTTGCCAAGCACGTGGCCAAGGTAAGATGGAGGATGTAGCCCTTAACCTGGGGCAAGATGGAGGGCGTGGCCCTTACCCTGGGGCAAGATGGAGGGCCTAGCCCTCGCCCTTTCAATATCTTTAATATCTTTTTTTGACACATAAGACTTTAATCTATTTGGATGTAACATTTCATTTGTTATTAAAAAAAAATTCAACTTTATCTTTTTCTATCAGAAGTTCAACAAAAAGCCCTGTTGCCAGAGGGTAGTCATTATTGGACTTGTCAGACAGTTCCTTGGAAACTCCCACTCATAATGCTAGATTTTACATTTTTTTAAGGAAATAAAATTTTAAAAAATCTTTACTTTTTCCAATATTTACATATTTTAAATTAGAACACACATACTATTGAAGATTTTTTCTTCTGGGAAAATTATGTCCAGTACAGATTTTTAAATGTATATAAAGTATTTTTCATCATATATGTTATGCCATGACACTTTTATTTATTTTTTATTTTTTTATTTTTATTTTTTTTAATATATTTTATTGATTTTTTACAGAGAGGCAGGGAGAGGGACAGAGAGTTAGAAACATCAATGAGAGAGAAACATTGACCAGCTGCCTCCTGCACACCTCCTACTGGGGATGTGCCCGCAACCAAGGTACATGCCCTTGACCGGAATCGTGAAAGGGCAAGGGCTATGCCCTCCATCTTGCCTGTATCCTCCGTGTTGGGGCCACGTGCGGCCTTCTTCCCGGAAGCCCAGGCCTCTGCAGGCCACGCCCGGGATTTTAAACTAACCAATGACAATCAAGGGAAATGCGCGCCATAGATATGACCACATCCTGTGTAACAGGACCCCGCTTGCGCCTGGCCAATCGGCAGAGCACAGTCCATTCTCCTCCCCTCTTTGTCTGTAAAGTATATAATGTGTGTTTAAACTCTTGATCGGGGCTCACAGCCACTGCTCTGTGCTCAGAGTAAGCTGTGAGTCCCAGCATGCTGGTATCAATAAACCCTTTGCTTTTTGCATGAGATCGTCTCTTGGTGCTCTGTGAGTGCGGCTGGCGTTCCGGGCGTAACATTTGGAGGTCCCACCGAGATTGCTGCGGCCGCCTTCGGGTTCCAACAGACGCTTCTCGGGGTAAGTGACGGCGCCTTTTTGAATAGCGATCGCTTAGAAATTGGAAACACAAATCTTGTCGGAGCTGGCAAATCTGTTCGGTCTGGTTGCTGACGGGGAGGGGCGTGAGCCTCCCCCGACTGCGGCTGACAGACGTGTCAGGAGGTCGCAGGCCACATCCCCGGGGGATGCCCTGGTGGAATCTGGAGAGGACCAGGGACGCCTGGATTCCTCTCGTCTGCTAAATACTGACTCTGAAACTCTGTTGCCAGCTAGGTCAATTGGCTTTGAAAAACCTTCCTTTTGGATCCTCCGGTTTTTATCTCAACGCGTTGTGTCTGTTCTGGTTATTTGTTCTTTGTTGTCTGTCATTAGTCTGTGTTTTTTGTTTGTCATGGGCCAGAGTACTTCTACTCCTTTGTCCCTGACCCTGGACCATTGGTTGGAGGTCAAGGGACGAGCTCAAAACCTTTCTCTTATCATCAAAAAGGGTAAATGGCAGACTTTTTGCTCATCTGAGTGGCCCTCCTTCAACGTTGGATGGCCCCCGGAGGGATCTTTCCACCTGCCTCTTGTGAGGGAAGTAAGGAATCTGGTTTTTCAGCCTGGCCGACACGGACACCTGGACCAGGAGGCTTACATTTTAGTCTGGCAAGACTTATGTGAGAACCCCCCGGCGTGGGTCAAGCCCTTCTTACCCCCTGGTTCTCTCCCTAGGTCCTCGGTCTCTGCTTCTGAGCCTGTAATCCTCCCTGTGAAGCCGGCTCTCCCCTCTCCTCCACCCTCTGCTCCCTCTCCTCCACCCTCTGCTCCTCCTGGACGGACGTTATGGAATGGACTCAGACTGCTCCTTTGGGTATTGTGATTGATCAGTTCAAGGAGATTGCGGGAGGCTTTAGAGCTCCCTCAGAAATTGGGAAGTTGTTAGGAATTGAATGGATTGTTTAAACTCTGAATGAATGTCTGGTGAAAGTATGTGAGTGTAAAGGCGGGGGGGGGGGGAGACAAGCGTGCGGGAGCGCGGTGCGCGGTGACCGCAGCCCTCGCCCCGGAGCCCGGCCGCGCCGTGGGCCCAGGCGGCTCGGCTGCCGCGGCGGCCCTGGGGGCTCGGCCTCCGGCCCGGTCGGCGGCGGGCGCTGGGCCGGAGCTGGAACCCGAGCGGCGCAGCCTGGAAGAGGCCGGAGGCCGAGAGAGGCCGCGGCAGCCCAGCCAGCCCGAGCCCCGCAGCTTGGGCCTGCACTCGGCGCCATGGGCGGCGGCGCGCCTTCAGGGGGCGGCGCTGGGGGCTCGGGCCGGGCGCGGACAAGCTCGTTCGTGGAGCCTGGTGGCGGCAGCAGCCTGCGTTGGCCGGCGTTGGCCCCGGGCTTGTGGCGAGTGAGTGGAGCCAGGTGGAGCGCAGGGGGCGGGGCCGGCGCGTCGCTCACGGGAGGCGGGAGCAGCGAGGCCCCCGTCGGCGTCGGTCCGGGGGAAGGTCCCCCGCGGAGCCTGAGGGCCGGACACCCCGGAGGCCGGGGGCGGCGGCGGCTCTGGATGCGAGCCGGCCTATTCCCATGGAGGTCACCCCAGCTAGAAATGTAAAAGTTTTAAAATGCATCCGGGATTTCTGTGCACGTGTAAAGGGAAAAGACCAGTTTAAAAACGAGTGCGCATAGTTTTGAGCTGAACCTAACCATTTGCTGTGTACAGAATAAAAAACCCGAGACTGTTTTGGCCTTAAAAATGGCAGAGATGAACCTGACAAAGAAATGTTCGGATTGAATTGGGAAAAATTGTGTTATTGTGGTAACTAAATGCCTTTGCTTATTGGTACAGCCACCATTTTGGGCTCCAAGCCTTGGCATCCGCCACGTTGGCCGCATGGTTTGCCGCTCCCCTGGGGGCCGCCATCTTGAAACAGCAAAGGCCCCGCCCTCTGATTTACTCAGGGGTGGAGCTTTAAGGCGGAGTTTTATGGGGCTGCAAGCGTGCTTGCTTCGAGGATTTATTTTTAAACTAATCTCTTAAATCTAGAAAACCCTGCTTTCCTTAAACTAAGGACAATCAAAGGTTATGTCAAAGTCTTTAAGAGGGACTGATAGCAGTAATCTAATTTCTAAAGTACGATTATTTCAGGTAGAAACTGGTTTCTGTAAATTGAACTATCCTTATTGCTTAAATATGTATCCTTGTTGTTAAATTTGAATGTATTGTTAATCTGAGGAATGTTAATTATTTACATGTCACCTAAAAATTAAGGCTAAAAGTTCTAACTAACTAAAAAGCATGGCTTTGGTGTAATGGAAGGAAAGAAATGTTAAATGAATGTTAAGAAGCTGGAACTGGTCACTGGTGGTGGATTGTGAGAAGGGCTGGAACTTCTCCTTCCTTGGTACCCCTAAAACATCAGAGGGTACTTCTGGCCTTGATTTTCTTGGTTTTGGATTTGTTTGTTTGTTTGTGATAAAAACCGTTTCTATCTAAATAAGACATAGGTCAAGAATCCTGTCCTGGGATGTGGGAAAGGGAAGAGCCCCACATCTGTTCCTGTCAAGTCCCCATCAGGGGACTTGGGGGCGGTGTTCCTGTTATCTGCTCAAGAGCCCAAGACTGTAAAGATACTTGTTCACTGAAAAGGTGTAAGTATGTTTGTAAACACCTCTGTCTGTTTGTTTACTGGGAACTTTGATTTTCTATGTAATATTCTGTGCTGGGTTGGGATTTTGGAATTCTAGTCTGATTGGGACATTTAAGGATGGGGCTCACAGTTCCTCAAGGCAGAGACTTAATGGGCCTTTCCCCCTGCCTGTAAAGGAAGACAATGGGCCTTGAAATCTGTAAAGATAGGCGAGAATGAAGCTGGTCAGGCCCCACTCCCTATCATTCCTGACTTTCTTGCTGCAAGAATTGTCTCTTTTCTTGAGAGGGCTCCAGAGGGCGCACGAGGACATTTGGCTGCGCCTCGGCGCCACCCAGGAGACTGGCCCAACCCCAACTCCTCATCAGCACAGACCAGGAGATTGGGTCTACATCAAAAGGCACCACCTGGAGCCTCGTTGGAAAGGTCCCTACACCCGACTCCGTGGTGCTGACGACCCCCACCGCTCTCAAGATAGACGGCGTCGTGACCTGGGTCCATCACATCCACGTCTGGTCAGCAGCAAGCTACGGCATGCTCGACCTGCCTGATGCTGGTAACATTGAATAGACTTAGATAATGCCTGCATCTTCATGGACATGGCTCCAAAGAGACAAGGACAATTCATAGGATCACATGTTTAGTAGCAGAAGATGTGGCTGCCTAAAGCGGCCATGATGCCTATATTATGTTTCATTGTATTGATGTGTTATATTGACCTTTAATTCTCTTGCAGGTTTGAATGTATGTTGGCTGTCCTGGAAGGGTACTATGTGGGGTGAACCCCAAAAAGTAAAGGGTGCCTAGCTGCCAAGAGGGCAGGTGCCCACCTGGGCAGGGAACAGTGCCCATCAGGTTTTGGTCTCTGTTGAGAGACAGCTAACAGTTGGCAGCCTGTGTACTGCTTGCAGGCCTTTGTGACCATGCCCATGTCAGGGGTAGTCTGAAAAAAGCCTGTTTAGAGTGGAAAGTCTGAGGCATGGTTATACATAGAAAGAAAGTTTAATGCCAACAATTAAAAGGAATTGGCAAGGAAAGTCAGAAAATCTTAGAGTAGATCAGTATGTCTTTCTTCTTATGTAATTCCTCCGAAATTTGGCAATGCTAACATGGCAATACGTTTCTTTGCATAGATTCAATAAGACCGGTTCCTAATAGTGGTTTTATTAACGGAAAACTGACTGGAGTATCATGTTTTAAAGAGCCCTGTCTGAGCTCTAAAGACTTGAAGCCAGTAAAAATGCCACGAAGAAAGCCTGGTATTCTGCTTGGAAGCCCTGAAGATGGCTGGCGCTGGAGTGTCAGGCCGATGCCCTACCATCACTGGCGGTTGGTAAGAGTAAAAGGGGAGCAGTAGGGATGCCTCTGCATTCCTGCGGAGCCCCCACACGCTCTGGGCCGCAACAAGTAGGAGGGCTACTGAGATGGGCCTTAAAGCCTGGAGCGTGGGCTCAGGTGGAATTGCTACAGGTGAGGGATTCATCTAACTCAGCAGATACTGCAGGCGGGCCTGATGGCAGCTGGGTGGCGTGGCTTCCTGGCCCTACGGGGCACATTAAGATTCAACCATGAGATTCCAGCAAAGGTAGTCAGTTACCATTCTTGTTGTGTTTATGCAAACATCAGGACAGTAGATAAATTAATCTTAATTTGGCTTTTTGATAGCCATGGAGGAATTTTAAGAAGAAAAATCCTATTTCAATAGAAGTTGCTAAAGCTAAAATAGTTTCTTTCCCCTCCACCAGACCATTTGTTAAGATATGTCCAATATGAGCCTCTAGCAACGGTGGAATGGAAAAGCAGTCCGTCTCATGATTGAGCCGGAAGTTCCAAGACAAAGGGGGGAATGAAAGGGCAAGGGCTATGCCCTCCATCTTGCCTGTATCCTCCATGTTGGGGCCACGTGCGGCCTTCTTCCCGGAAGCCCAGGCCTCTGCAGGCCACGCCCGGGATTTTAAACTAACCAATGACAATCAAGGGAAGTGCACGCCATAGATATGACCACATCCTGTGTAACAGGACCCCGCTTGCGCCTGGCCAATCGGCAGAGCACAGTCCATTCTCCTCCCCTCTTTGTCTGTAAAGTATATAATGTGTGTTTAAACTCTTGATCGGGGCTCACAGCCACTGCTCTGTGCTCAGAGTAAGCTGTGAGTCGCAGCATGCTGGTATCAATAAACCCTTTGCTTTTTGCATGAGATCGTCTCTTGGTGCTCTGTGAGTGCGGCTGGCGTTCTGGGCGTAACATTCGAACCTGGGACCTTTCAGTCCGCAGGCTGACGCTCTATCCACTGAGCCAAACCGGTTTTGGCTACCATGACACTTTTGAAATATAGTTTGTAATTCTATTGAAGCATGGTAGCAACCATGCTTGGGTAAAAATTGCTGTTTAATATTTTAACCCTGCTTATTTGGCTTCTGTAATTATTTGCTTGCTAAAATAATAGAAAAGTTATTTTGATTTTCTGAACTTATATAAGTTATCCCATTTGATTGAATACTCCATTGATTGTGGTTTGAATATCCTCATTAATTGTGATCTTACTGGCCTTTTGAAACACATTCCTCTGCACCTGGAGACTAGGACAGCACAATTACTCTAAATTGCCTCAGTGGCTCCAGATAATGTGTTTCCATTGACTCAGTGGTCCCAAGACCTGAAACTATTGCTGGAAGCCGATTCACCCTGGCTACTTGAGGCAGTCCCTGCAGGGATGTTTCAAGGGACCTTGTAATGGAGATGAGAAATGCCCTAGCATTTGGAATGGAATGGATGGGATTAAGATCAAATAGGATAAATGCAGATGTAAGAGGACAATAGGGGAAGGGACCTGGCTAGGAGAAGAAAGGTTGTTTCCCCAGGTGAGGATTTTTATCAATAAACTCTTTAACTGAGTGTCAGAGGGGTGGTTGGTCGCTTTGATCTTTGCTTGGAGTGACCTCCTTCAGTTACTTCCTTGTAGCTTAGTGGAACAATAGAGTAACCTTTGAATGGAGTTGGGAAGCCCTCTGGCCTTTTGTATAGAATGGATAGGATTGGAACCAAATAATACCAAATAATATATAAACAGATGTTAGATGACAATAAAGAGAGGTACCTGGCTAAGAAGAACCTGGCCATGATGATCACCTGAACACTGCTTCTGTGTCATTCATTCTCCGCCGACTCCGTCCACACCTTGGGGAACCCCTGGACCCGCTGGGGCTGGACCCCAGCAAACTATAATTAATCTTTGTAAGATAATTAACTTGCTCAATCTAAGCTTCTGTAACAAAATGCTTTTTGCAAACCAGGTTACTCATTCCAAACCTTGAGATGTAATCAATACCTTTGTGATATTTGCCTATATAAGTCTGATGTTTCAGCCTAGGGGGCACTATGAGATTTGGAGAGCATTTGCCTCCTCCGTAGTCCCGGCTTTGAAATAAATGTGGCTCCTTAATTTGACTTCTTGAGGCGTCCTTGTTTAATTCGCGGGGTACACTACAACACTACACCAGTGAAAACTTAGGAACCTGACTTAGTACTCATTCATTGTAGAAATTAGTTATTTTCAAAATAAAAGCAACAGTTGTTTAACATCAAAGTTCCCTGAGGTGGTGATAACAGTTGGGGCAAACAAGAAGCTAACCAAAACTTTTAAAGGCAAAGTTAAGGAATTACATGTTTGTAAAGAGTTTTAAAAAGCTTCAAAGGGGAATTAGGAGGAAAAAACTGAGAAGGTCCTACTTAATCTCTCTCCCCTGGGTGACTTGAAGCTCTGTACAAGCAGAAAACAAACAATAAAACCTAAAGGCAGACTTTGATACTGTGTGCTGGAGCACTGAAGATGTATACCAATACATACACAATGCACCTTGGTAAAGGCTAGGAGGCCAACTGGTTCAAGGCATTTACGGAAGTCTCTGTCTATTAATCCTAACTGAACACAGAGTTTGAGCAATGACTTCAGTTGCTGGGAATGACAAAGTATACAGACTTTATAGAATTAGTCCAGGATTTTTGTTGATGAACAACATTAATCTGTACATGCAAGAAGTTCAGTTAAATCCAACTTGGATTAACTTAAAAAAAAAATACACATCTAGTCATATGATAATCAAACTAAAAAAACAAAGACAATTTTGAAATAAACAAGGGAGATATCTGATCTATTATACAAGGGATCCTCAATAAAATTGATAACTGATTTTTCTACTCAACATTGTTCTGAAGGTTCCTGACAGAGTAATAAGGTAGAGGAAATAAATAAATAAAGGCATCCAGATCAGAAAGGAAGTAGTAAACTATACCGTTTTAGAGATGACATGATCTTTTATAGAGAAATTCTAATCAACTCACAAAAAAATCTATTAGAATTAAAGAACTGGCTCAGAGTTATACAAGCTATAAAACAATATGCAAAAATCAATTATATTTCTATACGCTAGTAATAAGCAAAAAATAAAATAAAATACATAAAATAAATTTAACAAAAGAAGTCCAAAATGTGTATACTGAAAACTATGAAGTATTGTTGAAAGAAATTAAGGATGGACCTTGAAAACATTGTGCTAAGTTAAATAGCCAGTAATAAAAGGTTATTGGTATATATTTTAATTTTTATAAAATGTCAAGAATAGTCAAGTCCATAATAATGGGAAGTAGATTAAGGGTTGCTAGGCCTGGTATCAGAGAAAAGGAAGAGTGAGTGACTGCTAATGGAGATGGGGTTTCTATTTGAGGTGATGAAAAGATTCTGAAATTAGACAATGATGATATTTGCAAAAAAAAAAATGGGAAGATACTCCATTTCAAAACACTAAATTGTATATATTTTTTCAAAAAACACACAACTTTTGGCATTTTTTTCAAAAGTATTTATAAAAACAAGTAACTGGGATAAGGTAAAACTCAGAACTGAGAAATAAAGATGTTCATATTTTATTTTCAGCCTGGAGTACATTTACTTAACAATCAAAAAAGAACATATTAAGAGACTGAAATGTTAATTGATGTTTGGTTTCCTTTGGGTTAGGCTGAATAATTTGTTAGTGAATGCAACCAGTAGTAGGACATGGGAATACAAATGTTCTCCAAAGGAAAATTTATAACTTGGTACCTGCCCAGATGATTTACCCAAAGCCCTAGATCTGGGTTACTTAGTCAATCATGGTGTTCCAAAGACCGCCACACCTCTGTAAACACATTGTTATTCCATCAAGTAATAATCCTATACTTCAAGTAATAACACTCCATCAAGTCGTCTTCTCTGGAAAATATATTCTTGGTTTACACAGGGACATTCAGTGCAAAGGTGTATGTGGGTAATTGGAACAGTTTGGGAAAGATTTATCACTTGTAAGTGTCTAAAATTACCATGATGAAAGAAGCTTTTTTAAAAAAAAAGAATACTGGGTGTCCTAAAACAATATTTCTACACTGTATCAGCTGATAGCTCAATTTTGAAAATGAATTCTGCCTTTACAATTATTCAGAGAGAGAGCCACACCAGCCAGGGCAGAAGAAACTTTTAGCAAATAATACATTAATTAAATTGGCAGATATCAAATCTATAGATTTGTATTTTACAGAACTTGCCATACCACTTTTTCAACCCAACTATTTTACTCTACTTTGCTAGAAAATGCATTCTCAAAATAGGTCAATTGACAAGAAAAACAAACACTTTTGAAAAATAACCATGATTTACTTATGAAAATCAGAAATGTTAACTTTCATTTCTGAGACCTACAATACTACTGTAAACTTCAAAATCCCCTTTATTTCCAGCACCGTTTTGAAGTACAATGAAGAGTTTTAATCTCTGGAAACAAAGAGACACTAGAACAAAACAAGAGACACATTAAATAAGACTCAGAGGGCTTTTCTTGTCTCTGTGAAAAGATGAAAGAATTGGTACCTCGAAGAAAATGTTTCCTTTATAAAGGTTACTTTTTTTTTTGAGATATCTTTTTGTTGTTTTGTTTTGCTAATCCTCACCCAGGGATATTTTTTCATTGATTTTTAGAGAGTAGAAGGAAGGCAGGGAGGGGAAGAAAGAGAGATGTATGGATTGGCTGCCTCCCATACACATTGGACCAGGGTGGTGATCAAAACTGCAACACAGGTATGTGCCCTTGAACCCTCCACCCTTCAGTGCCACTGATGAACACTGATCTCACCAGTGATTAACACCAGCCAGGGCTGGGAATCTTTTAAAATATGTTTATCACCTGTTAAAATCCAACTATCACATCAACACTTACATTTTTAAAATATTTATTACAAAAAAACTATATTCTAAGAGTATCAGAAAAACAAAAAAAGTAAGAAGAGCCAGACAGTATGTATTCCTTGCATATGTTTATTCCATGTTCCTCTTCATTTATTATCTAAATTCCAATATAGTCTCAACGGTTATATTTTTAGCATTGGCATAAACACTTTGCACTTTTCATTTACTATATCATTGGTATGTATTCATGTTGCTAAGAAAGTTTTAAATAATTAAAAGTTCTTGTCATTTAATAAAATGAATGCACCACATTTTATTTAACCACCTCTTTTCTGCATTCTTATTTTTTAAATGTAAGTTTTAATTTCTCTTATAATGTGTATCTTCCTGCATATAAAATTATATAAATTATTTTCTTATAATAAGTTCCCTCTAAAAGTTGTCTGTTATTTTCCACAAAGTAACCAAACACTTTAATAATTGTGAATGGAGAAAGAGATGCGATTAAGCCATAGTCAAGTGTTTGAAGTGGTTTGAACCCCTGCTTCATCATTTACTAACTGCAAGCTCACATCCAGTATACCTGACCTGTCTTAGTTTTCCTTTTAAATGGAAATATGCATGCTACCCACATTAAACGGTTATTTATATAAAGCATGTAAAGTACTAACCTTCATGTTCTTCTATGCTAAATTTCCACATTGAGACTATAATGACAAACAGTATATTCTAGCAGTTTTGGCTTAAAGTAATACGATAAGAAGCATATGAGTATTGGGTGGAAAACAGGTTTTAGAATAAAGAAACGTAACTATTCAAGAGGCAGGGAAATTCAGTGAGAATTCCAAGTGAATTATTTACTGCATTTGCAATTTTTCTGAACCTATTCCCTGCTGGTGGATTTTATTTGTTTGGTGTTTTTGTTTGTAAATATAATGAAGGTTGATCATTAATTATCTATAGTACATAAGATACAATAAGCCTTGAACACACTCTGGCATTAAATGATGTTTTTTCTAGCCTTGGGAACACAGGGAAAAGTGCATCTTACTCCAAGTCAGCCAGTGGCAAAGTGATACCTGGTGATGCATTCCTAGATCCTCTTCCTGCATGCCTCAGGCATGTTCCCTCATTAGGCAGAAGTCCTTGTCCAGTATTTGTTTTTCTCAGTACACTGAACAACAGAGATATGTAACATTTTGGCATCCCTTGGGCAAGACAAAAGTTGATAAACTAAGATGTTAGCTGTCAGTTTAGTGTGATTATTTTTTAAAATTATCTTATACATATACTGTTCAGTAATAAATATTTGCAATGTTTCATCATGTGGTATTGAGGATATCATCTTCATTACCTTTTTAATAGCATGCTACCATGCATATGATACTATTTAAAGGCCTGCTGGCACATTGAAGGGACATTGGATGAAAGCCAGATCACCAATGTATTTCTATTTTTGCATTAAGTCATCTGTGATTCTGGGCAAACAAAGGGTATTTTACTCTTTCTTTATCTATAGATTGATGAGGTAAAGGAGATGATTCCTAATCTTTTGTTTTCCCCTAGCTCTTTTAAGTCAAGGAATATATTCCAAAAGATACTATTATTCCCATTTACTGATGAGAAAGTGAAGTCAAGACGGTTTAAGTGACTTCTTTAGGTCACATAGTGGGTAAATAAGGGAAGTAGAATGTGAGCCTGGGCATCTCACTTAGCCTGTCTCATAGAATAAAAGATGGTGTTAGCAGTAATGAGAAGGCTAATTGTATAGAAATCAAGGAAGGAAAGAATTTGAAGGAAGCAAAGGTCAGTAATGTTACAGAGAGATTGAATATCATATAATGTTTGGATTTGAAAACTAGAAAGAGAATGGTGACTTCAATGAACAATTTCAGTGGGTTGGTAGGGATATAAGTCAGATTGAAAGAGTTGAGAATTAAATAAAAGATTGTAGAATCAGGGACAGTTTGGGAAAATATGTTATATCTATCAGGTTGACACTGCTGGAACTCATTACTGTATACTGACATTAGAATTATGACAACTATAATCACACTGATGTCATTGCCACCATCTTTCGTTGACACCATATTGACTCTTGCCAATATTTTTATGCCTTTCCTTGGCCAGAAAATTATATAGGACAGACTACAGATCAAAGAAGACTGAGTTACTCTGTTTGTCCAGAGTTGACTCATGAGGCCTAGCCAAATTGGAATTTCGCTGGGGAAAAAAAATCTATAGATGTAGTAAAAAATATATTTTACCAGCATAAGTACCGTGCCAAGTACGGAACAAGTTATATCAGAGTTTGGTGTGAACATACAGCTTTATCATTTTTACTAAACACTTCCAGAATTGATTCTTCTTTAGAATAGAAAATGCCTCATTAGCCACCGACATATCAAAATTGCCATATACTCTATTTAAATCTAGTTCCTGTTAAGGATCTCTCAGCGCTGTAATAACCTCGTCAGCCAATCTGCCACACATTCTTGTGTACAGGAAATTCTCTTTAAAACTTCAACCTATTGTTGAATTTTGGTTTTTGGACTGTGTCCTCACCAATAGGTTTTAATGCTCAATAAGAAAGGACACTTTACTTTAAAAACTTTATTTCACTGTCTCTGACCTGCATTTGCCAGTGGGAAGTAACGTGCTGTCATGGTAATGTGGTGTTGAGCTGGGATGTTGGAGCAGCATCTAGAATTTAGTGTCAGTTCTGTTACTAACTAGCTGTGTACACTTGGAAAATTCCCATAAAGTCTTGGATATTTATATTTCTGCTTGTTGAAATAAGGAGCTTTAAAAGAAAGTCCCTAAGGACCCTTCCAGTTCTAAAATGAGTTGTCTATTACTGTTTTTTTGTTTGTTAGTTTGTTTATTTGTTTGTTTGACCTCCTCTAAGGCAGAGATGTGGATATCAGATTTCCCAGAAACACCTTGGGTACTACCAGTCTCTTAACACAAACAGAATCCTCACCTTAATGTCATTTCCTTGGACTGGGCATGTGCAAGAGATAAATGGGAGCTGAACTTTATTAACAAGTTTTATATGTGAAACTGAAGAGAATCAACTGCGAGCAAAAGTGCAAAACAGAACATGTCAAGGGAATGCGGAAGTACAAGTTCAAATACTATGGCGCAGCCATGAGCGTGCTGCAAAGAGCAGCAGCAAACACTCCAACTCAGTACACTGAACAAAGTAATCAGCTTTTAAACAAAACAAATTCTGGCTTAATAAGATTCCTAAAGGGAGAGGCATCCAGACTCCGGGCTCTGTAAACAGTGGTAACATTCTCTAGCCTGAGGATAACCTCCATGGGAGTCTCAGGGGGTACACGCTGCTCACAGTGTTTCTGGTGTGTTCACAGAACCAGAAATTGTTGTCAAGGCCATATCTTGTAGATAGAAATGGTGATAGTCATTGAGGCTCTCCTACGCGGCCTCATTTATTCTGCAGCATTAATGCAGGCTGTGCTGAATAAAACATAGTCCATGTATGTGCTGAATAAAAGGTACTAGTATTCTTTGTACCCTTACTTTGGGTGGTGGGTTTCGTGAGGTAATTCGCTTTATAAGGTAAGATTTGCTGTTTGTTATGTTCTCTTCCTATTCTTTCCTCAGTTATATCATTTCTATTTAAAGAGGGATACTTGCAGTTGTATTTCTGAATTCCTCAGAGCATCCACACTTCATTCTAATTCTGTCAGCTTCCTGCATCATTCTTAACTGACTGTTTTGCCTGTCCCCCCTCCTTTTTTCATTATATTTAGTTTGTATTTTCTTACCTTAATTCAGTGTTTTCTATCAAAGAAAATAGTAGCATCATCCAGACTGCACCTAACCCTGGAACAGTGGTTTTAGAAATGCTGGGCTCACTAACATCTGCAGTTTTTTCAAGTTTCTGGGTGATACTTACTGTGCAGCCATGTTTGAAAACTATGACTCACCTGGCCAGTGGTAGGCAAACTCTTTAGTCAACAGAGCCAAATATCAACAGTACAACGATTGAAATTTCTTTTGAGAGCCAAATTTTTTAAACTTAAACTATATAGGTAGGTACATTGTTATTAACTTAATTAGGGTACTCCTAAGGCTTAGGAAGAGCCACCCTCAAGGGGCCAAAGAGCCCCATGTGGCTCGCGAGCTGCAGTTTGCCGACCACTGAATTAGTAACTCTTCCTTCCTTCCTTCCTTCCTTCCTTCCTTCCTTCCTTCCTTCCTTCCTTGCTTCCTTTCTTTTCTTTTCTTGTTAATCCTCACCCAAGGATATTTTTTCATTGTTTTTTAGGGAGAGTGGAAGAGAGAGGGAAAGACAGAGAGAAAATCGGTGTGAAAGAAACACATTGATCAGTTGCCTCCTGCAGGAGACCCAATCAGGGGCTGGGGAGGAACCTGCAATCAAGGTAGGTGCCCTTGACCGGAATCGAACCTAGGATTCTTTGGACCACAGGCCAATGCTCTATCCACTGAGCCAAATCAGCTAGGGCAGTATCTTTTGTTGTCAATCTGTGGCAGACAGAGCTGTAATATATTTATTTATAGATTCTATGCAGTCCAATGATCTTTTCATTTTGTGACTAAAATCCTGAAGACTCCCCTATTTTGGTGTTTTTAGTTAAAGTGATAAGTGGCTTGGTGTGTCTGGTGTTTTTAGACTCAAAAGTATTTCTGACCTCGAGCTCAACCATGTGCCAAGCATTATATACTAAATGCATCTATTTTCATTACTTGATAACTATACCAATAATTCAATCAAATAGTTATTATTATTCTCAGTTCACTGATAAGAACACTGAAGGTCAAAATTTTAAATTATTTTTTTCTGAGGTTACACTAACCAATCTCTAATTAAAAACCAAACTTCTTGGCTCCTACTTCAGCGCTTGCTTTTATTAGTGGTGTTTCCACAGGAAATTTCAAGGTCAAGATGGAAAGATTGAAGCCCATTATTCTGTAAATATTGCTTTGTTTCTTCTGCTCAATGACCTTGCCCTTCCCACAATAAAAGACATCTGTCATTTGATGGTTACTCACACAGTTCTAAAACCAACTTCCCTAGTTTATTCTCACAGTGGGCATTCAACTACCGAACATTCTTTATATCATCCGAAGACTTAATTCTGAAAGCCTTTGTCATCCAGACCATGGTATTTATCAAATGTGTACTGTTTCTAGTGGGAGAGAATAAGCCTTCTTAAAGCCTTGCCATGCCATTGTAGTTGCCTCTGAATTAAAACATTTTAAAGGCCTTTTGAAGGAAAAGTTGAAAGAACAATTACATTCAATTCTCTACTAAGTGTGTATCTATCCTTTCAAATACTGAAGTCCATTAACACTGTTTCTCACCTAAAAACCTGCTTGCTTTGCCTTCAATTATTTACAGATTCTGTTCAGTAAATTTCAGAACTAAACATAAAATTCATCAATTTTGTACTTCCCAAGTTCAGGGGTATTCTGAGTTGACAATGCCCGCAATCAGGCAGTCTTTTGGACCAAGTAGCTAATTGAAACTACAGGTTGGAATATTTCTAAGGTCTTCTCAATAATGACAAAGGCACATACATTAATTCAATCTTCCTACAACTTCTTTACACCCTTAATGCAGTTTTTGGAGACTGGCCATATATTATCCCAATGATTGTTCAACTTGCTTCTGCCTTTAAAATATTTTAAAACTCCTAAACCCAGCTTTGGAAATTTTTGCAAGGCATATTAAGTGTTTTCGGTTGTGCTTGGTTTTTGTACCTATGCAGGGTTTGCTGAATTTTTCTTTTTACACAAAAATGTTTTAAAACCATTTTTAAGTTCATGGTCATTTAAAATAGAGAATATGTTGAAATAGATGTGAAAATAGCCTATATAATATGCTAAGGGTCCAACCATTCGTTTGACCATTTGACCAGTCACTATGATGCGTACTGACCACCAGGGGGCAGACACTCCAACTTGTAGGTTATCTTGCTGCTGGGGTCCAGCCAATCAGGACTGGGCGAGACAAGCTGGACATGCCCTGGAGCCCTCCCGAGGTCCCTCCCCAGCCTGGATTGGTGGGGTCTCTAGGCCTGGCCTGTGCCCTCTCACAATCCGGGACCCCTCAGGGGATATTGGAGAGCTGGTTTCAGCCCAATCCCCGCAAGCCAGGCCGATGGACCCCACCAGTGCATGAATCTAATTATTAATAATTAGCAAATTGTTCAAATATCTTTTGTACACTGTATTAAAACTACCTGGCTATATTTGATTTTTCAACTTACAATAGCTTCTGAAATTTCTATTCTGTTTATTTCTATACTAGAGGCCCGGTGCACAAAATTCGTGCACGAGTAGGGCCAATAGGCCTGGCCGGCGATCAGGGCTGAATGGGGCCTTCCTTCCAGCTGCCAGCTGGGGCTTTCCTTCCCTGACTGCCGGCTGCCAACCAGGGCCTTTCTTTCCCAGCTGCCATTCGGGACCTTCCTTCATTCCACACCATCCCCTGGTGGTCAGTGCATGTCATGGTGAGCAATCAAACTCCCAGTCAAACTCCCAAGGGGACACTTTGCATATTAGCCTTTTATATATATAGATCATTTGTGTACTCTTTAATTTTTATGTCTTTGTAATTTCCTGATTATTTACTATTGCAAATACCATCACCCTCCCGCCCACTTACTCTTTTTAAAAATTATTATCTTGGTTATTTTCACTTATTTAGTTTTCTACTTTAATGTTAAAATCACTTGGTCTAATTTTAAATGAAAATATCATCTTGGAAATAATTTGGGATTTCATTATATTTCAGAATAATTAGGGGAGAAATACATTTTTTTTTTTTTACAGACACATAGTATGAGTTTCCAATCATCAAAATCAAACTAATTTGTAGCACATTTCACAAATTCTGAGCAAATAAATGTGGCTCCATTTTCATTCAAAGCCATCAAATCTTTGTTTAAAATGTTTTAATATTTTATATTTAATTATTGCTTTACATGTTCTTGCATTTTAAACTGTATTGAAATAGACATACAGGTGAGACAAAAGTAAGTTTACAGTTGTGAATACATGAAACACAGTTTATTCTTGTATTATTATTGATTGATTATTGTATTATTTTTCCATACAGACAACTGTTAAATATATATATTATATCATATAAATGGGGCAATGGTTAATTATGTCTAATTTTTTCACTGTACTACAACTTCTTTTTATTAATTTGTGCCCCTTCCTTAGAATTCCATTGTTCTTAATATCAGTATTGTTCCCCTTAATTTATTAAGGCTCTTTTTAAAAATATTTTTAGTGCTTTCAGAGAGAGGAAGAGAGAGAGAGAGAGAGAGAGAGAGAGAGAAACATCAATGATTAGAGAGAATCATTGGTTGGCTGCCTCCTGCACACCCCACACTGGGGATCAAGCCTGCAACCCAGGCATTTACCCTGACTGGGACTCCAACTGTGACTTCCTGATTCAAAGGTTGATGCTCAACTACTGAGCAACACTGGGTTTACATGTTTAGGCACACCTGTGTTGGATGCATAAATGTTTATAAGGGTTAATTCTCTTGTTTGATTGATCTTTTTATCATTATGTAGTGTCCTTCTTTGTCTCTTAGTATAGCCTTTGTTTTAATTTCTATTTTATCACATACTAGAGGCCGGTGCACAAAATTTGTGCATGGGAGTGGGGGATGTCCCTCAGCCCAGCCTGCACCCTCTCCAATCTGGGACCCCTTGGTCCCAGTCATACATCTCTCTCACAATCCAGGACTACTGGCTCTTAACCACTCACCTGCCTGCCAGCCTGATCGCCCCATAACCACGCCCCTGCTGGCCTGATTGACACCTAACTGCTCCCCTGCTGGCATGATTGTCCCCAGCTTCCCTCCCCTGCAGGGCTGAGGGTACTGGGGGACTGAGGCTGGATGAGGCAGGGCTGAGGGGACTGGGTGCTGCCATCTTGTGGCTGTGGGCACTGCCATCTTGTGAGGGCATGGCAGACAATTAGCATATTCCCTCTTTATTGGCTCTGGGTGCCACTATCTTGTGAGGGTCTGATGGTCAATTAGCATATTCTCTCTTTATTAGATAGAATAAGTATTGCCATCTCCACTTGATTGTTTATTTATTTATTTATTTATTTATTTTTCTTTTTATTTGCATGAAGTATCTTTTTTCATTCCTCTACTTTTAGACTGTGTGTCTTTTGTTCTGAGGTGGGTCTCTTGTACACAGAATACATATGGGTCTTGTTTTCTTATCCATTCAGCTACCCTATGTTTTTTGATTAGAGCATTTACTCCATTCACATATAAAGTGATTATTGATAGGTACATATTTATTGGTATTTCATGCTTTTAACTCTTCTTCTTCTTCTTCTTCTTCTTCTTCTTCTTCTTCTTCTTCCTTTAACATTTCTTGTAATACTTACATAATGGTAACAAACTACTTTAGCTTTTTCTTATCTGGAAAGCTCTTTATTTCACCTTCAATAATTTTTTTTATTGAATTTATTGGGGTGACATCAGTTCACAAAATCATACAGATTTCAAGTGTACAATTCAACAAAACATCATCTATACACTGAATTAAGTGCCCACCACCCCAAGCAAAGTCTCCATCCCCATTGCCCACCTCCACCTACTCCCCATACTCCCTTTTCTTCCGGTTATCACCACATTGTTGTGTATGTCTATGTATACCCATTTTCTCCATATTTTTAAATCTGTTCATATATAATTGTTCAAAATATTTTCTTACAATCCTTTTTTTATTTCTTTGGTGTCAGTTGTTACTTCTCCTCTTTCATTTCTAATTTTATTTATTTGTGTTATATATATATATAGTTTTATTTGCTTAATTCCTTCACCTTCTTTCATCCAGCCTCCTACCCTCCTTCCATCTGACAGCTGTTAGTCTGTTCCATATTCATATGCCTCTATTTCTGTTTTGTTCATCAGTTCATTTTTTTCATTCAATTTTAAATGATGGTTTTGTTGTTTAAAGTAGTCTTGGATGTAGGGGTCCTTGCTTTTTATCACTTTGAATATTTCATGCCAATCCTTTCTGGTCTGAAATATTTATGTTGAGAAATCAGCTGACAGTTATATGGGAGCTCCCTTGTAGTGACTAACTGCTCTTCTCTTATTGGTTTTAAGATTCTCTCTTTGTCTTTAACCTTTGCCATTTTAATTATTACATGTCTTGCTGTGGGCATCTCTGGGTTTATCTTATTTGGAACTCTCTACACTTCCTAGATTTGTGTGTCCTTTGTACTTTTTCTTTACCGGGTTAGGAAAGTTTTTTGTCATTATTTATTCAAATAGATTTTTGATTCCTTGCTCTCTCTACTCCTTCTGGTACCCCTGTGATGTGGATGTTGTTATGCTTCATGTTGTCTGAAATGTCCCTTAAACAACTCCTCCTCCTCCTCCTTCTTTTTCTCCTTCTCCTTCTCCTTCTTTTTCTCCTTCTCCTTCTCCTTCTCCTTCTCCTTCTCCTTCTCCTTCTCCTTCTCCTTCTCCTTCTCCTTCTCCTTCTCCTTCTCCTTCTCCTTCTCCTTCTCCTTCTCCTTCTCCTTCTCCTTCTCCTTCTTCTCCTCCTCCTCCTCCTCCTCCTCCTCCTCCTCCTCCTCCTCCTCCTCCTCCTCCTCCTTCTTCTTCTTCTTCTTCTTCTTCTTCTTCTTCTTCTTCTTCTTCTTCTTCTTCTTCTTCTCTTTGTTGCTGCTCTAATTGGGTGTTTTGTTTTTCTGTCTTGTCTTCCAAATTGCTGATTTGATCTTCTTCTTTATCCAACCTACTGTTTATATTTTCCAATGTATTATTTATTTTAGACATTATATTCTTCATTTCTGACATGTCCTTTTTTAAGATTTCTATGTGTTTTTTCATGCTGTTGAGAATCCTTATAACCACTACTTTGAATTCTATATCTGATAATTGTCTTGCCTCCACTTCATTTAGCACTTTTTCTTGAGATTTCTCTTGTTCTTTCATTTAGGATATGTTTCTTTCTTCCCCCATTTTGGCTGTTTCTTTGTATTTGTTGATATGTATTAAATAGATCTGCTATGACTCCCGGTCTATATAGTATGTGTCCTGTGGAGTGCAGTAATGCAGTCTCCTTGATCCTCTGAGCTGGATGCTCCAAGAATGTCCCTTGTGTGGGTTATGTGGGGCCTTCTGCTTTATTGAGTCTTGATTGTTACTGGCCCAATTGTGTGTAGGATCAACATTCAGGCTGGCTGACTCTGAGGCTCAACTCCAAATGCAGTGTGTGAGCTTCTCTGCAGGTGCTGACCACACAAGTGGAATTAAATTTAGCAGGGTCTCATGTCTCCCCAAATCTTTATTTATTTATTTATTTATTTATTTATTTATAAAGCCATCTCGGATTTAAAAAAAATGTTTTTACTGATTTCAGAAAGGGAAGGTGAGGGAGAGATAGAAACATCAATGATGAGAGATAAGCATTGATTAGCTGCCTCGTGCACACCCCCTACAGGTGATTGAGCCTGCAACCTGGGATTGTGCCCTGACCAGGAATTAAATTGTGACTTCCTGGTTCATGGGTCAATGCTCAACCACTGAACCACACCAGCTGGGCCAAAACTTCCTTCAGATATGCCACTTGTGAAGCTTGGATCCTACTCTGATGATGGCTAAAGCTGATCACTGGATGTGTTGCTTCTGGGCCTCTTGGGAGAGACTCTGGTGCAGGCCAAAATAAGATGCTCCCTGTGACTGGCCCTGGGCAACCTGTTTGCAGCTATAAGAGACCCACAGTTTGTGGCCTCTTCTTTTGGGTTTGGCAGCATGCTGGAGGTCCAAGATGCTCACCAAGGCTGGCTTTTACCAGCACTGGGCCCAGGGACAAGTTAGGAAAAGTCCCAAGAGGGCATCTGCAGTATGAGAGAATGATTCAGCACAAAGATTCTGGCTGCTGTCCTTTCAGTTCTCTCCCTAGACCTATAGACCCCAGATTCTTCTTATGCAACTCTAGTCTGCGCTGCCCTCCTTCTTCCAGAGCGCAGGGTGAGTGGCTGCAAACACAATTATTTTGCATTGGCCCTTTAAGAGGGCACCTGTGTTCCTAGCAGAATCCTATCTTACCCTAATGGACAGAAACCCAGCTGTTTTTCACAGCCAGAAGTTATGTGGGTGCCTCTTCCTAGCTCTGGTGCTCTCAGCTAGGAAGCCCACCTTGGGATTCAGACCCCGCAGCTAAAATATTTCTTGGGAACTGAGCCACCACTTGTGGGAGCAGAGCCAACCCTTTTCATGTTTCCTCCCTTTCTACCAGTCTTGATGTGGCTTCTTCTGTATATCCTTGGTTATAAGACTTCTCTTAACTAGGCTTTATTGGGTTATTCAAGATCATCTACACTAATAAAAGAGAAACATGGTAATTTGCGTACGACCGCTACCCTTCCCATTGGCTAATCAGGGAGATATGCAAATTAACTGCCAGCCAAGATGGCAGCCGGCAGCCAGGCAGCTGATGCGAACAGGGAGGCTTGCTTCCTTCAGTGACAGAGGACTCCTACATTCCCCGCCTGACTTGCCGGCCTCTCAGCTGCAACTTTAAGCAACTATGTTGCAAATATAGAAGCTAAACAAAACCCCAGAAACCTGCTTTACTCAGCTGGGATTCAGCCAGCCGGACCGCAACATTGTATCAAATATAGAAGGTAAACCAGCTTTCAGCAGCCGAGGCCTCAGAGCTAAAGCTGGCCCAGAATAAAAAAAAAAAAAAAGGAGCGGTTGGGAGCTTCAGTCACCCGTCAGCCTGAAAACGGCCCTCAGCCCCTCAGCCAGACTGGCCAGGCACCCCAGTGGGGACCCCCACCCTGACCCAGAACACCCTTCAGGGCAAACCAGCCAGCCCCCACCCGTGCACCAGGCCTCTATTCTATATAGTAAAAGGGTAATATGCCTCCCGGCACTGGGATCAGCGGAGTCGTGAGGCCTCCCGGCACCGGGATCAGCATGACAGGGGGCAGCGCCCAAACCCCCTGATCACCCTGCGGCTCTGTGTGTGACAGGGTGCAATGCCCTAACCGCCTGATCGGCCCTGCTCTGTGTGTGACAGGGTGCAGCGCCCCAACCCCCTGATCGTCTCTGCTCTGTGGGTGATAGAGGGCGGTGCCCCAAGCCCCCGCCACGGGCCCTGCTCTGTGTGTGATGGGGTAGAGTCATAACCTCCCCATCGGCCCTGCCCTGAATGTGACAGTGGCAGCGCCCCAACCCCCTGATCGGCCCTGCTCTGTGTGTGACAGGGTGGGGCACCCCAACTCCCCCACCCCCCACGGGCCCTGCTCTGTGTGTGACGGGGTAGAGCCATAACCTCCCCATCGGCCCTGCCCTGAGTGGGACAGTGGCGGTGCCCAAACCCCCTGATCGTCCCTGCTCTGTGGGTGATAGAGGGCAGCGCCCCAACCCCCTGATCCGCCCTGCTCTGTGTGTGACAGGGTACGGAGCCCCAACCCCCCTGATGGGCCCTACTCTGTGCATGACAGGGGGTGGCGCCCCAACTTCCCTATCGACCCTGCCTTGAGTATGACAGGGGGCGGTGCCCCAACCCCCCAATCGGCCGTACCCTGAGCGTGACTAGGGGTGGCATCTCAACCTCCCGATCCGCCCTGCTCTGTGCATGACAGGGGGCGACGCCCCAACTTCTCAATAGGCCCTGCTCTGAGCCTGACCAGGGGCTGCACCTAGGGATTGGGCCTGCCCTCTGCCACCCGGCAGCAGGCCTAAGCCAGCAGGTCATTATCTCCCGAGGGGTCCCAGACTGTGAGAGGGCACAGGCCGGGCTGGGGGACCACCCCCCCGCCCCCAGTGCACAAATTTTTGTGCACCGGGCCTCTAGTCCTATATAATAAAGAGCTAATATGCAAATGGTCATCACTTCCTCACGTTGTCATGCCCTCATGCTATCATGCCGTAACTACTAAGACACTCAACACTGGGGAGAGAGGAATGGAGACAGCCAGGCACAAATGAGCTCTCAAGAGAGGAAAGGGGACCAGCCAGGCTGTGGCCCAGGAGAGGGACAAGCTGCCCGCCCCACAGTCCTGGGCGCCTGTGGTTGTGGCCCGGGTGAAGCTGCCCAGCCATGGGCTTCTGTGGCTGCAGCCAGCCCGGGTCCTGGGTGCCTGTGCCCGGCCAGAAGGAGGGAAGCCGGGGTTCTGGGTGCTTGCAACCAGCCAGAAGAGGGAATCCTGGGTACTGGGTGTAGGGAGAGGTAGAGGCAGTTAGGGATGATCAGGCCAGCAGGGGAGCAGTTAGGGGCAATCAGGCAGGCAGACAGAGGGGTTAGGGGCAATCAGGCAGGCAGGCAGGAGAGCAGTTAGGAGCCAGTGGTCCCGGATTGTGAGAAGCAGTCGACATCCCCCGAGGGGTCCTGGATTGAAGAGGGTGCAGGCCAGCCTGAGGTACCCCCTCCACCATGCACAAATTTCATGCACCGGGCCTCTAATTTTTATATAATTTAGTTATAATTCCAATTTGGTCCTGGGAAGAAATGAGTGTAGATTTTATCTATTCCATCACCATCTTGGCTTCCCTAATTGAAATTCTAATTGTGACAGTTTTCTTTACAATAGCAATTTTTTTTTTTCCAAAATCCATTGTATATATCTTTTTTTTTAATACTTCCAATTTTGTAATTCTTATATGCTGGCTTTCATCCCTAGTTATCCTTTTCAATTAATGTGTCTGTATTTTGTCTCTCCAACTAAATTAACCTGCTTTGGGAAGTAGCAGTGAGTGTTGTAAAATGAACAATAGATTTGGCTAGACCATGTGTCATGATTACATAGGTTAGTAATTAAATAAATCACATTGCAACAGGCTACCTGAAAAATTTCCATGTGTGGACACACATGAAGTGCCTGGCCAAGTGACAGCAGATGTCAGCATGACCCAGTAAGTGGTACAGTTGAAGATCCTGGTGTTACCATCTCTAATCTCCTGAGGAAGACTTTATGGCTTAAAAATTTTAAGTAATTGGCCCATATCATTTATATTGTAAGTGGCAGAATTTACAAATGAACCTATAAATTGGGATAAATAGGCAAGGAAACTTGTATCAACTAGATCATTGCATTAACTAGTCTAGGATTTTTTTTTTTTAACACATAGTTGATCTAGAACTTTTTAAAGTATTCTGTAATAGATAAATTATTACTTTTACAACCTGGCATAGGAATCTGAAAGTCAGGCTACTTCTGCTGTGGGGAATGGAGAATTGAGGGATATGATCCTAGCAGGTTTATGTAGAAAAGTGAATGTAATAACCTCTCAGATAACACAATTACATATTGTATGTGCCTGCTAGAATGGTTGTCCTTTGCTTTCCATCCTAGCACAAATATTAGAGTCATCTGAAGTATCTCTTCCTCGGTGCAATCTTTTTTGCTCAACAGAGACTGAAATGTATGTTTATCAAAGGCCCCACTTTACATTATGCATAACTTCTTCTAGAGCACTTAGCAGGACACTTTTAATAGTCACTTTAGGTCCATTTTCTCATTAGACATAGTTCTAATAAGAAAACAGGGGCCATGGCTTTCCACTGGAATAATCCAGGCACCAAGCACTTTGTCTTTAACATAGCAAGTGGGCAATAAATACATGAGCGCAGAAGGGTGAGAGGCAAGAAAAGAACTTAGGCCTCCTTGCATTGCCTACTTATATTAATGCTTCCTTACTGCTGGCTACATCTGCTTCTCATTCAGAAACAAACTAATCAAAAACTAAAAGGTTTTAGCCAGAAACACTGTGTGTATTTGTTTGTGTGTCTGTTTTCTAGACCATGGGCACTAATCACATTTTTTGGATGCAAGTACATTACATAGAACATAAAGTTGGTAGCTTAAAAATGATCTAATTACAGTCCTATCACTTAAGGGGGCCACTCTGAATATAACAAAGTCTCAGTGTGGGCATATATGGATAAAGGTAGTGACCCTGACATACTTGGCTGTGTTTTGATTATATGTCCAAACCTTTAACCCCAGGCTACAATACAAATAAGAAAAGACTTGCAAAGCCCCAGTAACTAGCCACCACAACCTTGATTAAACTCCCAGGAATATATAAATACTAGAGGCCCAGTGCAGGAAATCTGTGCATGGGTGGGGTCTCTAGGTGGGCGATCAGGGCCGATCAGGGCCTGAAGACCCCGGTGGGGTTGAGAGAGGAGATGATGGTGACTGAGCTGGGTGCGAAAGGAATAGATGCCAGATGCTTATGCTGCCCTCAGCGCCCCACCACCCCATGGTTCCCCACCTGCCCCCCCCCCCCGCTTCCCTTAGTGCCGCACCACAACCAGGGGCCTGCTGGCCAGGGGAGGGGTGGGGGAAGGGGTTAAGGGAGGTTTCGATCCCCAGTTTGGAACATGAAGGAGGCAGCCAACCAATGATTCTCTATCATCATTGATGTTTCTATCTCTATTTCCCTCTCTGAAATCAATCAAATATCTATATATATAAAAGCCTAAGTGACCATCTGACTGTTAAACTGTCCAATGGCCACCAGGGGGCAGATGCTCCAACCAGTAGCTATGATGTGCACTGACCACCAGGGGGAAGACACTCAATGCAGGAGTTGCTGAGCTGCAGTGACTTGGCAGCTGTGGTTCTTGGGTGACATACCTGGAACCAGAGAGGAGGGAGCCCAGTTCCTGGGTGTGTCACCCTAGAACTGCCCTCTTGCTATCCAGTATTCCTCAGAGATGTCAGAGAGCTGGTTCTGGCCCATCCCCGCAGGCCAGGCCGAGGGACCCCACTGGTGCATAAATCTGTGCACCAGGCCTCTAGTATATTTTTTAAAATGTAAGGTTTTTAGTGGAAGAAAGGTAGGACAAGGGAGCTATTGATGGGGGCATTTGAGATCTTGCTCATATTTCAGATAGAATAACATAAGGTGGCCCTCAGGGGGTGACAGGTGAGGAGTGGCAATGGGTGGAGCATGGCACTGCGGGGTGAGGAACAGGCTGTAATGACTGGGAATGTCTGTGATAGTGACACCGAGTGGGTGTTAGGGCCATCGCTGGGATCATTCATCCCCAAGAGGTGTTGATTCTGGACGGGAGGAGAAACACAGAAATCAACAGGTCTTTCTTAGCTTAAGGTGATGCGGGCGGCAGCAGGACTGGGCTGCCCTGCTTCCCTACAAATGTAAACATGCAGTGTAACTGCACATGGACAGCAGTCACACGGCCAAATCAATGCCCTTCCAGCACTGGTGGCTATGTCTTGCTACTCTCTGGCCGTGCTGTGGTGCTATTGGCTGGAGGGGTTGAAGCCACGCCCCCAAGCCCTTAGTATGGGAAGGGGTGGGCAGGAAGCCAGAAGCTGGAAGACAGAGCTGACATGGCGCTATTGGCCAGGGAGGCCAAAGCCACGCCCCCAAGCGCACAAAGTATAGGAAGAACAGGCAGGAAGCCAGAAGCTGGAAGTCAGAGTTGAGGCGGCCAGGCAGCACTACGTCAGCCATAGGGCTGGATGGGGAGCAGCTGTTGGTGCGACCGGCTTTGGAGTCAGAGGGGCTGTGCTTCCTGCATGTCACCGGTGAGTCCCTGTGAGCCCACAGCATGCCAGCTGGGCCAGGACCTTTCCCTCCTGGAGCCGTTCTTCCCAGGTGGCAGCGTCGGCCGCTTTTTTTTTTTTTTCCAGTTTACTTTTTTTATTGGAAAGCAAGCTCTGGGCTTGTGGTTCCTGGGATCCCTGGGCCATAACATGCACCTGCAGGCCTCACTGCGCGCCCACCTCCTCATCCTCCTGCATTGAGCGTCTAGGCCTCTGGTGGTCAGTGTGCATGATAGTGACTGGCCAACCGGTCGTTCTGGTTGTTCTGCTGTAATGGTCACTGGGCTTTTATTATATAGGACTAGAGGCCCAGTGCATGAATTCGTGCATGGGTGGAGTCCAGCCGGCCTGTCCCCAATCAAGGCGGATAGGGGCTGGACTTGTCAGGAGGAGGAGATGGTGGGAGGTTGGCCAGCTAGTCTGCCCAAATTGGGCCCCATCAGGGCCCCCGATTGAGGTTGGGGGGCCGATTGGGGGCTGGGCTAGGCATGGGGAAGGGCTGTGGACAGTTGGCAGGCTGGCCCTACCCCTGATTGTGTTGGGGGGTGCCAGTCTGGGGTGGGGGCCTATCAGAGGTGTGGCCAGCCAGAGGGAAGGGGGTGCAGGAGGTTGGCCAGCCAGCCAGCCCCCTATTGAGGTGGGGTGGCGATCAGGGGCGGGGCTGGCCAGGGGAAGGGCTTCGGGCTGATCAGGGTTGTGAGGACCCATGGGGGTGTGGCCGGCTGGGGGGAGAGTCTGAAGGAGGTTGGCGGCCCAGCCCCGCCCCCTATTGGGGTGGGGGGTGTGATCAGGGGCTGGCCAGCTGGTGGGAGGGGCTGCAGGCCTATCATGTGGCGCAGGCTGATCAGGGGCATGGCTGGCCTGGGGGGAAGGGAAGGGGCATTTTGCCGGCAGGACCCGCTCTTGATTGGGGTGGGAGAGTCCGATCAGGGGCAGGCCAGCAGTGGGGGGCGGCTGCCAGCCCGACCCCCTGATCGGGGGTTCGCTGGCCACAGTGGGCACCATAGTGACTGGTTGTTAGGTCGTTCTGGCCATTATGGTAGCTGCCTTTTTATATATATAGATATGCTTCCCTTGTTTACATTCCAATATTATTCATAGTTGTAAAGTTGGAATGTAAGAAGTTCAAAGATTCTATTCCCAGACAGATCAACAATTGCACTTCCTCCCAAACAAGGAAATTTTATTTTTCAAAACTCACAACTAGTTGATCTTTTTTAAAAAGATTGAAAGCAAAATACTTATATCCAATAAATATAAAAATTGGATGAATATTTTGAAGTGCAGTAACTGATAGTATAAATTCAGACATACAATAGAAAAGCAGGGCAATCATAACTTTTGGAGAAATTTTAGGCAGAGAAACAACTAAGTGACTAAAATAATAGTTTGCTCTGGCTTTTTGGATATGAAGATATGGGCAGCTGATAGTATATCATTGCTTATTTTGAAGCTGCATATTTTTATCATTTTACTTTTATTAAAAAAGATTCTAGGAAGTAACAATTTTTTAAGCTTACTTAGCTTACATGAACAAAAATATAAAAAGTATCCTATAGGGGGCACTCAAGTACTATGAACCGAAGCATCTGCTTTTTCTAGTCAGATTTTGTTTAGATGGAAAGGGGTAAACCCTTGGGCACATTTTCATATTACCTTTTATATAAAGAACAAAACCGAGTAAAATAAACAGAAATACTCTTTGCCACGCCTCTCCTATTCCCCATTGAAAGACAAGGATATTATAACGTGTGATTAAATGGCATTCTGAGCCTTATCGTTCTAAAAGCATAAAGGTCTGATAGTGTAAACAGCTGAGTTGGTCTGTATTTTCAAAACTCCAAATAAGGTTTCTTCTACATTTTAGTTGAATGCCAGAGACAATTATCATCCTCTTCTGGAGATATTTAGTTGCATAAAACAGTAAAATTCAGAGTCATGTGTCTCATTCTCTCTGGGCTTTCAAGCAGAATAATATGATAAATGATTTAAATTATTTTTGAAATCACACTCCTACAGAGAATTTAGCCTACCACTATCAAAGAGAGGTAACAAATGATGGTGAGGGTTTTAAGGGGGTTGGGAATGGGGGAAGAGGAGGGCAAAACTAAAATTCACTCCAGCACTTGGGTGTCAGATGTTTCACCTGAATGACGTTTTGGTCGCTAGGACTGGGTTTTAACAAAAACCTAAATGAAAACCTATCGTGGCACCAACTGATGTAAAAAAAAAAATGTTTTATTAAAGTGATGGGGGAAAATGCTTTATCTAGGCTTTGAAACTGTAGATTTAAAAACAGTTGCTTTTTATTTTAATATGGTCAATATCGTGTCAGCTTAAAAATTAACCTCTAGATGCCCCCAGGGTCGTGCTATGAATCCCATTAAGCACATTAAGTACTAATCTCCCCCTGGAATTTCCTGTTGAAGTGCTTCACGGTGCGCCTCACTTAGAGAACCTGTGTTTTACTTCTGTTCTTTTTCATACACGTGAGCTAAATGCAGGCTTTTGATCTCAAAACACATGTATGAGTGGTAGGCACTTCTCTTCATTGCCTTGTTCACCACTATCACAGTCGCACATAATGAAATCACTTCTAGTACCATTTGTTACATCCATAACTTGAAACACCTGTATGCAGGCGTGATTGTGTCCTACAGCCTGTGCATCACAAAGCAAGATATCAACCCTGCTTCCCATATGATTAAAGCTACAAAAATATTTCCTTTCATAAAACTAGGCTATATGTTATCTTTAACAATGACTTGATAAGAATCCCAGGTTCTTGATGTACTTTGAAAGCATGAAACTTTAAATAAAGGGCAGTTTATAACTAAAGTTTCTTAGATTTTGTAGTTGTTATGGCCAAAGAGATTGGATTTTTCTGGAACAGTCTTGAGTAGAAACATTCTGCCAAATAATTCTATTTATTAGTTCATGTGTTCTAATTTTGATTTGGCAACTGTGGCCATAACTCTAAAGCGTGGGGAGAGGAGGGCAGAGGGAACCAGCTTAGAGCCCCAGGGCCAGCCTCTCAGGTGCCTCCATAGCATCATCACTGGTGCTATCATTTGCTTTCACTTGCAACCTACAGTTTGGAGCATGGTTGGTTCCAGAAACTCCTCGGCCAAATCCCGTCCTGTTAATTATTTGTCCTTTAATATTTTTATTTTATGTCATCAACAGAGTTCATTACTTTTTCTGAGCTGTTGTCACAGTGGTTGTATGTCCCTTTGTGGAAATGGCCAAATTGATTCATCTTCTAAGATTTGGATAAAAAGTAAAGATTAATATCAACAATCCTCTGACTAATCTTGTATATTTTCTGAATGTGTATCAATTTGTGGGTATATATATATTTTCAACTAATTGTAATATAATTTTCAGAAAATGTGCAGTAAAAATATAAAAATTGTTTCTTGTTATTTTCATTAACTTCCTTTTGGCAAGAAGTAACAGAACCTTAAATTGGATTAAATTAGGATTGGTATCCACATAAAAGTATAAAATTAATACTTATTTTAAAAATAAACACATTTAGCCCAGACAGTGTGGCTCAGTGGTTGAGCATTGACCCATGAACCAAGAGGTCACGGGTTCCGTTCCCAGTCAGGGCACATGCCTGGGTTGCACGTTTGGTCCCCTGTCAGGATGCTTGCAGGAGGCATCCAATCCATGTTTCTCTCTCCCTTAGATCAATAACAATATATTTTTAAAAGTTTAAATAAATAAAACAAAAAATGCATTTAATAACAAAGAAAGACTGAATAACCAAAAATGTTCTTGGTCACCCTAAGTCCAAGCATAGCTTATCCATCCTCTTCTACTTCTTCTATTTTGTACTTCTGATTAACTTTGTCCTAACACTCTTTTTGTTGTTGTTGTTGTTATGTGTTAGGATTTGCAGAACAATGTGAGGTTACCCTTGTAAAAAGTCTGTTTACCTTGCAAAATGTAGCAATGGAAAGTCATAAAAGCATTTAAGAGTATTTCAACTATAATTTAACTTTCCTTGTATTCATGTATAATATCACACATTTTCATAAATCTTGATAAATATATCTAGGTCCAAATGTCACTATTTTTCTTCCCACAAAAGGAGCCTTGACACAAAATTAGGGCATTCTGTTCTGGACCAGAAAGCTCCTTTTGCATTTTAGTTTTTATTGTGATTAAAAAGTGCAATTTTCAGAGTAGAAAACACTTTTAAAGGGCAAGAGACATTTCCTATGAGAGAAATAAATTTCCCTACTTAGAAAAAAATAAATGATGTTTGGGAAACGTTAGTTCTGTAAGTTTTCTTTAAGGCAAACTTTTTAAAAAAAGGCAAAAGCTCCACACTAAGTGTATTCCTCTTACCACACACCTGTGTAGTACTCACTCTGTGACAGGTACTGTGTCCAAACAAAGCTGTGGACAACCTCTGTGGAGCAGTTTCCAGTGGGAATTACTCAAGGTACACTTAAAGGAAGGTGTGCTTTGCCCTTTCTTTCTTCCTTCCTCCCTCCTTCCCTCCCTCCCTCTCCCTCCTTCCTTCCTTCCTTCCTTCCTTTCCTTCCTTCCTTCCTTCCTTCCTTCCTTCCTTCCTTCCTTCCTTCCTTCCTTCTTTCTTTCTTTCTTTCTTTCTTTCTTTCTTTCTTTCTTTTGTTCTTCCTTTCATTATTTTTGCTTGTCTTAACTGGTGTTTTTAATTTATTTTGTGAGGACCATTTTTGATAAAGAAATTAAATAAAAAATAGGTAATTACTTTCTTATAGACTCCCACCATCCAAAGCAAATCAATTTCCCCAAAGTAAAAAACAAAACTAAACCTGGCCAAAGATACTGTAGTTCCAATGTATGTCTTACATTTTTAATAACAACTAACATTATGAAAGTACAGTATATGTAAAATGCAATTAATGTAATTCCGGTATCCCGTCGTCTTAGCTCTCTGTCCATTGCTTGTACCTACTTCTATCTTCGTCATTGTATTATCCCATTTACTTCAGATACAGGGATGTGTTACAGGGCAAAAGGACCCGGGAACAGCAGATATAGGAAAGATTAAACAAGTTCAAGGGGAGAAGTGAAAAGCCATTAATCAGCCGTATGGCAAAGTGTCTCTAGATACTGACTGTAAGGAAAGCCCAGGCAAAAAGACCATGTTTTGGGGGATTAGAGATTGAGAATTGCTAAAGAGTACATACAAAGGAAACTGAAGAAAAATATGATTTGTATGTGAAGTAGAAAATTATTAAAGTGGCTAAAGCACTTGAAAGGGTCCCCAAATATCAACAATAAATGTAAGTAAATGAGTAAAAGTTGAACAAGACTCTCTGTGTCCTTTTGTGTCCTCTGATTCCATGTGAATACACAACACAACAGAATTCACTGGCTCAGATTAATCTGTGCGTTACACTGACAACATTTCTGATTGTTTTGAATTCTGAACATTTCTGAATCTGCTACCTAGTTCTAGATCAAAGGAGGTACGATGCGATAGTTGACCAAATGCTGGTACCAACCTTCAAGATATTTAAGTATATGTTTTGTGATTTCTTATTCAGAATCAAATTCTAACAGAAGACTCGGGTTTCTTTGCAAAGGTTTATCCGTACAGATCTCTTCCAAGAAAGATGCAGCCCCAGTTTTATTTTGTGGTCTCAGCAGTGCCGTTGTGTGTCAAATATATCTTTGGTTTATAAAAAACATGGTTCCCCGGAGATTCTGGGAAGGCTGACCATTAGCACAAAATGACATTTGATTTCAATTGTAAGCTTTGCTAGTTCAAGAGCAGTGTCTATTTTCTTCATAGTTATTTGCATGGTGCTGAGTGCAGTGGCTTTTACATAATATATGGCTATTAAGTGAATGAACAAATTCAAACCCCTGGGCGATCACCCCTCTGAGCTATGAAAAATCTAAAGAAACATCAATGAAGCTCACTACATAATATAGGGGAGAGTCAGGAAACTGTATTCAAGACCTGTTTCTGAGAAAAAGAAGATGTGTGGCCTCAGAGTTCTCACCTTTTCTTGTCTTTAAGTTTTTCTCTCTGTAAAATGTGGTAAATTGGAAAGGATGATTTGAATGTTCCATCCAGCTCCAGCAATCTACGACTATCTAATAGGAATTAAGAAGCAGAAAGATGATGACCAAAAGGACAGAGATCACTATTGGCAGCTAGAAAAAAGACTCAAGGGCATACATAGTCAAAGTGCTGCTGGCCATGAACCACTGACAACCCCTACCATGGAACACTAACTCTGTTCTAGCAGCTGGAGATGGGGATGTGGAGATCATCTTGACTGTCAAAAAGTGCCACCAACAAGCATTTAATCAGCAACTGACTTGAAACTCAAGGACTCTTTCCGCACAAGTAGAGTGACAGGATTTGACCAGTTTTAGGCATTTCTGTCTTACCCTCCCTCCACCAACGCATGACTGGATTGCATTATTACTGATTGTGCCTTCTGAAGGCATATCCAAAACCCAAAAATCAAAATACTATTTGTCTCTTGAGACTGTACCATTATTATGGAAGCGATTGTTGCCTGATAAGGTTGTCTAAATCAGCAGACTCTTTTCCTCCCTTTCCTTTCTATTGTTAAAAGTTAGCAAACCACCATGAAATACTATGCAGCAGCAAAAGAGAAGGATCTCTTACCCTTTGAGACAGCATGGAGGGACCTGGAGAGTATTATGCTAAGTGAAATAAGTCAGTCAGAGAAAGACAAGTATCACATGATCTCACTCATATGTGGAATCTAATGAACAGAATAAACGAAAGAACAAAATAGATCCAGAGACATGGAAGCATGGAACAGACTGATGAATCTCAGAGGGAAGGTGGGGGTGGGAGGTGAGGTGGGTGGGTTGGTGGGTGGGAAGAGATCAACCAAAGAACATGTATACATATATGCATAACCCATGGACATAGACAATAGGGTGGCAAAGGCCTGGAGGGGGGGTGTGTGGGGGGTTAGGAGAGGTCAATGGTGAAAAAAGGGGACTCATATAATACATTCAACAATAAAGATTAAAAAAGCTTATCAAAGTCAGAGAAAATGTAAACCAATCAAATCTGCGTTGAGTTTTTATTTTTTACCGTTTGAAAGTTATAATCCACTATCAGTTGTGCTTTTCACTGTAATATGTATTTTAAAGCATCTAACGATATTGACAGTACATAAGCTGAGATTTAGATAAAAAGTAAAACTTAATTTGCTTGAAAATAATTTTATTTTCCAGGTTTAATTAGATAATTGCATCATTCTTCATTTTCTCTTTAGGTATACATACCTGCTAATACTTCGCAAATCGTGGCAATTAAAGTTGCACCAAAATCCTACATATCTCAACTAAATTCTCCATATGCCTATTGAAACAGCATGCTACCACACAGTTACAGCACTCTTTAGAAGGAAAGAAGGTAAAAATGTGCATCGAAATACTGCAGGTTGATAAATAAAATGAAACTAAAGGTTGTTTTGTTGTTGTTTTGTATGTTTCTGTTCTTAGGAGGTTTGTTTCAGTATCTTTGAAGCACTGATAATGTTCCTTTAACAATTCTCAATCTCCACCCCCACCCACTTCTTTCTCATCCTGTGTCTGCTGCTGCCTGGCAACTTTTCTGTGAGGGAAGGAGTAAGAAATCTAGCAGCCCTTAGAATGACAGCTGCAGAAACTCCTAGCAACCTGATTTCAGGCCAATTCTCCTTGACCACATCACTTTCATGAGACACAATCAGTCTTGGTTTGTTTAGATACACGCCCTGCTCCTAACAAGACTTTCAGGTAGGTGGGTAGTGGATGAATTGTTACTACCTATGGTAAACTGCCCTCCCCCACCCCTCTCCCAACAGCACAAGTAATTAAGTTAGAAGAAATGAAAACTGATGTTTGATCACATGTATATAAAGTGTGGCTCTAATTGGGAAGTATAAGATTACCTCTGGCTAATAATTAATATTCACGTGTTGTGTTAGAACAGAAAGTAAGAACGATTGGTTCTATTTCGTTTAATTTATCTCAATGAGAGTTCATAACATTCTATAGTTTGATGAATTAATTTATTTAACTTGTCAGTGTTAATAACTCTGATTAGAATAAAGAAATTATAATGGGCCATAGAAACAAGCAGAATTTGAACAGTAGCTCCAGCTATTCTCTCTTTACTACCAGATCACTTATATAACTTTATCATCTTTTTTATTAAAGCATATATAATGAAAAATAATAGTATTTCATAGAAAATTATACTTATATTTTCCCTTTTATTTATAGTCCATTATAACTGATGATCATTCAAAACCTAGAAATAAATTATTTAATTTTAAAACTCAAATTGGGCCTATACCTTTACTGACCTCATTGATGTCCATAAAACAAAACATAACAACTATCTCTTTTGATGAACTGGTCATTTTCCATTTTTTTTTTAAAGTAAGAACCACCATTATACAAATGATTTGATGTGGGAGAATTTTATCCAATTTTATTTTAATACTGTCCTTTATATCAGTTTTGGAACAAATATGTATCTATTAAGTTTAACTTCTAATCTCTTTATTATGTATCATTATGACTTTGTGGTGTGAACCAATGTCCTTATTATAATTTTTGTCTTAAAAACCTGCTTGACATGCATTTACCAGTAAGTGCATATGTTGTGACCACTGTACATACCTAAGCATTCTTTCTGCCACTAAATTGTTGTAGACAGTTTATATACCCTCAGGTCTTTGTTAATAACATCTATTCACATTCTTAAAATAAGTCCTAAATTATATTTTCTTAATAAAATTGAGAATCATTTACAGTTGACATTAAATACAAGTTCCCATCATTTATTCGCAAGCTTCCATTACTGTTACCACTATTTTATACCACTATTTTCAGTCAAGTGTTATTCACTAGGTGATTTGATTGATAATTACTAAAAAGAAATTTTATTTTGCGTTCTTATTCTGATCACAACGTGTGGACAACACATCCTTATTTTTCTTCCGTTCAGAGCAGTTAAAAAGTCAACCATATGATCTGAAAGATATCACATGGTTTTTACTCTGCCTAATTCATTAGGAGGCACTACATAGTTAGAAGGCAGCATGTTGAGAATATGCACTGGAATTTGAAATTTGCTCGACATTTACTTCTCCGGTTGTTTTCCCCTTGTAAGAGTTGACAGTGGAATCTAGGGTTGCTACAGATACTGCAGAAGTGAATGAGTCACTGATTTTCAATTATGGTACTTTTGGTACCATAAGAAGAGTCTTGGGTTTGTTGTACTGTTCCTGACTGCTGTTCTCCTCCTTGTGATTTTTGAGATGGGTCGGTGAATGATGGAAATTGGTGGTAAATAGTATGAAAGAAGAAAACTCTGGTTTGTAAGCATGCCTCATTTTATTGTCAAGACTTGAGTGGATATGGATTACCTAATAGTTGTCCTCCTAGTTGCTTGAATGGGATCCTGTCAGAACGATACCTGCTCACTTTGTCCTGATGAAGGGATAAGTATTTCATAGAATGCAGAGGTCAGTGGATTGTGGAATAGATATTTATTACTTTGTGCATCATTCAAAACTCACTCTTCCTCTCCCCTCCCTCACATTATTTGAACTCCGCCACTCATTCCAAAGTTTGTGAAATTTTAATATGAAGTAAAATAGAAAAAAAAGTTTCTCTTTAGTTTTCTATATATTGTATTTTAGTTAAAAAATGACTAGGTTACATGAGATGTATGACAACTTTAGAAGGAAAAATATCTTTTTTAAATGTGGAAGGAGTCATCTTACAGATAGTAAATTATTTGACTTACAAGGGAAAATAAACTTGAAAATTTAAAATATGTAAAAATGGGCATAGAAGACATTTTCTAATCACAGAGTAAGTATGAAAAGGTGAAATTCACAGATTTGTAGCAATGTCCCTCAGAGTCACCCCAGTGTTCTTTGAACCAGTCTAATTTTATTGGCCTTGAAGTACCATCCAGAGATGTTTCTGGATAATTTTACTCATAAACAGCTTGGCATTCATCTACTATCAGTCTCAACCAGGAAACCGAATAAAGTGTTTAAAATGTCTTCCCTTTGCTTTTCAATCTTCCTGTTGCTTAGTTTTGTTTTTTTTTCTTATAATTTTCCCTTAAAATATTATATACATTTTTCAACCTTGTTCTTAGGCAAGGATTATTGACGTTACAAGGGAAAAATAAGCCTTCGACTCAAGATTTCTGATTTTTAATTCCTTAGCCATTTTTCAACAGCTACCTAAAATTTTAGGTACTTGGGTGATCATATTTTAAAACTTCAGTGGTCATTCAAATCACTCAAATTTTTTTTCCCATTGATTCATTTTGATGTCTCGGATGGTTTGGGAAAGTTTTTAAACCACCGCTGTACTATGTGGGAAAAGAAAACACACACACACACACACACACACACACACACACACACACAAAACAACAACAATAAAAAAAAATCCTCCCATGTTGAAAACGGTTTAAGGTACCCTTTTAAAGAGAGAAATCTGCTGCAAAACAAACTGCCCATTCCGTGCTCTGTGGCTCCTGCTTAGGGAATCTCTTCCCATTCACCTTTCCTTCTGCAATACATAGTGACTTTGGGGGCTTGTTTGGTTGCTTCTGCTGAGTCACTACATTTTGCATCTTTGTCCCCAGGGGCTACTCAGCATAAAAGTTAAAACTGCAATTTGCAAAGCGTGGCGTTTGTGCGTCTAGCGGTGGACACCGTCTCCCTAAGATAAGCTCGGTTACTTGGCTTGTCCTTCCTTCCCGGGAAGGAGGCTGCCACGGAACCAAGGGCTCAGAACTGCTTGGCGGAGAGAAGCGCCCGGCGCTGGAGCTGCTCATCTCCAGCTGGCTGTTAACTGCGGAGCTTCCCGGGCGCCTGGCTGGCTCAGCCCAATGCAGAAGTCCCCCCCACTCCCCCCACCTCTTCCCTAAAGACTCAGATCCCTACAGAACCAGCGTGGAGTTACTTTCCCTTCAAGGAGACCGACATCACCGTGATTTGTGGCGCTCTCCGTTCGCGGTGGTATTTTCCTGTTGTGTTAAATGCCTCTTACTAAGTAATAGACGTGATGGATGTGGGCGACGAAGGGGTGTGTGGCGGCTTCGGCGATCCATCAGTGCACTCCCCTCCGCTGGCACCGCTCCCTGCCCCTCTTGCGTGATGTAAGATCAGACGTACCCTGCATTGAAAAGTCAAGACACACGGGCTCGCTCGCTCGCGCTCACACGCGCTGCCTCTCCCCCACGCGCGCATCCGTGCACCTTCCACATCCTGCTCCAGGCAGGAGCGGGCGGACGGGCTGGACTCCTGGAGCTGAAGCATTTCCAGTGACATTTGTAAATGACGCCGCTCCCTCCCGGGCTCCGAGCCGCCGCCGCCGCGGGGCCCAGGGTGCCGCCGCCGAGCCGTCTCCAGCGCAGGCTTCCCTCCCGGGCGACCGCGATGTCCGAGTTCCTCCTCGCCTTCCTCACTCTCTCGGGATTACTGCCGATCGCCAAGGTGCTGACGGTGGGAGCCGACCGAGGTAAGGAGACCACCTCTCCCCTTTCTTCCTCCTTCTGGCTTTTCCTGCGGGAAGATGCTGGCAGATAAGTGAGTGGGAAACTTAAGTCCTGGCGGCTCCGCGCCCGGGGTCCGGTTGGCTGCGGTGCGCCGGCCTCCTGGAGGGTGAGGGGTGCGGTGGGGGCTTTCGGAACCCGGGGCCGGAGTCCTCGGCTCGCCCACAGCTTCCTCCTGTGGCCCTAGACCGGTCCCGATTTGCCCCCCCGCCCGGGAGTGTTTGGATGGACCGCGCGCGTCTGCCCGGGCATCCCAAGCGCTGCAGATGTTGGAATAAGAATTCGCTTTCCCAAGACTTCCCTCCGCGCGGACTCCCGGCTCCGAGCTTTTGCGGGCTCCGGATTCTCTGCGTTAGGTGGCTGCTCCCTCAACTCAGCCCTGGGTTCACTACCTTACCCGCTGCACCCAGGGTGGTGGAGAGGCGAAAGCGCCCACCCAAGCCCGTAGGTTTCTGTAGCCCCTGCCTGGGGTGGACTCCGCGAGATCCGTGTCAGCGGCGGAGAGGCTAGGGCTATCAGGGCGCCTTTGAACACAGACACCTACTTGAACTTGACTTTTTTTTTTTTTATTCCGAAGGTGTGTGGTACCTGGGGCTGATCACCCCTCACTGGCATCTTGCCCTTGCTTTTTCTCCAAATAAGAGCTGATGAATGGTAGAAGTTTAAATGGGAATGTGTATGGAGAGCAGAGGAGAGAGGAGGTGGGGGGTCCTAAGAAACCTGGATCCTGTAAACTTTTGATCTGGAAATCCAGGAATCCCGGTGCAAGTTTGATAATCATTGAGAGCAGTTGCACGCGTGAAAAACAAACAAGAAAAAAAAAATAGTGAACAGATATTTGGGTACCTGGCATTGGAATGGTTAACTGCTGGGAGTGAAAGCAGTCTCATAGATCTCAGTTTTTTTTTACCATGAGTTCACATTGACTGGTATATTTCAGCTTGTTTGGGGTGGGGGCGGGGGGTTAATTACGATAAAGAGAAGTAAGAAAGATTGGAATGCTACCTGCATCCCAATGCCAAGCAGAGGCAAAATGTTGCCCTGGAAGCTTTGATGACTGTGCTTATATGAAGCGAATTATGAATTGACCAAAAATTATTGCTTCGTTATGGGGTAAAACAGAGGAATGAACTGTAGTGTTTCTAACCAACCTGCTGTTGCCAACCAGGTGATATTCTGTATAATGTACCCACACAGGTCATTTCCTTTACTAGTAATGAAACTAATACGAGTTCCTTCAGAAAGTCTGACATTTACGAGATATTTTAAACATATCATTGCCACCTAACCACATAGCTTCTGAACTTGCCTTAACTTGCCTTGAAGTTGGTGTGGAACAGTGAAAACTATATGGATAAAATGGAAGCCCATAGCTTTATCTTGACATGATGATGATGTTTTGATCTGGAGCAAAGAGCTCTCAGCCCTTCTTGGGAAGAATGTTTGAAATTGGACCAGAGCAGGTGAACAGAATGCAGCTTTGCAGCCCTGTGTGCTGGCAAAGTCCTGGCACTGGCAGACTACTGCTGTTGGGCTTTTTCTGATGGAGTCCCCAGTCTCCAGAAATTGACCTCATCTAGAGCTCAGGCCTCAGTTTTTCTGTAGGTGTTTAGGAGGGATAGAGCTATTGCTACAATGACTGGAATGAATACCTGAAGAGAATTTTAAATATAATAAAAAGTTAAACATGTTGTCCCCCAACCTTCTTCTGAGATAGGAAACTAAGTAACTCGAAGGACTACAGTCTAGTTCCATGGAAGGGGTGGGGGTTGTCATCTATTATATAAGCAGGACACATGGAAAAGGGTGGTTACTTTTTTCCTTAAACTGAAATAGTGTCATGTTGTATCACCCTGTCAGCATAAGAGGTACTATATCAGCTAGCACAAGTAAAATTAGTTGTAGACCAACTCTCATATATATTTAACACAACTTTCAAAACTGTTAGAAAAGATCTAAAATTGTCACAGCTAGTTACCAAAAGTAAGAAGGATGGGTCTTATTTGTACAAAAAGGAAAAATGATATGAAATTTTGTTGAAAGTTAGAAAAGAAAGTGGTGCTGCATTATGACAAACTTCTTCATGACATGCTGAACAAGATATAGGAATGTACCAGTAAATTCAAAAAAGAGGTTAGCTTTCGCACAGGCTCATGTCAATTGTCCTTGAAGAATAAAAGAGGCATGTGGATTATACAGGTGTGTTTTCTAGTGCAAGAGCTAGAGATTCATGCCAGAAAATGAGAAATCACTTTCAGGTTCTCCAAACACATCTTGAGTAATGGGTAGCTTCTTAGCTGTGTGGACTCAATAGAAATGGTTGTACTACTCTCTTCCTGTGTTTCTCTTTCCTGTGTACGTTTTTAAGTATCAATGCAAACGTTTTTAAAAACAGAAAAATAACTTGCATGCTTCTATTCAGTTTATACCCATCCGCTTGCCCTTTAATTCTATATTGTTAACTTTTTTTTTAGTTTAATACTGATTTTAATGTCGGGTTAAGCTAATGTACATGTCAGTTCTTGTTAGATTTTATCCCATCTGAAAAAGGAAACATCTTTGTAACTCTTAACAGCAAAAGTGGAGGATAAATCTTATTCACTTAGGATCAACCAATAAGTTATATAACAATGCCATGTCATATTAGAGTATGGCTTGAGAAGGAGTAAGACTTAAAAAGAAACATATGTTAAATTGTTAAATTTTCTGATAAGAGGGGGATGGGCTGTTGAATTCTTAAATTCCTGAGTCTTACGAGATGTGGAGACATATTTGCAAGTAATAAAAGTTCCTGGTCTTATAATCATTTAAATATGTATATCTATAAAATTATCTAAAAATGGCAGTCAGGTGTATGTAAAAATCTTAATTTTTCTCTCTTGAAAGAAGAGTGAACTGCAATCCTCGTCTCTTTTTATCCAGAAATATCATAAAAGTTTTGTTTAGCAGAGGTCTCTTTGAAGAGATCGCTTTTGAAGAGATGTCTTTGAGATCTCTCTCAAATCGACACTGGTAACACGGAAAGGAGACAGTGAGAAAATGAAGAAGAAAGTTGATGTGTTAAAACAAGAGAAAAGAATGAATTTCAGAAACAGACCCAGGGAAGGAAAGAGGAGTGGGGAGACAGCCAAATGACTTTAGAAAGAGGCCGAATTCAAATGACTGTTTCTTAAGGAAGAGATTAAAGTATCCTTAGGCAAAATGATAATTTCTTAAAATAAATAATTTCTTCTGATTTCATAATAAGTCTCTTATGAAAATGTTTGCAGTGTAAAATAATTTGAAGAGACCTATCAATGTGAGGCTAGATATAATTAAACTCTAAGTATGAGAAGACATGTGAAAGTGTTGCAGAAAACTTAAATGTTAACTATGCTAGAATCATTAAGATGGAAGTGATTTTTTTAATTGGATGTAAAAAAATCTTAGAAAGAGTGGGGGATGAATGATATAGTTAATATGTTCTTAAGAATAAGATATTACTTGTCAGTCACAGTGGAGACATGCAGAGACTTTTAGTTTCTAAATGTCTTGTATCCAGGACTTTAGTTTCTTGCTACTTGCCTTGTCAATTTCTTTTTGGAGCTTAGGGTGTACAATAAAGATAAGTTCCATTTTACCTCACAACTGTCAGAATGGCTATCATCAATAAGTCACAAACAAATATTGGTGGGGATGTGGGGAAAAGGGAACCCTTGTGCACTGTTGGTGGGAGTGCAGGTTGGTGCAGCCACTGTGGAAAGCAGTATAGAGTATAGAGTTACTCAAAAAATTAAAAATGAAACTGCCTAATGAGTTGCCGATTCCACTTCTGGGAATATATCTGAAGAATCCCAAAACACTAATTTGAAAGAATATATGCAGCCCTATGTTCATTGCAGCATTATTTATAATAGCCAAGATTTAGAAACAGCCCAAGTGCCCATTAGTAGATGAGTGGCTAAAAAAAGCTGTGGAACATTTACATGATGGAATAATACTCAGCCAACAAAAGGAGGAAATCTTACCTTTTGCAACAGCATCGATGGACCTGGAGAGTATTATGCAAAGTGAATTAAGCCAGGCAAGAAGAGACAAGTACCATATGATTTCACTCATATGTAAAACCTAATAAACAAAATTAAGTAACAAATAAAATAAAAATAGACTCATTGATACAGAGAGCAGCAGACTGACAGCTAAGGGCAGGGGGAGGGGTTGGGAGACTGGAGAAAAAGGTGAAAGGATTAAGAAAAAACACACACAAGCATAAAACCAAAACTCATAGACACTGATAACAGTACGGTGATTACTAAACCAAAAGGGGGGTGAGGTAAGAGGAGACTTGGGGGGGGGGTTAAAAGTGATGGAAGGACCTGATTTGGGGTGATGAACACAATGAAATATACAGATGATGTAATATACAATTGTACACCTGAAGCCTATATACTTTTATTAACCTATGTCACCCCGCTACATTCAATTAAAAATAAATCAAAATAAAGTCACATGGACTAAACATGACTTGGTCTTCTACCACGTCATGAGAGGTATCTATATCTTCCCTTTGTTCTCTATATTACTACAATCCAGATTATTTTCATGATTTTGCTATTAATTTTTACATCTTTTATAAAATGTGCCCTCACATTTTAAAAAATCTTCCTAGTTATAGGGATTCTGTGTAGTAAAAAGTACCAACCAGATATGTTGATTGATTTCTCTATTTTCTGTGGCGGTCTGTCAAAACAATTCCTGTACAAAGGAAACGCATCTTTGTTCTAGATAGATTCATTCAAGAAAGTAGAATTAGTACTGAAACTTAAACATGATTGTACGAACATGTCATTAATTAAACTAATTTCACAGTAAATGGAACCAACCTAGTGTGTGTGTGTATATATAAATATAAATATATATGTATAGTATATATAAATATACATATATAATCTTCTTTAAAATGGCTACTTAGGCAAAAATATCTATAAAAACACGAATTTAGCCTGAAAATTGGAGATTTTTAAAATAAACTTTTGTTTTTCAAAATGTAAGACAATAAACAACCCCCCCCCCCCCACAAAAAGTAAGACAATATATATCTACTTTTGTGATTATTTCTACCTTGACAAAAATACAAAATGAAAAAAATGTTAAGAGTTATTTTTCAACTTCCAGCATGCACTATTCTGTTGAATTCATTTCAAATATAATAAATATTTTGTTGTAATAGAATCTGATAGTGGAAGAAATAGATGTCAAAGTACATTTGTGTTTGAAATGCCTGTAATTATAAGGAACCAATGCTTATACTTTGAAACAGTGTTTTTCATAGCTAGAATACTGAAGCAAAGTTTACGGACTCTTATAATCAGTTAATCAGAATCTATGTTGGACCAAACTTCTGTCAGGAGATAGTCACGTTTACTTTAGGTAGTTCATAAACTATTCTTACATTTTCTGAAGAAATCTAGCTCCCCACATTTAATCTAAGAATAACGGCAAACTGCCTGTTGTACAGAAAGTGCAAACATCAAGATTTGGGGGTTTTGTTTGTTTGTTTGGTAGGAAAGGGAGGACAAGATTAATCTACAACTAACCAAACAGAGAAGAGTCATGATACCTTCTATCCTCTATGGAGCTACCTTACATTTTCATATGGATTGTTAGTCTCCAAATTTAACCTATACAGCAACCCATTAACCAGAGGCTTAGCAGTAAAATTGGAACATAGCAATCACAAATCTTACCATCTTCAGCCATTGGAGACATTCTCCAGTTACTCTATTTTGGAAGGTGATATTTTGAGCTTTTTAATTCCTTGGGAAAAGAAAAAGTTCAACTATTTGAACATTAAATACAAATGCATGAACATATCTCTAAAAAATTAATTTGAGTTTTTCAAAAGTTACTTTTTGGACTGATTTACATGTGTGCCAATGAATATATTTACTTCACTTGCTTTGGAAAGTATTGTGCTTGCCATAATATTTACTCACCGTTCTCACTCTACTGTGCTTTCTCACTTGAATAAATGGTACCCTCTCCAAGTACCTCTGAACCCTCTACATTATAAAAAGAGGAAGATTTTGCAATACATCAGAACAAGCAAACTTAGATCTTCAAATTTTATATATATTTTTCATTAGATGTTTTTCTGTTATAAACTGCTGTCACAATTTTAGATCTATATTTTCTCTTCATAAATGATTTGGTGGCCTCCCTTTCCTGCTTGGCATAACTAGAAGGCTGAGTTAGAAAATATGTTTTATTTATTACACTGTTCTGAATCCAATGATACCAAAATATAGTTTCTCTCCATCCCATTGATTTAGACTATCTGTATAGAAACCCAATTATTCTGACTAAGCTTCCAGACTAATAATTAATGAAATTGAGTAGTAACTGAAGGGGAACCAAACTATTAGAGAGTAGCCAGTAAGAACTGGTAACAGTTAAACTGATCTTGCATTAAAAACCCATTAGTTGACTTTTATGGTAAAACAATAATAGCATATTTCCCTGAAAGACTTACGTATAACACTTTTATCTATACTTTGTAGAGTAAATCATATGTGCCTTTTCCAGTGTGTCTATAATAACAGGCACATTAAATATATTTGGTAGCAATTATATGTTTATATCCTGGAGTAGCCTAAGAATTTAAAGCACTACTAGAATATGAATACAGCCCTGGCCTGTATGGCTCAGTTGGTTGGACATAATCCCAAGCATCTAAAGGTTGTTGGTGGGTTCCCAGTTAGGGCACATGTCTGGTTTGGAGCTCGACCCCTGTTACTGGGCAAGCAGGAGGCAGATGATTGATGTCTTCTCACATTGGTGTTTCTCTCCTCCCTCTGCCCCCCTCCCCCTCCCCCTCCCCCTCCCCCTCCCCCTCCCCTCCCCCTCCCCCTCCCCCTCCCCCTCCCCTCCCCCTCCCCCTCTCCCTCCCCCTCTCCCTCTCCCTCTCCCTCTCCCTCTCCCTCTCCCTCTCCCTCTCCCTCTCCCTATAAAAATCAATAAAAATATTTTTAAAATAATACAAATGCATACATGCTCTGAATTTATTCATGCTCAAAGATTACTTTATTGAAATTAAGATTTGTTGTTTTCTCATTTTATAAAATACTTTTAAAAGTTAAAACACATTCCAAAGTGTTGTTTCAAAGGCAAGACATTCCCTCCTTACAGGCCAGAGGGAATCATTTCAGTTATAACACAGACAACAGGAGTTAGTGTGCTTTCCAACATGACCCTAACAACTTTCTCATGTGATTATCTCAACTTAGTTTTAGTCTGCAATTCGCTGTGCAGTTATAGGTTTTAAAAAATGCAATGCCATCATCAGATAAATGGGCCCATTCATGTATTGCTGATTTCTCAGTAGGTCAGATTCATGTATTATTAGTGCAAAGGGCTAATTTTTAGGTTGGTAATGCTTATGTTACTTATATCGTTCAATGACTTGGCCACTCATATTTGTGAAATAATTATATATCATCTACATTTTTTCAAATATTCCAAATAGTTGTAAATATATAACAGTGATCAAAGGTGTCTTTACTACAGAAACAATGAAACATAATTTTAATTAATGAATTTTTACTGTAATGTCATCTGTTTAATCTTATTTTTCTCAGCTATAAACTTGGATATAGTCACATATATATAAAAGTTTCCTTTTATAATGTGAATATTATAACTATGCCTTTTACAGAAAAGGAGTTGGGAAAGTAGTTTTTCATATGAGAATCTTTCTAATTTTGTTAAGAAAGAAAAAAAATGAAAAACAGAAATTTCTTGAAGAAGATAAGAGCGGTGGCCTTGCTAAGATACCGGCATTACATTTTATCTCACAACGCATTCTTATTAACAGTCGGACATCTCTTCCGGAGTCGCATGCACCTCATTGTCCTGGCTGGCTTAGTCTTCAGACCAAAGACAAGTATTGTTGAAACTCGACCTCATTTTAGTTGAAATACGTTTCTTCTTTAGGTAAGATCAAGGTCCCACAGATCATCTCTTGTCTTATTCTTACAATCAATAGGAAACTTCTTCCTAACTTTCCCACATTGCATTGACATCTTCAAGACTTCCAAGACAGCTGAACTTTAGAAATACGCATACGTAATTCCTTAAGAATTTTTCTACCGCTGAGTTTTTCTTTAATGACAATTTGTCATCTTAGCCCTTTCTTCTTAAAATGAGAAAAAGAAAACTAAAAATAGGACAGGGGAGAGGGAAGGAAAACTTAGTTGTGGTTGCTTGCTTTTGAGTATTCCTAGGGTATTTTAATATACTTGCAAAAAAAAGCAAAACTGTAGGTAGAAGGCTAATAACAGATATGGGTTTAGAATGATCTGTTATCTTTAGAAATTAGGATGTAGAAGGAGAGGAAGGACAAAGAGTCTAAGAGAGGGAATATTTACACTAAGAATTTACTTACACTTCAATCCACACACATCAAGTAGCTGAGGCAATTAGGAAACCTCACACTTTTGCTAAAATATAAATTCTAGAGATTTAAAAAATATTTGGTTTTTAGATTATCTCAAAACTTGTGTGCATTTTTCTAAAGCTTTTAATGGTATATTTTATCAGTATGAAAATGTTAAAATAGCAAATATGCATCGTTAAAATATTTTACTTTATTTAGCTCTATTAACTTTAAGCTCTGGTCTGGGTTTCAGGCTCTATCCCAGGAGGGGACATGCAGGAGGCAAGAAATCCATGATTCCCTCATAGTTGATGTTTCTATCCCTCTCTCTCTCTCCCATCCTCTCTCTGAAATCAATAAAAGTATTTCAAAAAATTAAGTATAGTTAAAATGATGTTAGCTCATGGGTGAGATTTTCGTCTCATCAGGAGAAGGTATTACAGTTACAGATCATGTCTAATGGGAACTGTATTTCTGAGATTTTCATTAAAAAATAAGTAAGATTTATAGATAGAATCGCTAACTCAGAATTTAGGTCCTTCTGCTGAGTTTTTATATTGTCATTCTAACACAAAAGCTGGCTAGCAGTTCACCAGTACTAGGTTAATGGCCCATAATACTAGTGTACTAGTGGCATATAGTTCTTACTTGGGAGAGAATACGGTGTCTATCTAACATTGACCAACATTAAAAAGAGGGACACTTAAAACAACCATTTTACTTCTGTCCATTTTAGGATTACATTCTATTCTATAGTTCTTTCCCTTACTAGGGTGTTTTCTTCCTGTTTACACTTGCTAATGATTGTCAAATTTTTGAAATTAATTCTGATAATATTAAGTATCAAAATCTTAGAACTTTGTCCATTCCCCTTGTTGTTCTCATTGCTGAGAGAACATAAGGTTATGAAAGGCATAGAATTTTATCTTGTGTGTATTTTCTTCCAGATGCCTGAAAACCCCTCCATAACTTTGTAGAAAACTGTTCCAACCAACTCTGAAAAGAGAGACATAGCAGTGTTCTTAACACCTTCCATGACTACAAGGAACATAATGTATGTGAAAACACACTGCAGCACATAATGCATTATATAAATAGCCATTATTGATTTATACCATTAATTGAATATATATTGCTAATAGCAGCAGATACCGCTTACATTTTCAGGATGCTTTAACTTTTTTAACAACTTTTTCTTACTAAAATTATATGATCTCTAAAGCAATCTTTGTGGTTGGCAGTCATTCATTTATTTTTTTACCTATTGGACAAAGTTGAGTAAATATCTATTGGGTGCTGTTCTAGGTGTTGGGAATGAAGCAAGTGAGCAACTTAGACAATGAAATTGGCCTGAAGGGGGGCTTACATTTTCATGTGAGATGAGGCAGACAATAAACCCAAAAAATAAACTAGTAAGTAGTATCTTGTGCTAAGAAGAAAGAAAAAGAATGTAATGTAATTGAGAGACATGGTCTGAGGATTGATGGTTGTAGTCACAGAGGGCCTTTTTGAGAAGGGTGACATTTGCTGAGACAACAGTGATAAGAGGAGCAAACCAAGCTGTGCGTACTTCTGAAGGAGGAGCTTTCCATACCTACCCTTGAGAGGAAGCTATGAATTTGTCATTTAAGAGGAAGAAGGAAGGTCTGTGTGTCTGAAGGGAACTGTGTTTGGGAGAGAGGCCCGGGGAAAGGCATAGTTATAATGAAGCGATAATTGTCAGGTAGAACCATGCAGATCAAGGTGAAGCATGCGAATTTTGTTCTTATTACAATAGGCAGCAATTGATATCTAATCAGATGCAATATGACACAACTTAATTATTTAAGAGATCATGATCACTGCAGAATGGAGGAGGACAAGAAGGTAGATAGTGATCCAGGTAAGAGATTATGATAATTGTCCTGGAGAGAGACGTTGGTGGCTGCAATAAGGGGGTAGCGGTGAAGGTAAGGAAAAGGGAGAAGAGTGACTCACAATTTTAATTTAGGAAGGTATTTTTTATAACAATGAATGCAGCAGCATTCAATATATTAGGAGGATAAGGCATAACATAAAATCTCAAATTATTCTCTTTGGAGGTTAGGGTTAACATACGAGATTATTTAAAAATGAATGTGTTCTGTTTTGCAGCACCTCTGATGGATTTGTATGAAGCATGTTTCCCAATATAAGGTGCATGGACCCTGCAATCTTGCTCACCTCTTATCACCTTTTCCCTATTTCAGAATTATTAGTACTGTCTTCTCCATTATCCCATAGTACACAAACCATTTCTGCAGAATGGAATTGATAGAGTCTGACTCACAGTATTCTTTGGGGATTGAGTTAAAATAAAGCACTCACTGTTTTAAGCATTGGTAAATATGGCAGCCGTGATTTTTCTGCAATTTCTACCACTCCAAGCCAGTATCACAGAAGGAATAGGCACTGGCTATGTGAAGACACATTTGTGTTTGTTTGTTTTTCTTGAGGAAGTCATCAGTGTTTTCAAGGAAGAACTTCTGTTTTATTGTCCCCAATCCTCAGAAAACTGTTTGCTGTTAGTCAAGCTCCACTTATGAATAGTTGATTAAAGGGAAGAAATTATAAGAGAGCTGCTATGGGCTATATTCATTACTCTCCCTGGAAATCCAAGGAAAACTTTAGAAAAAAATAGGGTAGTGATGAGTAACGGAGAGCCTCCTGGCTAAGAGGTATTCTTCTTGGCCAATCAGGGCCCTTGGCTTATTCTTCTGTATTTATCCACGCATTCACTGACTAAATGTTATAGTAACTACTATTTTCCAGTGAATGTCATTTATAGACTGAAGGAAGAAACAACTAAACCACAAACACCAGAACAAGCAATAAAACACTAGTTTAATAATTGTATGAATTTGGAGTTTCAGGGTAAGTTTGCTTATGGCTACAAAACCAAGCCATTTGGGTCTACTGAGTTCTTATTGGTCTTAAGAGGAAAAAGTAAGTAGAGAATGAGAGAAGAGAGGCTCTATAAAACTGTTGTAAGAGAAAAAAGTACCAGAGCCCAGATAATTTGTGAGAAAGAAGAAAGCAATGAAGTTTTTGAGGGAAATATGTTTACTATTAAACTGAATGGGTTACTTTAGGTCCTAAGTTATTTGCCGATTATTTGGTTCCATTTATTTATTTATTTATTTATTTATTTATTTATCACTCCTTTTCTCGCTCAGCTCTCTCTTCTGTTATGTACTTTGATAAAAAGTCAACTTTAGCCGAAACCGGTTTGGCTCAGTGGATAAAGCGTCAGCCTGTGGACTGAAAGGTCCCAGGTTCGATTCTGGTCAAGGGCATGTACTTGGGTTGCGGGCACATTCCCAGTAGGAGATGTGCAGGAGGCAGCCAATCAATGTTTCTCTCTCATCGATGTTTCCATCTCTCTCCCTTCCTCTCTGTAAAAAATCAATAAAATATATTTAAAAAAAAGTCAACTTTAGTTTCAAAATTTGATATTCAAATCTGCATTCCAAAGTACAGATTTAGCCCCCAAAATATTCTCACTCAGTTTCTTTTTCAGTTTACAGGCTGTCCCGTGCCAAACATCAACCATTTTTGATACTATTTATTTTATACCAGGAGCAGCAGCATTGTGGAGGAAATATTTCACCGCATCCAGAGAAATTACCTTGAAAAGGCTACATGATCAATACAAGTACTGTTTTAAAAGATTACCTAACCTGCTTTCTTAGTTTTCAAACATGTTATGTTTTTAGATTTAAGAAAGGAAGACATATACCAAGCTGACATTAAGTGAAAATAAAGAGATTTAAAGCTCAGGAATTTAAAGTTTTAGAAATACTTAAATAAGCTACTAAAGTTAAAGATCTCAACCAATTTATTTGTTGTATAAAGAGCTTACATGTGATTTAGCAGACATTTGCAAGATGCCTGTACAGAAATTGAATTTGCCTGTGACTTTGAGTTCAGTTTATTTTTCATTTATGTTGCCTTAAAGCGCCTATAATAATTTGGTTCCCAAAATTTCAGTACTAAAATCAACATAATGCCTAGAAATAAGTTAAATATGAAATAAACACCAAAAATTTTATTAAATTTCAGAATGACAGACAAAATGAAATTTGAGACTGGAAGATTTTGCATTAATATTGAATTTGGAACTCACCGTAAATTCGTTTGCTGTACTTTAGCAGAGGGGTGCCAGAAAGTTTGGGAATACGTAAATTAATCTGAGTAATTGAAAACAGCAGGAAGGGGAAGGGTCACTTGTATATGTGTGAGTACAAGCAATGATTTATGTTCCCCGACTAGGACTCTGCTCACACCGCACAGAGGTCTGCTGAATGGTTTTTTTTTTTTTCCCTTCCATAGGATAAGCACTATGAGAAAAGGTTCAAAATGAGTATAAGGGAGTTATTTATATTTTATGTAAAGTGAAAAATAAATACTGACTACATGCTCAGAATCAAAGGCATTTTGGCAGGACATGTTGTGACCCCTTGGAACAGACTTAAAAACCTGCTAGGAAGAGCCAAAGAAAACAGACAAAACTTACTCAGACAACAGTTAAGCTGGCAAGGCACCTGACAAATGTAGCAATTGCAAGAAAATCGCTTAAGTCAAAAATAAACTTTCAGAGATTGAAGCTACCGGAGTTCACCAAGATTTAGAGATGAATGCCAAAGAGGATTAGCAAAGCTCTCTTCCCTTTGAAATACAACAGTAATGGCTCTAACGGCCTGTCTCAAACCCATGCTTGAGGGTCCCTGTGTAAGTGAGAATAGAGCTCGACATACAGTAAGGATAATAGCATTTTCTTACAAAGGAGGACAACATATAAAGGAACCTGAGACAAGAATCCTGCCCTTTCCCCCTCCCTTTTGCAGGCAAAAGAAAATGATAGGTAGTGCTTCTTTTATAGTTAAACTGAGGGAAATGCGTAGGCCAGGGCTTCTGAGGTCCCGAGATTCAGAGAAAAGGCTGCTTAGATTTCTTTGCTCATCATGTTAAGTAATGGCACTCAGACAAGTTTGACTGACCTTTATGACGTGTACATCAGAGAACACCCACACTGTCTAAGGGGACAGCTGATATTCAACTGGAGCAGTTTGTGGCCTTGTATGAATGTGGCCTGAGGGTAGCTGGACCTTTAGATAATTCAAGGGAGGCCTGGAATTTGGATTTTTATTCTGAATGCTCTAACTTTTAAATCTTGCCCCTCAAGATAAAAACAAAACAAAACAAAAACACAAAGAAATAATCTTGTGGGGGGTCAGACACAGGAGCTGACAGATTTAACACTAGGCTGTCAGCATGGGACTCAGTATAGAGCCCCTTAGTTGCAGAAATCCACAGAAGGTTGCACTGGGTAACAGTGAAAAGACATTTTACTTGGTGCATTGCAGACAAAAGGTGGCCCTAGAGAGCTGAGCATATTGTTGCAGGTCATGGCTTTGGGAGAAGGAGACCAAGGTGAATTCAAAGAGGGCACAGCCTCCACAACTTCCTCTCCCCTGTGGGACATAAAGGCAGAATCAAGGGAGAAAGCAGGTATAGAGAAAAGTCTTAAAGACTCAGAAGAGCGTTAGCAGTGATATGAGGCCCAACAGAGACTTGGGATAGGGACATGCCACCAAAAGTCATCTAAGCAAGAGAGCTCTGCTAATAATGGTGAGGAAATGCTATACGGATTATTTCAGTCAGCTTTGGCACTGCAGGCAGCTCATGAAAATTATTCTGCGCAATAAGGAACAGCCACATGACGAAAACAATATTGCTGGGCTACACACAGATCATTATGGAAATGTGGAAAGAAAAAAAAGACAAGACCAAAAAGGAGAAGAAAAATACAGTGAAATGAAGATGGCAGAGATATGATCCTGATGAGTAGACACATTCTCATGCTGAGGCACAAATGGGATCACATTTAGGTTTGCGTTTCATCTTCTTTCCTTGGGAAAGCTGTGACTTAAAGCCAACTGCATGCTCGATTGCCACAGGTTGTCTTTAGATTCCATACCTGTGCTCACATAAGATTAATATAACCAAACTGACTGTGCGAACCAGTTAGTTTTTTTTAAAAACAATTTTTTCAACTTTTTATTTGAAATAATTGTAGTCTTACAGAAAATGCATACAACTAGTACAGAGTTCCCATATACCCTTCACTCAGCTTTCCCCAATGTTAACATATTGTATAGCTATAAGACAATTATAAAAACAAAAAGTATACGTTAGTATAATGAATATTATCACCTAAACTATAGACTTTATCTGAATTTGCCCACCAATGACCAGCTCTATCCTGGCATCCTGTTCAGGATTCAGTGCTGCATTAATTTGCCTTGTCTCCTAAGACCTCCAATCCTTGGCTTTAGTTTGTGTTCATGACCTGGGTTTGAAGAACCCTGGTCAGTTTTTTTTTTTTTTTAGAATGCCCCACAATTTGGGTTTGTGTGATATTTTCTCAAAGTTATGCAATTTTAGCAAGAATATCACACAAGAAATGGGCCCTCCTCAGTGTACTGTATCAGGAGACACATGTCAATATGTCTTCTTATTAGTGATGTTAACCTTGATCCCTTGGGTGAAGTGGTGCCTTCCTCGTTGTTTCTATTTGAATTAATTGGAATTCTTCTGCAAAAAAACACACAACTGTTCTTATTTATATATGAATGTTAGTATAGATTCACAGATTTTTTTATTACTTGTTATAATCCACTGCTGTCATTTATTTTCTTGCTCAAATGTTTCCACCTTTGCCTATTGGTTGCTCTTTCAGATTGGCTTCTTTGCTCTTTGACATGTCACCATCCTTTTGTGAGCACATTGTTACTTTCTTACACAGCCAGATGATTCAAGCTTTTGTATTTTCTCTAGGAATTTCATATCATATAGAAACTGCAAAACAACAATTCTGAATTAGAATTATTATAGTGATGATGCTTATTAAGGCATTCACAATTTCACTGTCCCCAAAGTTTCTAAAGAAAAAGATAAAGACATTTTATAAAATCAACGGGCATTTATTGATCTTTTGTTAGAAAACTGTTAAGGACTTTAAGAAAAAGCATCTCTGTCCTGAAAGTCTAATTTAGATAAGAGGCATTATGGAAGCGGAAGCAAATCCCATAAGGGATAATTTGATCAAACCTGGCAGGAGAGGCCAGGGGATGGTAGTGATTCCATGTCTTGTCTTTTGAATGGGGATTGGACAGAAAAGAATATGCCAGATATAGAGAATGGCTTTTATGTTTTGGATTATTATTGATCTATTGTTAGTGTCCAGACTACTATATTGAGAGAGATTCTACAGCTGAGTCTGGATTCTTTAGTAAGGGCACAATGATAAGTTAGTGGTGTTTTTAATGATAAAAGCCAGAAGACATATAGGCCTACTTACTCACCATTTGTGGTTTGGTTAGCACAGTAAGAGTCTCCAGTAATTGCCATTAAAAACCGATAGTTTCTGTCCATGGTCCCGAATTCCCAATGAACCAATTGGTAAAATCCCAACAAATGAAACAAGCATGGCTTTGTATGAAAAAAACTCTCTGGAATATTCTCAAAGGGCCTAACATATCCACTTTTTCAAAGGACACAACTTTTTTAATTTCCTTGCTTTTTTACTGTCAACTGTGAGCACCACATTGCTGTTTTTTTGTTTTGTTTTTTTAACTCTTTCTGGTTGTCTTGCTCTTTGTGATCATTTTTAGTTTCTCCTAACTTTGAAACTACCATTTTTTTTTCTCACTGTAGTATTCTCCCTTACCTGCAAACAGAGAGCCAAACACAAACTCACAGCCAAAGACTCGGATTTATCTCAGGTGTTTGGATATATCCAGTTTTAATGGTGTATTGTCTAAAAAATATAGATATGAGATTACTGATCTGACCAACAGTTTGGCTTCTGATAATAGCTCTGGTAAGGTAGTGAGAAACAGAGATAGTTGGAAAGCAATGTAACACCCATATTGATTTTTTTAACAACTTAATACATTTTAGGAAACGATCCATCTAAAAGGCATTATGCCTTGCTGAGAAAAGCTGTACACTGGGAACCGGGAGAGTGGGCTCAATTCCCAGCTCTGCATCTGACTCACTCTTTGTCCTTGGGGAAGTCACTTAAGTCCCTCTCTGTTACTACTTCCTGCCTGGTCAAACAAGGAGGATAATACAGACAGGCTCCCACCTCACCAAGATGTGTTGAGGCTGTGCTCGGTAACCACTGAAGGGATCTTTCTTCACCTTCCTTGCTAATGACAGTCTTATTTTTTTATCCGCATCTAGTTTGATTAAATTTTGCATTAAGGGCATGGCACTACAGCTGATTTCTAAGAATCCTTTAATTCACACTGTAGTACATATTGTTTTGTGTTAAGGCACTCATTGCTAGGAGGACTTGTGGATCTGTGTGTACAAAAATATCTGTTGTCTCAGTCTACCTGAGTGCCAACTGTGGAGTCTTGTACTGAGCATTGCTGAGCCCATTGAGAAAGTAGAGTATGGAACCCTGAGGAGAAGAGGCTTACAGATAAGAAGCTGCTAAAGGATGTTGCCTAGCAATATTTATTCAAAAATGCTATTGCTAAGGTTAGAGTTTAGACAATAGGGCAATCTACATAGGCTGGAAAATCACAGAGCAATGCCATGGAATGGATGAACAAATGCCTCTTACTCTATCACATCTTCCCTGATTCCTCCAGCAAAAATGACCTCCTTCATTTTCCTCCCTTTTCTTTGATCTTGCTGGCTCATTTTACCTTCCTGTAGTTTTCCATAAATATCTTTTTTTAAAAATATATTTTATTGATTTTTTACAGAGAGGAAGGGAGAGAGGTAGAGAGTTAGAAACATCGATGAGAGAGAAACATCGATCAGCTGCCTCCTGCACACCCCCTACTGGGGATGTGCCCGCAACCAAGGTACATGCCCTTGACCGGAATCGAACCGGGGACCCTTGAGTCCACAGGCTGATGCTCTATCCACTGAGCCAAACCGGTTAGGGCCCATAAATATCTTTTAATCTTTTTCTCTTTTAACTAGTAGGATGGATCGTGCATTGTTTTTGGTTGTTATTTCTCTTAATTTTCCCTTCCTATTGAGAGTAGCCCTTCATATTGTTTTTATTATCTTGATCTTTTGAAATGATCCTGCCAATTGTAGAATATCCTATATTCTGAAATTGTCTTATTTCCTCATTATTTCATCTCCTTTGGTCCTGGATCACCACTATTTTACATAAGCTGGCTGTAAGATCTACAGGCTAGGCTGGATTCAAATCCAACATTTCTGGACAGAACACTTCCTAGGTTATATTATATATCTGAATACTTAATAGCTGTGGTATTAGATATTTGTGTACAAAGTGGAATTAATAATGCAGATGATAGGAGAAGCCAAAAGGGCACTTCTGCTTTGCTGTAGTGCTCAGGGGCAACATGGTGTAGCATTGTGAAAGAAAAAGCTTTGCACTTATTTGCTGTATCACCTTTGATCAATTACTTTTTCTCTTCAGGTCTCATTTTCCTTATCTATGAAATGGGGATAGTGATATCTATTATAAGCACTTGAAGTTTTGAGAAAACACAGAAGTGCCCTGTTTACAGTAGGTACTCAATTAATGGAAGTTTACTAGCACCAGTAGTAGTAACAATGGTTGTGTTTGTAGTATTCTGTCATATATATTTGTATGATGAAAATATTTAAGAATGGTATTTATTATATGAACAGAAAAGCAATACTGTTTATCTCAGAATTCCCATTCTAACAGATGACCTTTTCCTGGTTCTTTGTTAGTTTTGATTGTTGGTTGTTAGGTTGTTTGTTTTAATATGGCTCCATGGGGTGTGATGTAAATGGAAGATACCATTCTTAAATCCTTTCCAGAATAAAGTAGGTTTAAATAATCCAATAAACCAAGTTAAAACATTATCCAAAAGGCTCTCTCTATAAACACTCTCAGAATGCCTCGGGATCATCTTGTCCTCCCCACCACTCCAATGCAAGGAGAGAAAAGTACACACAAGGACCAGGAACCTTGACTTGAGCTGTTCCCAGTATTTGCAAAACACCTTTAGGGTTGAGGTTAAGGAATTCAATTTCGAAGTCAGTCAATTTGATTGCAATCTGAGCTTCCTTGCTTATTAGCTGTGTAACATTGGCCATGACACCTAATTGCTCTGAAACGCTGCATGCTTGAGAGAAAAGCTCAAAGGGATGTAGTAAATATAGACTCTATATATAAAAAGCTAATATGCTAAGTGTCCCTCCGTCTGAACAGTCGCTATGAGGCACAATGACCACTAGGGGGCAGATGCTCAATGCTGGAGCTGCTGAGCTGCAGTGACTTGTTAGTGGTGGTTCTTGGGTGATGCACTGCTGGGGTCCAGCCCCAGCGGGTCCAGGGGTTCCCAAAGGTGTGGACAGAGTCGGCGAGGAAGGAAAGACACGGAGGCAGTGTTCAGGTGATCATCATAGCCAGGTTCCTCTCTTTATTGTCATCTAACATCTGGATTTATACTATTTGGTCCCAATCCTATCCATTCTATACAAAAGGCCAGGGGGCTTCCCATCTCCATTCAAAGGTTACTCTGTTGTTCCACTAAGCTACAAGGAAGTAACTGAAGGAGGTCACTCCAAGCAAAGATCAAAGGGACCAACCACACCTCTGACACTCAGTTAAAGGGTTTACTGATAAAAATCCTCACCTGGGGAAACAACCTTTCTCGGGGAGCGTTAAGAGAGGGAGCACACATATTAAGAACAGTATGCCATATACGCCAGCTCCCTTGAAACATAAGCTGTGCAGATGTTTCTTCCCTGCAGGGACTGCGTCAAGCAGCAAGGGTGGATCGGCTTCCAGCAATGCACCCCAAAACCAGAGAGGAGGGAGCCTGATTCCTCGCAGGGCCACACAATTCCACCTTCAGCTGTGGGTTATGTTGTTGCTGGGGCACTGTTGGCCCTGAATCTGGTTTACGGCACACTTGCGTTAGCGTTCCACACTCTGTATGACAACAACTTTACAGAGCGCCCTCTCGTACTCTGGGACCCCTTGGGGAATGTCGGAGAGCCAGTTTCGGCCTGATCCCTGCAGGCCAGGCCGAGGGATCCCACCTGCCAGAAGGACCCCGCTCACTCTGCAGATGTCTTTCAAGCCACTGTGGCTGGCTAGGGAGGGACTGTGGGAGGTTGGCTGTGTCCGGCCCATCTTGCCCAGTCCCGCCCTGCTGGCCACCTTCTAATTAATTTCCTTTCAATGTGCACGAATCCATGCACTAGGTCACTTGTAGAGATCTATAAATCTCCAACTTAAAATCACTGTTTTGTACATGCTAGGAATTATTATAATTGTATTACTGTGCACATTTACTGCCCACAGTGGGCAGTTATTAATACTTGGAAAGCAGTGAAGTTCTAGTAGGAAAGACCAGGGCTGTTGCAGAATCTCCATGAAGCCAGGGACCAATGACATCGAAACACTCTACTTACCAAACTCTGTGCTCTAGTCTGGGGTAGCATTTGCCTAGACTGGCTCCTTTTGTTAATTAGCACAATGTGCCATGTGGGCTATTGCTGCCTTACATGGGAAGCAGAGAGAATTGCAGGTGCAAAATTAGTGAAGAGCAAGAGAATTGACTGCCAGTGTGGTCCTGTAATTAAGTGTAGTTAATACAAGATGAGCTCTTGAACAGTAAGACATGCAGAAGATGTTGTTCTTTATAATTCACTGAATCCAAGGTGGATTTTAAAAAGCTATCTCTAAAAGAACCATCCAGAAATTTCTAAATAGAATTAATGAGCTACTTTACCAAGGAGAAAAGATACTTAATTGTAGAGGGGATACATTACAATATAGGTCCTCACACTCTCTTCTGAGGGTAGTCACTTGACATATAGCTTATTTTTTTCTTCAAATATTTAAAACAACATTCTGAACATGTTAGAACAGAGTTTCTCCCACTACCTGCAGACTCACTGGTGCTGCTTCAAGTCATGGCGTTGCTTTCACGCTGTGTGTCCTGCAGGGATACACTGCTGTGTTGAATCTGAAAAGAGAAAGAAAAATTATTGGCAATCTGGCACACTTTTCTGATCTTCAGGATGTTACTAAAATAGCATTTTTTAAAGCTTCTATGGGTTGGAAACAAAGGTTTTTTATTATTTATTTTTACTAATACAAGGCTTTTGCATTTATATGCTTTAAAAAATAAACAGGTGGGAGCGGTAGGAGAAAAATCTGTTGCCTTTTTATGTGCCACAGTATTACTATACTTCTTGAAATAACACTATTTTTTTTTCCTCAGGAAGAATGATGTGATTGTATAATACCAAGTCCATGTTCAATACCTCTAAGTGATAAATTTACATAAAGGATAGTTTGCTTTCTGATCAGAGTCTGTGTGCTAAAGATTTTCTGTCAGAGACTCAGAATGAAGACTAAAATCAAGGCTTGTTTTTGTGTCTTTTAATGCTACACATATCATTCGGGAAGGCTTTTGAAAATGACCAAACCAGATATCACTTTTCAATGTTGACACTGTACTTTGCTGATACTCTTGTTTTCCCTTCAGGTAGGGGAATTGTGAGGAATGCCTGATGGCCATAATGTTTTCTTTCTCAGGAATAACTAGCTACTCTTTACATAAAATAATCTTAAGATTAAAAAATATATATTTTCCATTATTTCTGTCTTTTTAAAAATAAAAAATATTATACTTGGCTTTCCTGCAAAGCTATAAAAACAAGTATGTCTAGGCAGAATATTAATTCCATGCTTCTTTAACTAAAAGGACATCATTTATTAGCTAAAGCAAATACTTGAATAATTTTTATATCTTTTAAGTGGATAGGTATTCTCAAAAATTATTCCTCTTGAAACCAGAAGATGACGTCGTAAAATAAGCATTGCTAATAGTAGCAACAAAGAACAGAGGGACTGTCCAAGTTATGCTATCTTATTATGCTATTGTATTTTCTACATGATGAATTCAAGCCATGTCCCAATATTGTAGAAATAGGAGAAAAAGACATTAAAACATTTCGAGGGTGTTAAAGTGAGTTAACATCATAACCACCAAGTGTCAGCAGGCTTTGGGGGGCCAGCAGGGAGCCATGTTTATGCCACATAATGGATGTGTGGTCACGGATCTCATTAAGCAATAACAATCTTTGGGAAACAGTTGTTCCCTCCCAAAGTTTCCTAGTGCACTGAGGTTTATGCTGTTTATAGGTCATCATGCTCTTTTCTTGAGTCTTTTTAAGTTGAGTTTGTGTGAAACAGAAGAATCCTCTCAAATAAAAATCAAGATATTTGTCTCTCAGACACCCTTTGAAAAGGAAAACCACTGATTTAGACTCACGAGGAAAGTTCTTGGGTGAGCACTGTTTCTGTGATAAACTCTCCTGAGATAAGGAGATACTCCCCCACTGGACGTATTCCCTTGGCTACTCCTGGAGTCCTTTTGTGGAATATGCAAATGAGCTGACTCCCGTGGCCTTGGTGGATACATTCTACCAGCCAATTTTAGTCAAAGACTGGAATAGAAAGAATAGTCACTAGATCGAGCTCTGATGTGTGGACAATGCAGGCATCTACAGAGTGCTTTTGTCCCTTTATAAAATAATTTATTCTGTTACTGTATCTATATAATAGAATGAGAAGTGATTGGAAGCGGATGGAAAAATGCACTAGTAATAAGTAAAAGAGGATATTTGAAAAATAAAAAAATCCCCAACCACTTGGTAGTCAATGAAAAAGTATGGAATGTCCAAGGTCCTCATCTCACTTTGCCTGTTTTCAGCCTTTTAGTCCTTACGATTCTCATAAAGCCTATGTTTCCTAAAGCAGTTATAGGAAATTAAAACAATGGTTCCATGAACTAATCATTAAAGTGGCAAGGACTCTAAAAATGTGAATTCTATAATTATTCATTGATTGATATTTTTTTCCATAAGGGAGGAACAGTAGTCAATGCTTAACTGAATTTATTTTTCAAGTTATTGAACATTGATTGATCAATTACTTGCAAATACACTCTTAGCTTAGAATATGAAAAGACAGACCATATTGCTTTATTTTTTTTTCAGTTAGACTTGAATCTAGAATTGTAATTCCACATGAAATTGAAAATGGACAGTAGCTTACTTGAGAAAAATAATTTAGGATAATGATAGAGACTTAAAATCATAGGTGAAGTCACTTCAGAAATTGTATCTACTTTATTGTTTATGGAGAGTTCCCTGTAAATTTATTTTTATATTTGAGCCATATTATGTGCCGAGCCAGCTCAGCCAAAGGTTCGAAAGCCTGAGTGAGGGCGGCAGAAGGATGAAGAAATGACAGCGAATAAGCTGGGTCTAGGTCAGTGGTTCTCAACCTTCCTAATGCCTCGACCCTTTAATAGAGTTCCTCATGATGTGATGACCCCCAACCATAAAATTATTTTTGTTGCTACTTCATAACTGTAATTTTGCTACTGTTATGAATCGTAATGTAAATATCTGATATTCAGGATGTATTTTCATTGTTACAAATTGAACATAATTAAAGCATAGTGATTAATCACAAAACAATATGTAATTATATATTCTATATGTGTTTTCTGATGGTCTTAGGCGACCCCTGTGAAAGGGTCATTCGACCCCCAAAGGGGTCTCGACCCACAGGTTGAGAACCGCTGGTCTAGGTGGATCTTCCTGTGCCTGGCTGAGGCCACAGAGAGAGACCCAGAGGCAAGCTGAGCCTTTATTTTATAGCCAGAGGTAAACAAGGTAGTGGTCACCATGGTTACAATGTTCTTGTGAGTTTCACTTGTTTTGGCAGCACTTGCTGCATCTCCCTCAGCCCATTAGCTGTCCAGATAAGATCTAGGGAGCATCATAAAGTCAAACCTAATTATGTTAAGAGGACTGTGCCCTCTAAGCTGGGACTTGTTTGTGTCTTTGCCAACAGGTCAGTAGGAGGCTTAACCCTATAGCCGCGCCCTACAATATTATATTTCATATTTTAAAAAGGATTAATTCATATTTGATTTCAGAAAAATAATGTGTTAGAAAGCTTTCTAGAGCCATTAAGATATATTTATAGTCTTAAGCCCTTAGAGTGAAAGACTTTTGTCTAAAAATTATAGTAGCCGAATGAGATAAATTATTTAGGAACATAATCTAATATAAATTTTTATTAAAATATGTATCTTTAATTATTATGTATATATATATTATACCACCTTATTAAATGGCATGTTATAAAATAAAAAGTAAATTTTTATACTGTTACATGTGTAATATTTTCTCCTTTTTATCTTCTCACAACATTAAACAACTATGTGGAATGTATTAAAGAAGAAATGATATCTTCATCTTTGTCAAAACTAGAAATAAATATTTATACGATTGTGATACTTGAACTAGGAAGTTTCATCCATTCCCATTCTGCTACTGGAATGACCTTTGAAAAAAACCCAGACAGATCTTCTGTCTAAATCTCTTCAATGGGTGGTTTCCAGTGGCCTTAGGGAAAAAAATGTGACCTCCTTGGCAAGGCACCCAGGAATAGAGGTAGCTTGGATTTTGCTTTCCTCTCAGGTTCATGCTCAATCAGGTGGGGATTAGGATCCTTTCCCATCCTTGCAAATCACCTGTGAATATTGATTTGCCTCAGGGCACTCGCCAGGAAGTATTGTGGTTGTTTGGTGTTAATATCCTTTCTCTTAGACTGTGGACTCCCTGAGGGAAAGGAATACACCATTGTTTCTCTCTCTAGCGTGTAGTGTCTGGCACATGGTTGGAATTTTAAGACAGATTTAATAAATAAAACCAATTATCTTCCAAGGCCCAGTTGGACAGCTTCTTATAGGAGTAGTCACTAACTCTATGAAGCTCTCCAGATGCTTAAATAATGAGAGCATGAATCGTTCATTGGTTGCTCTTTAAAAGGTTGATTGAGTATTGGGCTGAGAAAATGACTGAGAAAGTGTGTGGCCACTATTTCCTGGGATGAGACCCAAGGACAGTAGCCCACGTCGACTGAGAAGAAAAGGCAGATTTTTTAATACACCGGGGCCTAATATCACTCTAGTGCAAACACAGTGCTAATGACTTAAGTGCAAACAGAATGTCTCTCTTTGTGTCAAACTCATCTCTTCCCCATACAGGCACCCCTAGGACTCTAATATTTAGAAAATGCCTAACTTTAGTTTAAAGAAACTATTTAGAGTATTGGTTTCAGGCCAGATTTTGCTAAATCCTAGAGTGCCAGTTTCCTTCATGCCAAACAGCACAATAAAACCCTCTACAAAAGGAATAAAGACTGCTGAGCAACGACTGATGAGGCTTTTAATGTCAATAAATGTCATTCTGTGCATCAGTATTGTGCGAGCTTCCTTTTCACAAATGGAAGAGGGGTTTTACAAACCCTCCTGAGAAAGGATGGGGATTTAGAGTTGGCACTCGTTGACTCTGTAGTAAAACAAATCCCTCCTTCAAGTTCCCCTTGAAGTGAAGAATGGCACTTGAACTTTTCACTTGGTAATATGTGGATTATAGATATCCCTCTGTACCACTAAGATGTGTGTCATCTTCTTTGCTATCTTCATAAATATCCCACAGGGAGTTCAAGGCAGTGGAGAATAATTGAGAAATTGCCTTTGGGCTTCATTAGACATCGCTTGATTAAAGATGTGGAAGATGCCATGAAAATATACTTAGTTTTCTGACAATGTTGTAAATGAAGCTCAACAAGTATGCACCAGAGCACTGATCAGACACTTGGGAGGAAGCTTGTGCAGAGCTGACAGGTTCTGCTAATGAATCCTGGTTTGGCACAATATTTAATTTGGCTTTTCTTTATACTCAGCAGGTAAGAAGCAGCCAATAGCAGGAAGTCAAAGATGCCTTTATTTTTTGGCATATCGTGTTCATTATAATTTGTGACATAATCTAGCTTAAAATATTATACTAGTCAATATATATTTATTTATAAAAAAATCACTGGTCCACCTGTTGAAAGAGTAAAATATTAAATGGTATTTGTGAAAGAATAAATATACTTGTGTCAAGTCATTAATTATTTGGCTAAGATTTCCTCCTTCCTTTATTTATTTTTTTAAACTGAAAAATGCATACACTACAAATGAATCTAGTTAGCTTCCTAGGTGGCTGCCCAAAACAAACAATTACACTAAACTCAAAGTGCATTCCTTTATATATTCAAAGAACATAAAGAGCACAATGAAGATGGATTTGGATTTCTTTATTAATGAAAACATGACTATAAGAATGCTCATAATGCTCATAACTGATAAGAAAGAATGATAAGTAGTAACTTTTGTTACTTAAGTAATAGTTGATACATTTGTGTATACATTGTTTTAACAGTTGGTCTTCTGGGTTTCCAGGGACCAAACCTATACATGACAACAAAACAATTGTATGCTAATAATCTGACCAATTAACTTACGTAACTTAATTAAAATTCATAGTTTGCATAATTGTTTTTATCTAAATGAAAATTCAGACTTATAAAAAACACAATTTGGAAAACTACTCAAATATTACAATACATGGTGTTTAAAATAGCAAATAAGTTAATTCTCAACTGCATAAATCTTAAACTCTGTGATCTCTGTGAATGGTTGCTGGAGAGCTCTGCTTGCCAAAGTACAGAATCTACTTCATGCCAGAGGATCATATGTGTCCTTTCTCAGGATTGGTAAAGATAAATATGATATTTACACACTTATACCTAGAAGACATAAGCCCAGAAATGTAAGGAATCATTAAAATAGTGATTCACTAACTACCACATTACTTAGTACTTTTTTCTTCCTCATTAATTATATTTCAAATATAAGACTTAGCTTTTAAAACTTGCATATTGCAATTTACTTTATTTTTAAAATTTTTATTTTAAAATTTATATTGTTGAAAATATTATATATGTCCCCTTTTTACTCCCATTGACCTCTTCTAGCCTGCCCCGCCTCCCACCCCAGGCCTTTACCACCCTATTGTCTCTGTCAGTGGGTTATGCATATATGCATACAAGTTCTTTGATCTCTTCCCACCCACCCACCCTTCCCTACCTTCCCTCTGAGATTCCACAGCTGTCTTTGTTTCTGTTAATATTTTTATTTGGGGATGATTATCAGGTTTTACATTTCACCTGATTACAATTACGTAAAATAAATTTAAGGAGAGTCTTTTTTATAATTGTGAAAGATCTTATTCTATTTTCTGCATCTTCTGTGGTCCAGTTATGTGGCATGGTTTTCATAATAAGAGATTTGCGTTTTAAATTTAATTATCAGTAGCCAATTTATGAACCAACATTTCCTTTAAGTTACAGTAAGGATTCAATCAATATGATTAATTTTGAATGCTTTAAAAATATTCATTATATGAACAGTTCCATTCTTTCCACCCAGAAGTCAAAAGAAACGTGGTTCTTATTTTTGGCTCTGCAGGAATGCCTACCAGAGCTTGTTAATGAATTTGTATGTTGCAAACTTGAATTTAATGAGAATGAAGTACCCTCGGCTACCTTTCATGGTTTCCTTTCAATGCCATTTTTAGGTATTTAAGGGGAAGTTTTAGAGGGTTTGTGATTAGGGTACAAAATGGTTCACAAAGCAAGTGACTGTAAGCATGCACATGGCTATGGCCTTGAGACACTGCTGTTCACATAATTTAAATAATTATAAATAGCAACCATGTAGAAATATTACCCCCTATTTTACACAGGAGGATATTTAGACCCACACAAAGTCCACCAACCAGTAAGTGGCAAAGCTCTGCAAAGACTAGAACTCAGGTCTTTCAATCTCCAAGCCCCTTAGCTATACTATTATAATGTAGCTTCCCAGAGAAACTGCTTAAACATTTAATAAAATGTAGTGTTATGACAATAACACATTGTCAAAGTTTTGTGTTTTGACAAACATCTCAGAAGTAAAAGAATCATGTAAGTGTTTTTCTTTCTTCATACTAGCTAGAAGCCCATGGGAGGCTAAAAACTTGTTCTAATAATGGCTTTTGCACTCAAAACATTTTGGGAATTATTATTTTGGAATGGCCTTAAAAGCCCATGGCACTTTCTTTTAAACTCAGTGCTTTCAAAATCTTGATTTCTAAAGTGTAAATTTGATTTTTGACATAATCAGAAACCATATAGATGTAAGATCTATAACTGAAGTGATAGATTAAACTTATTATTTTGGTTTAGAATTTAAAATTTTGAAGTTGATTTCAAGTGGTAGGTTGTGTCTAAAGTAACTCTAAGAGAAATATTCAAAAATAGTTTTCTTACTAACATAACCCAACATGAAGCGTTCTATCTATGCCTACCCTAAAGAGTAGCTTTATTTGGATTATTTTAAAAATATATGTTTTTATTGATTTTTTTTTTTTTTTTAGTGAAAGAGGAAAGGAAAGGGAGAGAAAAAGAAACATCAATGAGAGAAACATCAGTCAGCTGCCTCCTGTATGTCCTCTACTGGGGACCGAGCCTGCAACCACGCATGTGCCCTGATGGGGAGTAGAACTGGTGCCCTCTCAGTGCATGAGACCGTGCTCAACCAACTGAGCCACATCAGCCAGGGCCATTGGATTATTTAGACTGGAAGAGTCATCTAGAATTCTATTTTTTCTGGATATGTATAACATGTTTTATATCTGAATATGTGTGACATATGCAGGGTATGCCTAACATATGCTCTATATCAAAATACGTATAACATATGCAGAGAGATAGACACACTAACAAATCTTGTATTCTAAATTTGTGAAATGCAATTGTGGCCAATTTCCATTCAAGTCATGCAGATCACCTATATAACATAGATGTTACATAAACTTCTCCCAAAGGATAGATTTATCTCAGTGAATGATGAAGAAACGACATATGAGAGAGTCCACTTGCCAATCTAAGCTGTCAGGGAAGTCCAGCCTGGCTGTGGTCCAGATCAGCAGAGCCATCACCGCTGTTTGAGAATAAATCAGTCTTCACTGATCCTGTATTGCTTTAGGTGCAAGTCCTGCAGTCGATGAACACACCTATCCCCACTTCTCTTCCCAAGTTCACAAGCCATTTGTCCCCCTCCCCCCCCCACCCAAAAAGTAATTTAAGGATACATACAATTTAAAAACAAATTTGCCTGTGGAGTTTATTTTTATTAGTAATTTTCTTCCTCTTTTCCACACTCTCTCTCTCCCTTCCTTGCTCCTTTTCTCCTTCCCTCCTTCCCTCCCTTGCTCCCTCCCTCCCTCCCTGTCTTCATCCATGAGTCCCAGAGCTCTCAAAGCAAAAGTAAAGCAGAAATAGGTGGTTGGTGGGGCAGTGGGTCCTTGTAAGAAGAGGAATAAGTTGGCAAAAGCTAACAAAAACCAAAATCAATTTCAAGCTATCAGCTTAATTTTATTATATTAAAGAAGCATTAAAGAAGCTTGGTTATTATCACCAGGATTTCTTCTCTGGTTTGAAAGATGCAAGGTTAATGACTCATTTACTGAGGTATCCAGTTTCCTTTCATTTTTCACTTACAATTATCTTCACTTGTTTTAAAATGCAGTGCAACTTCCAAATGTATTGTAGTCATTCATTACTTCTGTCAATTAAAGTTTCTAAATCATAGATTTAAAATGAATCACAAATAAACATTAATTGATTTCAATCACTGAATGCCCACTTCCCGGAAGAAAAGAATGGGGCAGATTTACTTTGGAAAATCTGCTTTCTCTGGCAGCTAGAGTAGAGGCTCAGCAGATGTTAGTTTCTAAAACGCTGGTATTCACTTCAGAGACTGACTCTGCGTGTCAGTGTGATCTTTCTCTGGGAAAATGCTGGACAGAGCAGTGTCAATGCGAATGGATTTTTGATTGAAGCAATGGTAACTTCATAGAGCATTTGTGTTCTCTAAGCACCCACGTGATGCCTGGGTCATCTGATATTTCAAGACAAAGTCATCACTTGTAAACACAGATTCAACCTTTCCCTCAAGGTTTTTATAAGTAGATCCAATTTTAAATAGATAATACAAAACCAAGTGTCCTCTAATTTAGTGTAAAAAAAAAAAAGGCAGTTTTCTCATCAAAGAAAAAAAGTAGTGTTTATAAACGTAGAAAATCCTGGTTACAATCATTGTGGTAACATTGTACATATTTGCCTTATTTATGAGATTAAAATGAACAACTTCCTTTATAAACCAGCTGTGCACTAATTCTCTCATGCACCAGCCCCATTAAAATTGACATCTCTCTAACACTTCAAATTCAGGTTACTTCCCCTAAGTGATGTTATAATGAGGTTGTTGCCATAGAAACTTTGCAATCATTGACGTACTTTTTACTATTGGAACCTTGAATGCAATGGCAAATTTAAAATTTTAAAATTATTTAGAAACAGAACAAATTCTGTGGGATAGTGCATTATTCTTTTATCTGAAACTAGAGGCCTGATGCACAAAATTTGTGCACTCAGGAAGGTGGGGTGTCCCTCAGCCTAGCCTGCACCCTCTTGCAGTCCAGGAGCCCTCGGGGGATGTCCAACTGATGGCTTATGCCCACTTCCCACTGGGAGGGGGCTTAAGCTGACAGTCAGACATCCTTAGCTCTGCTGCAGAGGTGGGAGAGACTCCCGCCACCGCTGCTGAGCTCGCCAGCCATGAGCCTGGCTTCTGGCTGAGCGATACTTCCCCTGCATTGAGTGTCTGCCCCCTGGTGGTTAGTGTGCATCATAGTGACTGGTCATTCCGCCACTCAGTCCATTTGCATGTTAGCCTTTTATTATATAGGATAGACCATTTGAGGAACTAATTATTTGAAAATTGAGGGAAGAGATATATTATTGTTAGTACCATTTGGGATCTAAGGCTAAGAGGGAAGGCTAAGAGAAGAATTTGGTCTGGCAAATGCAATTTACCAAAAGAAATACAGTGTCAGAAAATCTCAATGCATATCGATTTTATTTGGGATTGTTCATACTTCAAAGAGCATGAAAAATGTTTTCTGTACCATGGGATAAATAAGCTTGCTAAATCAAAATATGGGAAAAACAGACTGTCTTTCTCCAAACTATCACTTAACTAGCACATTTCTGTTTGAGACTTTAGGAGAAAGTCTTTTACCCTCTAAATCATGTTAACATTATAAATATATCATCTGCCTGTAGTGTTAAATACAGGTTGTAGAATGAAATGGGTAAGTAGATTTATGGAGCTTTTTTCTTATGGTCATTTTTCTAAACTACTGTTGGCAACTAGATTATCAACTCTGCAGGTAAAGCCCACCGGGATGGTGGCCACCAAAGGGAAAATATGGTTTAGAATATTTCAATAAGATCAATATAATTTTGCTTTGCACATGCATTACTCTTGAATTCTCTTCCATTATAGATGTAGCACATGACAGTATTAACCTGAGTATACATTATGAACTGGATAGCAACTTGTGTTTTTCTTATTCTATATAAATAATGTTTCTAGGCAGAAATACAGTAAATTATTGTCTGAGAGCTAGTTTTATTCTCATTTGTTAAAGAATCAGGAGGGGGAGGGTGGGTGGGTGGGAAGAGTTCAACCAAAGAACTTGTAAGCATATACCCATAACCCATGGACACAAACAATAGGGTGGTGAAGGCCTAGGGCAAGCGGGTTAGAAGAGGTCAATGGGGAGAAAAGGGAGACATATGTAAAACTTTCAACAAAGATTAAAAAATATATGTACATATAGAATCATTCATCGCCCCGGCCAGTGTTGCTCAGTTGGTAGAAAGCCGGCTCCACACCAAAGGGTCGTGGGTTTGATTCCTGGTCAAGGGCATGTACCTAGTTTGCAGGTTCAATCCTGGGCCCAGTCAAGGCTCATGCAGGAGACAACCAATCCATGTGTCTCTCTCACATCCATGTATCTCTCTCTTTCTCTGCCCCCCCTTCCTCCCTCCCTTCCACTCTCTCTAAAAATCAATAGAAAAAAATATCCTCAGGTGAGGATTAACAACAACAACAATAAGAATCATCCATAATGACAGGAGTCAACCCTGTATGTGTAGAGGAGAAAAGTGAGTTCTAATTAAAGATGATCTTGAGTTAGCAACAGTGAATTCTAATGTTTGGAACTAGGTGTCTTTTGAAAATTAGCAGTAGTGCTGCTTACAATACACGTCTGCTTTGTTTTTCCATTTAGCCATGACTTAACCTATTTAGATTGTTCAGAACAATACGAGGCACCGAGTAAATTAAGGTTGACTTTACATTAAGGTTGACTGTATAATTTATCTCAATATGTTATTCATTTTATTCATTTATTTATTCTAGCTCCACTTCTCTGAGCGAAAATAATGTAAAGAGAATTTTTATTAACTTTATTAACTTTCCCCCTTGTTAAAGACAATTTGGACTTTTTAAATGTAGAATTCATATTTTATTTGTTCTGTATTTAGTCTTTTAATGGAATCTTAAAACTTGAAGATGAATGCACATTTGGGAATTTAATGATAAAAGTTAAATATTTTGTCTAGCTGAAAAGAAATTAAAAAGCCATCTTAGGATCTCCCAACTGAACAGTTTCCTGTAATATGTACTAAATAATTCTTTAAATAATGGCACAGTTTTAGCAATTCAAATATTCTTTTAAAATGCATCAATGCACTTTGTTGTAAACATTTTCTTGAATATTTATAAGTGCAGTTGTTTTATTTGAAAGTATCAAAAAATTTAGATTTAATGATACCTAAATGTATGTGGCATTCTTATGATGTCCTTGAAAGTACTGAAAATATTTATGTAAAACACATTTTCTGGATCTGACCTCAGCAAATTTCCTGCTTTCTTCACCTTTCGGCAGGTCAGAGGCAATGTGGTAGGGCAGAGGACTATGGGCGGGGGAGAGGGGAGGGGGGGACACTGTGTCCTCTTAACTTGCTGATGTTGTTAGAGGACCGAATGTGAGCAAGATTTTCTGAAGCTTATCCGTGTTCTTCCAAAACATTAAAAGATAAAGAATCTAGACAATAAGAAATATGAGGCATTGCTGCCTCGTTTTCAGAAGAGACTTGTAAGAAGAAAAAGTGACACCCTGTGATTTATTCTCATGACAAGATTGTAAAGAGAACAAGAAGTACAAAAACTCAATCTGTGGTTGTTACATTATTTACATTTGTACACCATGTCTTCTTTGTTCGAAATGCTGTATTTGACTACTTCAAAATGGGAATACAGAATCTTCTATAAAGATTTACAGCCAACTTCAACAAAGTAACTTCTTAATTTAATGGTAATTATATGGTTTTAAAGTGTACTTTCTTTTTGCGGCTTATTTCCTCAATCGATAGCTCTATGTAAGCTGGCATTAAATCATTTTGGTGTCCTCAAAATACATTCTAGCTTACTTCAGTTTTGAAATGTGGTCCTCTATTTAGCTTTACATTTAGTATCTTTAAAATGGAAAAGCATCAGATGTGATTTTCCAGATACTTTTTAAAATTAGTAACCTATCTTTAAAATGTTAATTGCTAATCCAGAAATCCAAACAGTGTGTCAAGTTAAATTGTTGCTGCCCTTTTTTGCACGTGGTACATTGTAAAATCAAATGCAGTGCTTTCTTTATAAATACTAATCAAGTCAATCGCCTTGCTCGTGTTGGAAATGGCTCAAAAGCATTTGACTGAAACATCATGGATGCACATCATTTTACAAGGAAGAAAGAACTTTAAAAATAAATTGTTTGCACTGATTATTTTTTCAAGCCGATATGTTTGATGTTTTTCATATGAAATGGGCCCTATTTGACATTTTGAATGAGAGATCATTACTTTCCTCAAAATGGTACATTAGAGGAACTGCCAGCATTAGAAATCCCAGCTTTGTTACATGACAAAATAGATTCAGCAGGATTCTTTGGAAAATATTTCTTTTTCTAATGATAATCATTGCAAACTGTGGTGGGGATAGTCTAATGGTCTGTGTAAACATGTACATAAGAATTTATAAGGATCAATAATTGTGAAGTCACTTCATCAGACTTTTTAAAAAGAGAAGTTTACTTCTGTTGTTCTGTGCAACTTCATAAGGCCTTGTGAACTAGGTAACATATAATGCCGAAGCATTTAAGAATAAAAGAGAGAAAATGGCGGAGGCTTAGACAGACGTGTTGGTGCTTTGTCCCGGACCAGATAGGGGCGAGCAGCTGAAACGGGTAACAATCGGCCCGATCAAGCTGGGGAGGTTCAGCTGAGAGACAGTCTGCAGCCAGGAAAGACAGAAAACTCCTAAAAAATGCGGATGGTTAGAGATTGAGGCTGAAACCTCCCCCTGGGCGCCAGCGCAGCGGCGAGACCGCGCCATCTCAGGCAGCGTTCACCGGCATCCAGAGATCGGCTACTGACCCGGAGGCAACGATTCGCAAACAGCGCGACTGCAAGAGCCAAGGGGAGACCTGCACCCCTCCACGGAAAGGTTAGACTTACCTCAAAGGTGCGGTTCGCAGTTCAGGTTGGAGCGAGGAACGCGCGCACAGGCGCAGGGGGAAATCTGCGTCCGCCAAAATCCGCGCTCTCCAAAATCCGTGCCTATAGAGGCCAGCGTGTCTCGCAAGGGGGGAGGGCTCCCACAGGGCTGCTGCCAGAAGGTAACACTATAAATGAGCCCATAGTTGGACTGGATGCATGAGGGCTGCCTCAGAGTTTCCCTGATAACCGGCTACTTGTTGATGCCAGGGGCTTGAGCGCGCGCAGACACTCCGCGCGGTTCTGGAGGGTGGAACCCTGCGAGTTCGAACAGCTTCCCAGGCTCTAGTTTGCACACTTCCTCTTACTTCTGTGAGTTTGATTGTTGAGCCCAGTGCATGTGAGTGCCCAGTTGGGGTCACTAGCAGAGCTTGTAGGGGAAGATTGTTTTTGGGGAGCCTGGGAAACAGAGCTGGGAGTGGCGCCGAGGGAACCACCTCTGGGCGGAGCTGGTTCAGGTACAATAGAGAACTGGTCGGAGAGAAATTATAACCTCGGAGGTCAACCCAGACACACTGCCACCCAGAGGCAGAGCCACGAACTGACTCCTCTGTAAATACAGATAAGGCAATAAGGACTGTGGCTTGCAACAAGGAGGAGCAGTGTATCAGAGAGAAAGTCAACATTCTCCTGAATTCCGGGCGTGCCAATAAGAAGAGTAGAAGATCTGAAGCACCTGCATTAATGCACATTTTTATTTTTATTTTTTTAAATTACTTTTTCTCCTTTTAACTAAGAAAACATTTTTCTTTTTTTTTTTTTTTTTTTCTTTTCTTTTTTTTTTTTTTTTTTTTTTTTCATTTTTCTTTTTCTCCATCACCCGATTTTGCCCTTTCAGCTACTACATTTTTATTTTTAACTAGTATTATTACCGCTACCATTTTACCAGTTTTTAAAGTGTCATCTTATCTTGTCTTTATTTTATTTTGGGACTAATGTTCTCCATTCTATTTTCATCGTTCCTTTAGCAACATTTTTCTCTACCTCAATTTGCCTCTGTGCTAAACAATCTTCCCCACTTTTTCCCTTTTGCTGTCCTGTTTCTCTTACCCTACTCCAGCTTTAGATCTTCCCTATTCTTTTTACCCTCTGTCAAAATTTAACCCTGCTTAAATATCCTACGTCCAATCCCCTGTTCTAAATCCTTACACACCTTTCCCTTATCTTCCTTCACTATCCATTTTTTTTTCCTCTCTCTCTTCTTCTTCTTTTCTCTCTCTATTGTTTTATCGTTGTTTGTCTGATTGACAAGTATATTGTTTTTCTTTTTTTTTCTTTTTTCTTCTTCTTTTTTTGATTGTTTGTAAGGTTAGACTGCTTATTCTTTTTATTTTCCTGCCCCTCCCTCTCCCCGCCCCCCCCCCCCCCCGGTTATTTCTGCGCTTCTCTGTCCCCTTGCATAGCTTGATAATATTGGTTGTTTATAGTTTGTATTCATCTCCAGGAATCTGTTGCTGCAATTTGTTGGTATTAGTGGCGGTCCTATAGGAGTTTCCTCCTCACATAAATAGTCTCTCCCCCTTTTACACTTCACTCTCTTTTCTCTCTTCTTTTTTTTTTTTTTTTTTTCTTTTTTTTTCCTCCTCGTTTTCCCCTCCCTTTTCCAATCTCATTTTTGCACTCCTTTTTTTCTTTCTTGCTTTTTTCTCTTCTACCTTTTTCTCTTCTTTCCCCCTTACCTCCCAACTCTCTTAGCTCGGGTGGCCACCTTTATTTGGGGTTAGTAATATCGGAAATACAATAGTGTTCAGTGCCCGGTACGTTGTGCCTTGTTGTGTTGTATTTTGTGCCTCTAAATCAACGCAACAGATTCAAGCAACAGCGGCCTCCTGATCACCACACGCTCTGCCTGGGGAACAGTTGCTGAGTCTGAAGCCACCCTCCACCAGCCAGAAGAGCCACCACAACTGTGAACAGCACCCATCAGAGGCTCTGCTATCAACAGAGGAGCCGCTGCTACCACAACCGCCCAAGGAGCAACCACAGACCGAGGAGCCACTGCCACCCAGGGAGCAGCCACTGCCACCCAGGGTCCAGCCACTGAACGATTCAACAACAAGTAATGTCAGTGAGATCAAACATGGGTAGACAAAGAAACCCCCAAAGGAAAGAAAAGGAGGACTCGCCAGAAAAGCAGCTAAGTGAGACAGAGATATGCAACATGACGGAAAAAGAATTCAGAATAAGGTTCCTAGAGTACATGCACCGGATGTTCAAGAAGCAAGAAGAAACAGATGAAAAACTCAACTACGTATGCAAGAAGCTAGAAGAAACAGATGAAAAAATCAACAACTTAAGTAAGTCCCAAGAAGAAATGAAGAGCGACATAGCTGCAATAAAAAACACCATTGAAAGTATCAACAGTAGACTGGGAGAAGCGGAGGACCGAATCAGTGAATTAGAAGACAAGGAAGCAAAACACACTCAAACTGTACTGCAAATGGAGAAAAAAATTAAAAGACAGGAGGAGAGCCTAAGGGAACTTTGGGACAACATGAAACGAAGCAACATACGAATAATAGGGGTGCCAGAACAACAGAAAGATGAACATGGATTAGAAAACCTATTCGAAGAAATAATATCAGAAAACTTCCCTGAGGTGGGGAAGAAAAAAGTCACTCAAGCCCAGAGAGTCCCAAACAAGGTGAACCCGAAAAGACCCACACCAAGACACATCATAATTACCATGGCAAATGTTCAGGATAAAGAGAGAATCTTACAGGCTGCAAGAGAGAGGCGGAAAGTAACATACAAGGGATCTCCCATTCGATTATCAAATGATTTCTCAACAGAAACACATCAGGCCAGAAAAGAATGGACGGAAATCTACAAAGTGATGCAAAGCAAAGGACTGAATCCAAGAATACTCTATCCAGCAAGGCTATCATTCAAAATTGAAGGGGAAATAAGAAGCTTCACAGACAAAAAAGGGCTAAGGGAGTTTATCACCACCAAGCCAGCCATGCAAGAAATGCTAAAGGGACTGGTGTAAAAGAAGAAATATCAAGCTCAGAAAGAAATCAGCCACACACACACACAAAAAAAGAAATGGCTACAAACAAGTACCTTTCAATAATAACTTTAAATGTAAATGGACTAAATGCTCCAAATAAAAGACATCGAGTGGCTGAATGGATAAAAAAACATGACCCATACATCTGCTGTCTACAAGAGACCCACCTCATTGGAAAGGACTCACACAGACTGAAAGTGAAGGGATGGAAAAATATCTTTCACGCAAATGGAAAGGAAAAGAAAGCTGGGGTAGCAATACTTATATCTGACAAAATACATCTCAAAGTGAAGGCCATAACCAGAGATAAGGAAGGCCACTTCATAATACTAAAGGGATCAATACAACAAGAAGATATAACCCTGGTAAACATATATGCACCCAATGCAGGAGCACCCACATACATAAGAAAACTTCCGGAAGATATCAGGGGAGATATCGACAATAACACAATCATAGTAGGGGACTTTAATACACCACTGACATCACTGGATAAATCCGCTAGACAAACAATCAGCAAAGAAACAGCAATCCTAAATGACTCACTAGATCAGATGGACTTAATTGACATCTTCAGAACTCTACACCCCACAGCTGCGGAATATACATTCCTCTCAGGTGCTCATGGGACATATTCAAAAATAGACCACATATTGGGTCACAAGCAAAGTCTCCACAAATTCAAGAAGATTGAGATCATAAAAAGCATCTTCTCAGACCACGATGGCATAATGTTAGAAATAAACTACAATAAAAACAACCCAAAATACTCAAACACTTGGAAGCTGAATAGCATGTTATTAAATATTGATTGGGTTACCGATGACATCAAAGAAGAAATTAAAAACATCCTGGACACTAATGACAATGAAAACACAACAATCCAAAACCTCTGGGACACAATGAAAGCAGTCCTGAGAGGGAAGTTTATAGCTCTACAGGCCTATCTCAAAAAACAAGAAAAAATGGTAGTTAATCATCTAACTCTACAACTCAAAGAATTAGAAAGAGAGCAACAAGAAAACCCCAGAGTGAGCAGAAGGAAGGAGATAATAAAGATTAGAGCAGAAATCAATGACATAGAGACCAAAAAAACAATACAGAAAATCAATGAAACCAAGAGCTGGTTCTTTGAAAGGATAAACAAGATTGACAAACCCCTCGCCAGGCTCACCAAGAAGCAAAGAGAAAGGTCCCAAATAAACCAAATCAGAAATGATAGAGGCGAAATAACAACAGACCCCACAGAAATACAAATGATTGTTAAACAATACTACGGGCAACTCTACTCCAACAAACTAGACAACCTGGAGGAAATGGACAAATTCCTAGAAAAATACAACATTCCAAAACTCAATCAGGAAGAATCTAAAAACCTCAATAGGCCAATAACTATGGAAGAAATTGAAGCAGTCATCAGAAAGCTCCCAGCAAACAAAAGCCCAGGGCCAGACGGCTTCACAGGGGAGTTCTACCAAACATTCAAGGAAGAACTAAAACCTACCCTCCTCAGACTACTACAAAAAATTCAAGAGGAAGGAACACTTCCAAGCTCATTCTATGAAGCCAGCATCACCCTAATACCAAAACCAGGTAAAGACATCACAATGAAAGAGAATTACAGGCCAATATCCCTCATGAACATAGATGCCAAAATCCTCAACAAAATCTTAGCAAATCGGATCCAGCAGTACATCAGAAGGATCATACACCATGACCAAGTAGGATTTATCCCAGAGATGCAAGGATGGTACAACATCCGTAAATCAATAAATGTGATACATCACATAAACAAATTGAAAGAAAAAAACCACATGGTCATATCAATTGATGCAGAAAAAGCATTCGACAAAATCCAACACCCATTTTTGATAAAAACTCTCAGAAAGGTGGGAATAGAAGGATCATACCTCAACATAATAAAAGCCATATATGACAAGCCCACAGCCAACATCATACTCAATGGACAAAAACTAACACCATTTCCCCTAAGAACAGGAACAAGACAGGGATGCCCACTCTCACCACTCCTGTTCAACATAGTACTGGAAGTATTAGCCATTGCAATTAGGCAAGAAGAAGAAATAAAAGGCATCCAAATTGGAAAAGAGGAAGTAAAACTGTCCTTATTTGCAGATGACATGATATTATACATACAAAACCCTAGAGACTCCATCAAAAAGCTACTAGACTTAATACATGAATTTGGCAATGTAGCAGGATACAAAATTAACCCCAAGAAATCTGAGGCATTTCTATACACCAATAGTGAACTTTCAGAAAGAGAGATTAGAAAAACAATCCCATTTACCATCGCACCAAAAAAATTAAGATACCTAGGAATAAACTTAACTAAAGAGGTTAAAGACCTCTACTCAGAAAACTACAGGACGTTGAAAAAAGAGATAGAGGAAGACATAAACAGATGGAAGAACATACCATGTTCTTGGATTGGTAGAATCAACATCATTAAAATGTCCATACTACCCAAAGCAATCTATACATTCAACGCACTTCCCATTAAAATACCAATGGCCTTCTTCAAAGATCTAGAACGAACTCTCCAAAAATTCATCTGGAATAAAAAAAGACCCCGAATAGCTGCAGCGATCCTGAGAAAGAACAAAGTAGGTGGGATCTCAATGCCAGATATCAAACTGTATTACAAAGCCACTGTTCTCAAAACTGCCTGGTACTGGCACAAGAACAGACATATAGACCAGTGGAATAGAATAGAGAGTCCAGAAATTAGCCCGAACCAATATGCTCAATTAATTTTTGACAAAGGAGGCATGAACATACAATGGAGCCAAGATAGTCTCTTCAATAAATGGTGTTGGGAAAATTGGATAGATATATGCAAGAAAATGAAACTAGACCACCAACTTACACCATACACAAGAATAAACTCAAAATGGATAAAGGACTTAAATGTACGACAGGAAACCATAAAAATTCTAGAAGAATACAAAGGCAACAAAATCTCAGACTTATGCCAAAACAATTTCTTCACTGATACAGCTCCTAGGGCAGTTGAAACTAAAGAGAAACTGAACAAATGGGACTACATCAAAATAAAAAGCTTCTGCACAGCAAAAGAAACCATCAACAAAACAACAAGAAAACCCACCTCTTGGGAAAACATATTTGCCAACATCATATCTGATAAGGGCTTAATCTCCAAAATTTATAGGGAACTCATACAACTTAACAAAAAGAAGATAAACAATCCAATCAAAAAATGGGCAAAGGATCTAAATAGACACCTTTCAAAAGAGGACATTCAGAAAGCCAAGAGGCATATGAAAACATGCTCAAAGTCACTAATCATCCGAGAGATGCAAATCAAAACAACCATGAGGTACCATCTCACACCTGTCAGAATGGCCATCATCAACAAATCAACAAACGACAAGTGCTGGAGAGGATGTGGAGAAAAAGGAACACTTGTGCACTGCTGGTGGGAATGCAGACTGGTGCAGCCACTATGGAAGGCAGTATGGAGGTTCCTCAAAAAATTGGAAATGGAACTCCCATTTGACCCTGTGATCCCACTACTAGGAATATATCCCAAGAAACCAGAAACACCTATCAGAAAGGATATATGTAACCAGATGTTCATAGCAGCACAATTCACCATAGCTAAGATCTGGAAACAGCCTAAGTGCCCATCAGTAGATGAATGGATTAGAAAACTGTGGTACATCTACACGATGGAATACTATGCTGCTGTTAAAAAGAAGGAACTCCTACCATTTGCAACATCATGGATGGAACTGGAGAGCATAATGCTAAGTGAAACAAGCCAGTCAATGAAGGAAAAATACCACATGATCTCACTCATTCATGGATAATAAAGACCATTACAAACTTTTGAACAATAATAGATACAGAGGCAGAGCTGCCTCAAACTGATTGTCAAACTGCAGTGGGAAGGCCAGAGAGAGTTGGGGGGCAGGAGGGAGGGGAGTAAGAGATCAACCGAAGGACTTGTATGCATGCATATAAGCATAACTAATGGACATAAGACACTGGGGGGTAAGGGAAGGTAGGGGTTTGTCAAGGGCGGGGGGCGGGGGGGGGAAAAAAGGACACTTATGTAATACCCTTTGTAATACTTTAAGCGAAAAAAAAAAAAAAAAAAAAAAAAAAGACATACCCGTAAAAAAAAAATAAAAAAATAAAAAAAAAAAAAAAAAAAAAAAAAAAAAAGAATAAAAGAGAAATTGCTCTGGCTGGTGTGTTCAGTGGTTAGAGCATCGGCCCAGCCACCAAAAAGTTGTGGGTTTGATTCCCGGTCAAGGGCACCTATGAGAGGCAACCAACCAATGTGTTTCTCTCATATCAGTGTTTCTCTCTTTCCCTCCCTTCCTCTCTCTCCTCCCTCCCTTCCTTCTTCTCTACCTAAAAATCAATGGAAAAAATATCCTCAGGTGAAGATTAACAAACAAACAAATAAACTAACAAAAGAGTAAATGAGAAAATGAAAACATTTAGTTTCATAGTCAGGAGTCAGGGACTGAATTCTATGATCCGGGATTGAGCCCTGTGGTTTATTTATTAGAACACATGGATTATACCATAAAGGTAAATGATTACAGGCCTAATTAATATCCATTGGAAGATCAGAATTGGTGCAAAGACACTTCTGTAAAGTAGAGTGCACATTATTTTGAGACCATGTGAATAATGGAAATAATTGCTTTGTTTTGCTTCCCATATTAGGTCTCAGGACATTCTACTTTTCCTGTGCCTTACTTTAAACTTCATTCTTGTCTTTACCTATAAAAATTAAGAGATTATTTTGTGGGTAAACACTCACTGATGTGTAGTCCTCATGTGTCACAGAATGATGTTGGGTTCCTTGATTAGTCTATCACTGTCCTAATATCTGGATCCTACACTGCGTTCCAGTTAATATCACCTTGGTTTTTACAGTGACTGATATATGGGTCTATTCACTAGGCATTGACTGGAACTAAAAACTTATTTTATATTGGATCCTGAGTGATCTTGACATAATCATGTCTTTCTCTTTCTGGGAGTTGAATTTTAATCCAGAGATGCAACATGCTATAATTTAGCAATAAACCTCAGAGTTTTCTAATCTACTAACGAAAATGACCAAATTATATAAGGTTGAAGATGTACTATTACACATATTAAATATTAGATGTTAGCATTAGCTAAGCTTCTTTCCAATTAAAAAAATACATGTTGAAAGAGGCATTTTCTGATTTCAAAAGGGGTTAATTTAAAAATTAAGTAAACTTTAAAGCCACTGGGGTGCAGTTTAATACCTGGAGATAGTAATTAACTAAGACCTGTAATCCCCCTATGAATACTCCCAGAATATTTAAGTCATTGGTTACATGTGACTCATTTCTATGTTCCTTTATTCTTAAATATAATGAAACAAAAAAAATTAATTAAAGGACATACACACACATGCTACAGCTAAGTGGTATTTTACAAAAACTATACTAGATTTTTTAGGTACTTAATGAATATTAGGTAACTATAAATTATGGAGTTTATTGAACTACTTACTCCCTTGAAATCAATTTACTGTACAGTAATAGCATATTACAGGTTTTCATTAAGGAATTTTTTCAAACTACGATGTGCTAACGAGTATGCTGTAGCATAATACACATTTGCTAACTTATACCCCCATGCATTGCTTTACATCCTCCTATAAACATATACACATTTCATTGCAAATTGATTCTAAAATATAGGGGTCCATCTGCTGGTGTTTTTAAAAAAAGACTTTTTATATATGCTTAGTGCATGCATTTTTTCTGTTCTCTCTGAACAGAAGACTGTTTTTTCCATTTTAGTCAACATTTTGCAGCTTGAAATTAATACATTCTTTGTCTAGCCATACTACCTAAAAGTGTGGCTAATTGGGTCAGTTCACATAAATGCTATAAATATTTATTGTACTTTAGCAGCATTTAGAGTTACATAAGGTGGAAGAAGCATGTCATCTAATGGAATCTTTATTAATACTTTTTCTGGAACCATTTTCTCCTGTCTTCAAATATCCATTTACTTATGAAATCACAAAATCTTAGCACTGGCAGGAAACTTACTGATTAAAAAGTATATTATTACAAAATATTTATTATGAAGTCATTGAATGTATTTAGTTACATTTATATTTAGTTATTAATATATGTTGACAATTATCTACATTTAAAGATGAAGAGCCTAGCCCGGCTGGCGTGGATCAGCAGCTGAGCATTGACTTATGACCTAGGAGGTCATGGTTCAGTTCCCAATCAGGGCACATGTTCAGGTTGTGGGCTGAATAATAATGTGGGATATGCAGGAGTAAGCCAATCAATGATTCTCTCTCTCCCTCTCCCTTCCTCTCTGAAATCAATAAAAATATATTTTAAATAAATAAATAAATATGTAGAGCCTAAACCCTGGAGAAGTGAATTGATTATTTTCCAGAAAACGAAGTATCAAAAGTAAGACAAAAGTTAATTTTAAATTTTTGTATAGTTTTTGTTAACATATTTTAAATTTATACTATATTAGCTGATAATATTATGACCCAAAATAAGCATGTTAAATGAAATAGTTTGAATCTACTTTCTGTGCCTATTGGAATGATTCTTTTTGTAAACACTCCTAATGCTTACATTCAATTTACATATTTAAGTATTTTACAACTGCACAAGGACAAGTGGTCCCTCACACTGTTGATCTTACAAATTCTGTGTCCACCTTAAACTTTAGTTTATCTTTGTGGGCCCCAAATAAAGCTGGGCTGAATATTGAAGCAAACTTTAAAGATGTAGTTATAATGAAACACCAACCCAACAGCCAAAAATTATTGAAAAGGAGTTCAAATCATTACCTAAGCCTCTAAAACTTAAAAAAAAAAATTGCCTTGCATGCACCATATCTATTTGAGAGTGACTTTTAAATTCCTCTATTCCTTTTGTAGAAATCGATCACTTGTGTCCTATCTGTCCATTTACTGCATCCATTTGATTTTATTAAATCAAAGTTGGATGAAGGAAAATTTTATGTAATAGCTTATCTAAGGTATTATTTCATACATCTTGGGGCCAGTAAACTGATTCTGCCCTCAAGGAAATTAACAAAGATTGGGAAAATAAAGAGGAGGATGAATTGATCTTGTTTTCCTGAAACTCATGGTCTACTAGGAATGATAAGATTTGTAATACTATAATTAGCAATGATGTCAGTTTTAATTACTGTTAGAAAAATGTAGACAGTGACAAAATGAAGAGGGAATTCAGAGCAATTCTGATTTGAATGAGGAAAAATTTTGAGTAATGTCCAATATGAAACTATAAGAGAGGATCTAGAGATGATGTGAAAATCAGAGCTCAGATTTGTAGATGGGAAAGCACAAATGGTCTATATAAATAGCCTCTAATGATGTATGTAAATAGCCTCTACTCTACTCTGTGATTTTAGTTTATTAGAGTTTAATATTATTATAGTTAAACTCCCAACTGTATTTTTCTTGTACATGATTTTAAAATAAATATAGAAAAGTTATTATGATTTTAGTAGGAAAATCATTTATGTCCAGAAATGCACAAGAAGACCTAAACGTAATTATTCAGATTTGAAATTGCTGTTAATACTTGTTTTAGTGAAAAACTTAATCATATTTACCATCTCATCTATATAGAACTATGCATATATAGAATTTTTTAATTGAACTTATATGTTTAAACCTTTTAAACCTGTAGAATATGTAAAAACCCAGATTGAATTTTTAAAATATACTTTATGATTGTTTATGCTTCTGTACCTAAAGAACATTGGACTTTCCTTCTTGTATTTGGGTCCACCATATCTGTTGTTTTCTAAAAATTATTTCCTTATGAGGTATTGTCTTGCAAAGTTATAGACCTTAAGGACAACATTTAAAAAAGTACGTAAGGTTTTTTTTTCATAATATAGAGTAAGCAAATAGATACTCTGCATAATTTACAGGAAAGTACTAAAGTTTCAAAATAAAATCAAAAGACTAAAAGTATAAAACACTTTTCAATATTCCAGCTTAGTTACCAACCAAGTATTTATTTTTTAAACAATTACTAAGAATTTATATATATATATATGGCAATGTCTTACAAGATAAGTGATCCAAAGATCAGCTACTCCCAACGGAAAATATTGTTTGCAATGCCATATGCAAAGGATATTCCATTATCACACAAAACAAGACACCTGGAAGAAATCAATCATGCAATGGCCTGGGGCTCAATGATGACCCACATTTCTTTTTTTTTTTTTCCGTTTCCTTGCCACCCTCAGTATTGGTTTTCCTCTTGCTTTTTACCTGATGGAAGCAGATGGTTGTCACAGCTCTAAATATCCTCTCTATTCAAAGCAGGAAAAGAGGAAGAATAATGGCAGAAGGAATTTCTGAGAGAAGCTCTCATATTTTATTACTGAAGAAAAAAAATCTACAATTTTTCCAGCAGTCTTCTGCTAACATTTCATTGGTCAAATTAGGACACGTGTTCATCCCCAGCTTCAAGAGAGGCTGGGAAGAGAGTTTCTGGAAAGGTAGAGTGTGCTAGTCGTTGACTAGCTTAGACCAACTACAGTGCAACCTTTTGGGCTTAATGCATTGTCTTCTGAACAAAGACAGAGTTCTCATTTGGAGAAAAGGTATTTAATGTGGGCACTGGTGACATGGGTTGGGGCAGTGAATGACTAATGGCTAGTGTCTTTTATACAGAGATATAACTGTAATCATGTTCTCATAGTTACTTTGAAGAATTGGGTCCTGAATCCACACCTGTAGACTCAAGTCCAAATACTCTTTCCACACCATGTAAGAGGTTTTGAAGGAGAGCTTGGCAGTTTTTTCTTAATGGCATTATTTTCAGAGAACTTAACTATGGTTTGAAAAAAGTATATATTTAAAAAAAAAAAAGCCGAAACTGGTTTGGCTCAGTGGATAGAGCGTCGGCCTGAGGACTGAAGGGTCCCAGGTTCGATTCCAGTCAAGGGCATGTACCTGGGTTGCGCGGGCACATCCCCAGTAGGAGATGTGCAGGAGGAAGCTGGTCGATGTTTCTCTCTCATCGATGTTTCTAACTCTCTATCTCTCTCTCCCTTCCTCTCTGTAAAAAATCAATAAAATATATTTTAAAAAAAGTATAAATTTTAGTTCTCAGCTTTCAAAGTTCAAGACCAAATAAAACCAACTATATTCTTTATTATATGAGATGTATAAAAAAATAAGAACAGAGCCAGGTGGACCACTCATAGCATCTATTACATCGTAAAACCATGACAGTGTGTTTTCCAACTTCACTGTAAACATGTAAATATAAATACTTTAAAATGTAAATACTTTTGCCAAAGTCTAAAATATTATCTTACTTCTGAAAATAAAAATGTTAGATAAATATGAAATTACACTTATACTTCCTTTTTTAAATGAACAGTCTTCTAATTTAGTTTTTGCTTAAAGAACAAGTAATTACAGATGATACTCCAGGTAATTAGGGCCGATTTATCAACATAGTGGTTAATGAAAAAATAAAACATAACTAATTAGAGAAATATTCAAAGAAATTCATATAGCATTTTTGGCCTATCTATGAAATTATTATAATTATATCTTGTCATTAAGGGAGGCCTGTTAAAATAAAATAGAAATTGTTACTTTTACATTGAAAAAGGTATTCTTCAAATTAGTTAAAATTTAGCATATCCTGATATTTCTCTAGCTTCTAATATTAGTGAATTTTGCACATAAATGAATTATAGCAATAGAAACCATATATTCACTTAAATTCTTGAAAGGAAAGATTTTTATATGATGAAATTCCCCTAGAGTCTAAGAATAAATTAGAAACAAGAATACCAAGTGGATAACACTTTGTATTGTTAGTTCATTTTTCATTGAGTTAACTTGCATATTCTGGTTTTAGTTGCATATGATTCATATAAATAATTCACATACTTGGTTCAGAATATGGAAATAGTTGGTGGGAGATTATTTGGAGTATTTTTGTTCCTGGTGTTGAATACATCACCAGCAAAAGAAAGAAACTTCAATATTTTGGAAAACCTTACGTTCTCATTATCTTTCCTATGTATAATTATTTTCATCTGTGTACCCACATGTCTTTATGATTTACAATTTCAGAATCAGCATGATAGACAGGTGAGAGTATGGGGTTTCAGATGGAAAAAGTTTTGTTCTCAGACACAGATCTGAGCCTGTTTTTTCACTTGTCAAATGATAGTGATGATAGCTGAATTACAAGACTGTTCTGGGGATTAGATATAACACAGGTGAAGAGTATATATCAAATCCTTGTAAATTGAGGTATTATCACTACTACTTACATGTGAGAAAACCAAGGCTCAGAACTATATGTATAAATGTGATATTTAAGCAATAACTCAGTTCAAAGAATTTGTAAATCACACTTCCAACTTTGCCTTGCTTCTAAAAAAGATACCTTTTAAAAATAAGTGATTAACAAGATGATGCTTCATTTGCTCTTCATATAATACAAAAAAGAGAAATTGTTTATATTTACATATTTTGTCGTTATCCATATAGGTGGGAAATGTATCTAACCCTTTGCTTTATTGTGACAGTAACTCACAGATGAAGATTTTGGCTGTCTGATGAAGGCAGTCATGTGAAATGCAACTAAGATTACACCTGACTATCAGAGATATGAGAGAAAAAAATAAACAAAACCAGAAATGCAAGAATTAAATATCACAACAAAACCCAAGTCATAAAACAAAACCTCTTTCTCCAGAAAGAAGTGTTAAATAGATATAAACCTCAATGTATAATTCATTTGATAAATAGCTCACTTAATTTTTTTTCTTGAATATATATATTTATATACATATATATAATATTATAATGTTATTATAATGTTAGATTAGGCTTAAAATTTGCTTTCTTTTATGCCCATTAAATTTAAATGTATCTATGTTAATCAGATTAACATGTCACACTCCTTCTCAAAGATCATCATTGGTTCCCTACTGCCTGTAGAATGACAACTAACTCCTACTCTTACATTTTAGATGCATGATAATTTCCCCTCAACCCATATTTCTTCCCCCGTCAAGGACCAAAATTGTCCTGAACTGTATGCTCCTGTCATATGGTTTTCTTTTTCTTTCCAAAGTATTTGAAATGTAAGGCCTGGCCTGTGTGTTCTCATTCTGTTCCTGAAGCATCAAAGCATACTCTCTGTCTTTACACAACAATGCTTCAAAACTCATTGGAACATTAGATATTTTCCACAAAGCCTTTTCCAGTCCTTATACATTTTTATAATCTTTTGCTTCTCTTCAGTTGCAAGACATTTTCGATCTAAGCATTTCATTCTTATGTTTTATAGCTATGTCTGTCTTGTGGATGAATTTACAAACACCTCAAGTGCATGCCATATTTTATAATTTTCTGTATGCTCCAGTTTCTATCAAAGATATTATAGATCCTCAATAAATTATTAAAGGAGGTAAAATTATATTAATCACATAACTAATGCTTATGTCTTCTTGGCCCAATTTTTCCCTTTAAAAGAATGTAAGCTCCTCCATGTTTGAGGATTTTTGCCTGTTGTGTTCTTGTGCTCACTAATGTATTCCCAGTGCCTAAATAAGTGTCTGGAACATAGCAGGTACTCTATATTTCTAGACTATAATACTACATTTATGAATATAAGTCAAATAACCATTAAGTAAATTCACTATTGGAACTATTTCATTAAAAATTGATATTTTAGTCCTGGCCAGGTGGTTCAGTTGGTTGGGGCATCATCCCATACACCAAGAGGTTTCGGGTTTGATTCTAGTCAGGGCACATAACTAGGTTGCAGTTTCTATCCCAGGTGGTGGTGGTGGGGAGATAGAGGAGGCCACCAATTTCTCTCTCTCTCTCTCTCTCTCTCTCTCTCTCTCTCCCCCTTTCTCTCTTTGTCAAGTCAATAAACATCCTCTGGTGAGGATTTGAAAATATGACATTTTAATAATGCTAATAAAATATTCTTGATAGGCTATTTGGACATCTGTGACTAACACTTTTTATGGGGTTAGGAGGAGTCCAGATTTGAAAGAATATTTTTAAAAATCGATGGCTGAAGTACTATCTAAATCTAAGCATCAGTAAGTATTGAATTATACTTCACTATACTTCAACTTGTAGAGTTTATACTCAAATCTATAGCTTATATTAGCCATCATAATTATTCTAATTCCTCATATATTGTTTACAAAGCAAAATTCATCAAAAGTCAGACATTGCAATGAAACCAACTAATAGTGCATATAGACCATATGCAATTGGGAAGATTTATTTAGGAGTGATTGCAGAGACAAAAATATTTAATCTAATTGTGTTTTTTTGGTGAGTTAGAACTAATGTAGTGATCCTATCCTTATCTTTTAAATATCAAGCAGGTTAAATGTTATCTTTGATGTAAAATTTAAAATTAGTTAGTGATTAATTTTGTGCTGTGGAAGAGTTATATAAAATATCTTAATTAATTTAAAAATTTAAAGCACTCTGTCAGAACTGGAAGGAAAGCTGTAGTAAGTCTTTGGTGAATTATTTTTGATATATGAATAATAACTTGCTAATTTGCATGTTCTGTACAATTTGATTTTGGGGTGTATGAACATATTTAATGACACATATATTCTTTAGACAGGATGAGAGAAAAATAAATTAATATCTGAGTACTTAATTTTGCAACTACTTTATTTTGTGAAAGGTCATTCCTGGCAGGGATAGTGTTCCTATAAAGTACAGCTTGCTATCTGTGTGCTAATTGAGCATATCTCTTGCTTGAAACAGAATTATCTGTTCTTAGGCTTAAGAAAAGCTGCTATGTTTAGTAGAGTGGTATTTGCAAAAAGATCTAACTTGGTAGACACTTTATCTTTCTCTGCGGTTCCTTGTCTTTGTTAGGCAGAAAAGAACTGCATGGTACTATTCTTAATTTGCTAAAGAGGTGTGATATTTTACTAATAAGATGAAAATGATTACTGGAATATGTAAACATGTTGATACGTGACAGAGATTCAGAGGGAGAAACCACCCTCTGAGTTTTGTTCTTACAATTTCTCTTTAGAGATCTGTACTGAAATAGCTTGCCCTTTTGTTGTAATCATGTAAATAATCTCATATATTGCATTTACATTCCCTTTTAAAATCATTGTCAAAATAAGACATGTCAAATCTTCAGAATCCTAGGCATATATGCAGCTCAGATCAAATAAAGGGCAGTTTACTGAAAACAGCATAAAAAGGAAGATTACTTAAATTGCCCCCTCCCTTCTAGTCCACCATCTCTGTTTACCCACCCCACATCCATAAACAGGTGGTATCTGGGATATTTGAGATAATGGGCCAATTATCATAAAGTCCTGTAATCATCAGGGAATAAACATTCTGAACACTTGAAACCTAAAATAGAAAGCTATAGGGCTTCATATTACTCTCTCATTCTTGACTATCCTTATTGAAACGAATAGGTGTTATTATCCAAAAAGAATGAAGGGTCAACCCTTTTCTGAATTGTAGAAAATTGCAGAAAGAATAATTAATCTGATTGGGAAAAATGGGAAGAGAAGAGATGGAAATATATATGTATTTCACAAAGGAAACAAAAGAATGTGTGATGGAATGAAAGAAAATTGCTTTATTGTTGATAATGAGGTTATTTTAAACTGTTACATGAATATGGCATTGTACTTCATCTTGTCTATACTACCTAGAATGTAAGATTAACAGGTAAAATGTAGGACACCCAGTTACATTTGCATCTCACATAAATGTTGTTTATCTGAAGTTCGAATTTAACTGGAATTTTATATTTTTACTTAATGTAGAAACCCTATCTGGAGACACATTGTTTTGTAAAGATTAACTCTGCTGGAAATGGTCTCCTCCTGATGTCTTCCGTATCACACCACAACCAGGGAAAAGTGCCACCGTAGATCTGTTTCTAAGGACCGTAAGTGGTCTGTTTCTAAGGGCATCATCTCTTTAGAGAGATGCTATGTGAAGAGGTTGAGTAATAGTATTACATTTTCACCCCTGGGAAACGACACATTCTGGCTCTTGCTGAGGTGCTTCTGGACACACTAAATGCCTTATTAGTTATATGAGGAATCCTACTTTTATGCAACTTTGTATTTCCTTAGCATCCAGGTCCCCTGTAGTAGATTAAAGGATAGTAGTAGTATAGGCTGTGAGTGAGGACTGGCAGGATACACTAGACCAACCAGTGGCTTCAGCCCTGTCGGGGGTAACTGTTTGACCACAATTTACCCTGAACATATGCATAGTAGTATATTTACATAGTTGAATCACACTCAAATAAACGTATGAGTTAAATCAGTAATAAAAGTCAAGTTAAACTGGGGATTGGAATAGCCCCACTCTTAGCCCCAGTGCCTATGGGAGAGCTGTCACAAACACACACAGAAACAGACATTTTTACTGGGTACCTTTATAAAAAATTAGGTGTATAAGTAATAAGAAATACCATGAGATATAAATATGGAAATATGTAGCATAAGACAGAAAATCATTTTTACTCGATATGTGCCTTAAGTTTGTACGCAATGATTATATGCATGATGGGGGTGGGGGGGTGGGGATAGATGATACTTGGTTAACTTTTTTTTTTGCATCTAACTCAATTCCTGGAACTTTATAGGTACTTATGAATACATTCATTTCCTACCTTTCATGAGTTCACAGTCCAGTGGAGTAGACAGATATAGAAAGGTACAAAAATTAGTACAGTACTATAAAGATTGTCACATGCGAATATAGGAGGAGGAAGGAGGCTTCCATGTGAGCCAGAAGGGCATTCGGAGAAGGCTGACCTTTCACATAAGTGGAGTTATCCGAGGAAATCTAGGTGAAAAGATGGAAAGGATGAAGAGAGAGATTTGAGTACAGGGCTGGATGTGAGAAGCCCTGTCAATGTTGTGAACTTCACGAAAGTAAATATTTCTGAGATATAAATCTTAATGAAGAGAGAACCACAAATTGAAGCTGACAACTTGGAGGGCCTCATTTTCTGTTGGATGAAAGAGCTTGGACTTTATTCTGTAAACCACTGGGAGCCATTGGCAGATTTTAAGCAGGGCCTGAAAAGGTCAGATATGCAGTTTAGGTGGAACATTTTGCCAATTATGTGGAGAATGGATCTGAAAGGGACAAAATTGCAGGCAAGAGGATCCATTAGGTAACTATGGGAGCAGTGCAAAGATGAAATGCTAGCGATGGGAAGGTTATTGATGAAGATGACTGGGGGTGGGGAGGTGGTGGAAGGCTCAGGTTGGAGACTTATTATAGAGGTAAAATTATAAGTGCTTAGTGAATGGTTTGGTGCATGGATAAGGAATGCAGAAATGTTTAGTGCCAAGTTGGAGATATGAGTATGATGAAAGTGTGGACAGAAGTCTAAGTTGGAACCACTGAATTAAGGTTCATCAACTCAGAGATAAAATCTTGAATGTGGATGAGATCTCCCTGAAGAGCCTGAAAAGAGAGGGGAGCTAGCGAAACTATGGAAGCCTGGAGAATGCAAAAATTAAAAGTTCGGGTCGGGGAAGATGTGGAGGAAGAGGAAGAGGTGCAGGTAATGATCAAAGAGGATAGAGGGGAAACAGAATGGTGTGAATCATGAAAAGCAAGAGAAAATTTAAACAGGAACAAGAATAATGATGCCAAATACAGCGTGGAAGTTCAGGATGTATCTCCATCTGAATATTTTAAGAATATCTTTATAACACATAACTCAATATAGATTCATTTACTGTTCTCCTCCCTGTTTCAAGGACAGATTTTAAATTAATACAGTGCTTACCACACATCAGCCATGAAATTTGATAAACAATTTTTGCCTCGTTTAATGTACAGTCTAGGAAAATGTCATAATGAAGTGATTAGAATTTAAATAGCTGTTTTAAAACATCTTTACATACTACATATATTTATAGGGTAGATTATTCAAGTTCCTAGGTCTATCAGGAAATTAATTCACAGTTTAAAATGAACGAAGTGTGCACGGTGTCTGCATCTAAATTTCTCAAGAGAGAAATGATATGATATCAAGCATAAAATGCATGTTGAAATATTATCTGTTTACAAATACTTACATGATAAACTCTAACAGCCTTTTCGGGATACTCATTAAATATAATAAAATGTGCTGTATTCCTCCAAAAGAGGATACTTCCTTCTGATTTCTGACTTTAGCAATTACGTTACAGAGACTGTACATTCAAGGACCAATAACTGAGGGGAAGAGAAATCTATTGGGAAATAAGCTGAGGAAAGGTCAGGGAAGCTGGGTGCGGGAAAGGGTCAGCATACCAACAGGGCTAGTACTACAACTGTCACAGAATTAGAAGTACAAAGACTAAACTGGAAGATTCCACTCAATTTCTTTATAGAGACACAGAAACCCCTTGGCTACTTGGGCTCTCAGAATTTTCTTCCTGGGCAACTCCTTTCCAGCTAAGTTTACTGTCAGGCTGCATGGGTTTATGAACCTCTGCCCTGAATCTCATCATTCTTAATCTCTTCTTATCTTTGTATCGTTTGCTGTCCCTTCAACATCCCCATAACATTTTCTCTACTGGTAATCTCTAAATTTTTGTCACTTAATTATGTAAAAAAATTTTTTTAAATGTATTTTTATTGTTGAAAGTATTACAAATGTTCTCCCCCCCTTTTTTTGTATTAAAATGTGTTGCCATTTATTGAAACACTGTTTCTACCATATGCAGATGCAAATTAGGGGTGAAGCACAAGACATCTATATATACATACACACATATATTTATATCAGAGGCCCAGTGCACAAAAATTTGTGCACTCGGGGGGGAGGGGGTTCCTCAGCCCGGCCTGTGTCCTCTTGCAGTCTGGGACCTCTCAGGGGATGACCACCTGCTGGCTTAGGCCCTCTCCTTGGGGGATTGGGCCTAAACTGGCAATCAGACATCCCTCTGGCAGCCTGGGAGCCCTCGGGGGATGTCCACTTGCCAGCAGGGAGCAGGCCTAAGCTGCAGTCTGACATCCTTAGTGTGCTGAGGAGGCGAGAGAGGCTCCCACCACCACCGCCATACTAGCAGCCATCAGCCTGGCTTGTGGCTGAGCAGAGCTCCCCTATGGGAGCGCACTGACCACCAGTGGGCAGCTCCTGCATTGTGCGTCTGCCCCCTGGTGGTCAGTGTGTGTCATAGTGACCAGTCATTCCCAGTCTTTCTGCTGTTAGGGTCAGTTTGCATATTACCCTTTTATTATATAGGATAGAGGCCTGGTGCACGGGTGGGGGTCCTGCTGGGGTGCCTGGCCAGCCTGGGTGAGGGGCTGATGGCTGCTTTCAGGCTGGCCACACCCCCTTTAGGGTGGGGGGTTCCCACTGGGGTGCCTGGCCAGTCTGGGTGAGGGGTTGAGGGCCGTTTTCAGGCTGGCCAACCCCGCTGGCGACGGAAGCTCCCAGCTTCTCCTTTTATTCTTTTTTCAAATTATTATTCTGGGATTTATTTACCTTCTATAATTGAAACTTTGTAGCTTTGAGAGGAGCTCAGAGCCGGCCAGGGTGGGTGGGAGGGAAAGCCTTCTGCTCGCTCCAGCTCCGTGGCCACGGCCAGCTGGAAGCAGGTATCTGGGGTTTATTTACCTTCTATAATTGAAACTTTGTTGCTTTGAGTGGAGCTCAGAGCTGGCCATGGCAGGCGAGGAAGCTTGGCTTTCTCCATCTTTGGGGCAACCAAGCCTCCTGCTTGCTCCAGCTTCGTGGCCGCCGGCCGCCATCTTGGTTGGGTTAATTTGTATATAGTTGCTCTGATTGGCTGGTGGGTGTTGCTTAAGGTGTAGTGAAGGTATGGTCAATTTGCATGTTTGTCTTTTATTAGTGTAGATATAGATACATACGTGATACATATGTGTGTGGGAATATATGTATATGTGTGTGAAAAAACCATGACTTTGATTATTCGTATTCTCCATGATTTGACCATTCCATTTAATAGAAGGGGAAACTGAGAAAATAGTGACTTAACTTTTGTGTCACAGAACTTACACTCAGGTTCCTTTGAGCCCCTGCAGCTGCTCTGGCTACTCTGCTCCAATGGCAGGGCTGTGCTGGCAGGGCCACCTGGGATTTCAGTAGCCAGTCCCAGAGTCCCCAGCAAGGAATCCCAGCTGAAGAATGCTCTCTGTCACCTAGGATTGACTTGGCGCCCCTGGTTTGCATTCCTTGAACCCTACCACTAAATGCCTTTTGCTTTTTGGGAACCAGAATTCTCTTCTCAGTGATGGTGCTTACTAGTTATTTTTGGTGGGTTTTCTGAAAGTTAACTTTCATATGGAAACAAAGCCAAAGCAGATTTTTTAAAAAAAATTTTACTCATCTCCCCTGTGTTTGGTAGAATGGAGTTTGATCTAAATGTGAGAAAATGTATCACAGACTGGCACATGCACAGTAGCTTAGGTGTTCCTGATGTACTAAATGAATGTCAGTACTGGCACCCTCATGCATTTTCTTCAGTATCTCCTGAAAACAGATTATTGCCCACGGGCGAAGTAAACTACCTAAGCTTTCAGACTTTATACTTCCAAAATGTACTTCAATGAACTGCAAGATTATTTCAGGTGGTATAAACATCTGAGCATCAGCATTTCCACATAGAAATATCACATGGTGAAACAGCCAAGACCTCTGGAGCCGCATTGGCCTAAGTCTGAATCCTGGTTCTACCACTGACTAGCTGCACAGTCTTGGACAAGTTACTTAACTTCTCTGGGTCTCAGTTTTTCTCCTCTATATAATGGGAATAATACTACTACCAGCTCACAGGGATGTAACAAGGATTAAATGGGTTGACTGTACCAAAAACACCATTTATAAAAATATGTCAAATCAAAGAAAAATAGAGACTATCTTACCATTGTTAACTGCAACTTTAAATTGAACTAATTTATAAGTTTTCCCCAATTCTACCTCCCAAGGTAGCATTTTTGTTCTCTCTTTCGTATTTTTTCTCTACCTCTTATTTCACCTCTCTACTGGTTTCCGTTATAGTCAATGGCTAGATTTATTTAGCTGATGGCCTTTGCCACTGGACTACAGGATCTTTGAGAGCGTAAGTTATGTTGTTATCACATTTTCAACTCCAGGGACTTGTAACATTTCTGATATAACATGGACCCATAATGAAGATTTGTATTGGATTAAATAATTATCTCCCTCATTTCTAACCTATTACAGGAATTATTGTTTTTGGTTTATTCTATAAGTTTTCCACAAAATCTTGTTTTTGTCCCCGTCCTGGGGCTTTCTCATTATTCATATTACTCTTCCCCTCATTTCTCAGGTCCCATTGAACATGTTTATTCTTCTTATTGTAGTTATTAAATATTTATAACTCATTTTAATTGTATTAAGATCACTTTCCATAGCTTTTCACATTTATCCTTTCAATTTAATCTCAAACCCTATTAATTTAGGCAGTTTTGGAAGTGAGTAAATTGAAAGAAGAAAAGTATTGTCCTGCTGGCATGGCTCAGTGGTTAAACGTTGACCTATGAATTAGGAGGTCAAGGTTTGATTCCTGGTCAGAGGACATGCAGGCTTGATCCCTAGTAGGGGGCGTGCAAGAGGCAGCCAATCAATTATTCTGCCTCATCATTGATGTCTCTCTCTCTCTCTCTCTCTCTCTCTCTCCCTCCCTTCCTCTCTGAAATCAATAAAACTATATTAAAAAATAAATTCACTGCCTTCCCCTCAGAGTGTCCAAATTGATCTTCTAAAAACAAAAAGAAAGAAGGAAAGTGTTTATAAATTTATTAAGATGTCTCTGAGGAAAAGTCATGTTTCCCAAGTCTGAATGCAGTATTTTCCTATCAGTCCTTCTTTCTTTCTCTACAGAAATCACATGAGAAGTTGACATTTGAGAACTAAATGGGAACTGTAAGCAGGAAAAGGCAATGGGAGTTCACTCGAAAGCTGTGGGACTTTGAAGATGGTATGCTTAGGGTTGAGCAAGAGAGGCGTTATTATTTAACCCGGGAAAGTATCAAGCCTAAAAATTTCAGGTGGATGAAGTCAGATCCAGAATGAACAAGAAAAAAGGAGGAATTAGCCCCCCACTGAAAATACAGAGTTCTGACTCTGGTCGTGCAAACCTGGAAGGGAGTTGCAATTGCAGAGTAAACACTGTACTTGAAGCAGTAAGAGTAGTTTATTGCTTTTTACAAAGTTGGGCTAAATCATTTCAACACCCTTAATTTAGTTCAAAACAGATTATTTACAAACTCAACCCCTTTTCTATTTCCATTTCTTAATGCTTGATTGTTAACAAAGCGATCATTTCAAGACAAAGGTTTCTCAGTTAAAGCAAGTCCAGTGCTATAGATAGTACTGTGCTCACCCAACAAGGGTAGGAACTGAGGAAGAGAGGTTACAAGAATTTGATAGGATCATACAATTATTAAGAGCCAAATTTGAATCTCAAATTTGACCTCAAATCTAGTGCCAATGATAGTTCCAACAATATGTTGTTCCATTGATCAATGAAAAGAAAAATTATTGTGGTCTCTGACTGTTAGGAAAGACTTATTTGAGTACATTTAACATGAAATGAGCTTTGAAAAATAACTATGGCTTAAGAAGTAGGGGGAGAGGGTGTCTTGGGCAAGAAATACAGCATAAATTAAGGCAAGGAAATGTCAGCCATGAAATGGTGTTAAGACATTTTGATCATTTAAAGACAACAACTGAAATGTGAATAAAAATCCATAAAAATAACACAGTTTCCATTAGGTTTCCATAATGTGATGGAGTTTTCCTAAATGAAGGAGCTGGAGAAAGTGTGGGTTTCCATCAGCTAGCAGAGGCCCTGGAGCACCAGGCTCACTCTGTAATGAATCTGGTGCTTGCATATTCTGCGGCAGAATAAACATCGCAATGGATGGGGAGCACAGTGCAGGTTATGTTTTGATTACATGTTGTGAAAATAAAGAATGCTTAGCATTGCTCATGCAGGTGGGAACACAGCAGAGGACAAAAGTGGTGTTTCAGGCCACAGTGAACACTGAGTGTGTCTCGGGGGTGATTTTCAATTCAAACGATTCCTCAAAGCAGTAGATAATTATGCTATTTAGATATTCAAGTAATCTGGTTCTACAAAGGGGCTTTTGGGCAAACATATTTTAGTTTTACCATTAAAATAATTCCCTTGTTCTAGAATGTATGACCTACCACCAGCTTCGGAGCATTTCTAAGGCCTTCTGGGCAGATGGAATAGACTAGAGATTGCTGAAGACAAATTCCTCGCAGAGAAAGATTTGTGAAATCCTGCAGGGAACCAAGGAAACTATACTCCCAAACACTCTTCCCTGCAGAGAGGCTTTATCATTGACTGTCTCTTAGCTCTTCAAAAACACTGTGAGCCAGTAAGTTGTAACCACTGTTACCTTATATTAGAAATCCCCACAGAAAATTACAGAACTATTCCTGTTTATCCTATACTATGAATGTGGGCTTTAATCTTAATAATAGACATTTTGTATTCATAAATTTAACTTTTTCTCTGAGTACACAGGAAACTATGTTTTGGCAAGTAGAGATATATTTTTAAAAAATCAGTTTGTTTGTATACATTTGCTGAATATATGTTCTGCCCCCAAATTGTGTCCGATTTTGGTGATATAAAGTTGAATAAGACATGGCCCCTTCCTAGCAATATTCATCAATGAATGAATGAATGAATGACTTGTTCAACACTTGTTATTTTTGGGAAATATTTGCATTCTAACTCCTTGCAAGAATATGCCTAGGTTCTCTCTCAGTTACTCCTAGATCCAGTTAATTTTAAGGTATTCCAGGCCAACATCTGAGCAGATTCCGATGTTCTCAGTAAACATGAAATGGTTGCATGATGAACTTGTCTCTGTTCTTATCTCAAGTGACTCTGGAGTGGAAATATAAATTATGCCGTATATTATCTTAGAGTTTTAAATGTTTGGGTGAGAACAAGGTGTGTGCTGGGTAAGCAGTTATAAAAATTTTCTGAAATTTTGTTCTGTGCCACATCATCACTCTGCATTTCTTTTTCTGTTTGTAATACGATACCTCAAATGATGTCCTATGAAAATGCTCCCACGCTGCATGGACATGTATATTTTAGGGAAATTTCTAATACCCAGGATTGTTTCATGTCATGTTCACAGACTGATAATTTAAATTTTTGTATTTGGAAACACATTTGGAGAGTATGGTTGTAAATATTAAGATGACAATTTTAAAGAGGCACTCTAAAGATTCATCTTCGGGGATTTCTAAGCCCCTTTGATTAGCATACGTGTGATAAAGTCCAACAAACACTCCTACTGCTGAATGTTCTCTTGTTGTGCTTTGGACAAGAAGCTGTTTAAAGACTGGTTTTCAGGGTTCTTTCTCACCTTCCTTTGATTGGGAACTTCGTGTTCCTCTGTGATTCTAATGCACGCTAAATGCCCCATGAAGCATGGGATAGATGAGTTAAAGCAATATGTGAAAGTGCATTCTACCTAAAGGCATGTTTTTAATGTTGCCTTTTCCTCTAAGCACCCCTCTACTAAAGTGAGTAATACTAAAATTCAGTTATTCCAAACCCATGGATATTTCTATAAGCATATAGATATTCTTTCTAAATAGATAGGTTATTGTTCCCTTTGAGGATGTTGTTAGTGGTGTGAAGAGCTCTTTTTCTTTTTTTTAAAAAAAAGCATAATCTATTATTATTTTTAAAATGTAGAGAGGCATAAAAGTAATTTTTTTTCATTTGGAACGTATTGTGGATCATGTCTTTCGTAAAATTAAATTGTTTATGCTATTTTAATTCATCAAGTGAATATATAACTTCCTATTAAGAAAATGGTTTGTCAGATGTCGTAAAACATTTTTTAACAGTAAAGGTCATATTTTATTGCAAAAACCTGTCAGTGCTTTATGTCCAAGCTGTGAAATGTTATTGCCTCGGGGTGATTATGAGGGAGGGGGCTGTGGTTAAGAATGCCTTTCTGTGGCCAGCTATGATTTACAGCAGCGAATAGAGAATTAAACCCTTAATTGAAGCCCACAGAGCAGTACCTAGAGGCTAGATTCAGCCTGAAATTTGATTCAGACAATTTTCTTAGTCAAGCCCCTATGGGGTTTACCAGTTGATTCTCATGAGTTTTGATAGAGATTGAAAAGACAAGCTGTTTTCTGCTTTGCCCTGAACTTCCCCAAGGTAAATCCTCAGTTTTAGTAAGCGTCTGGATTAGTGTAAAGGGAGACATTATGAGAGAGAGAGAGAGAGAGAGAGAGAGGGAGAGAGAGAGAGAGAGAATGGAATTTTAACTATTTCCTCCACTCCCAAAATGAAAACATGTTAATATATTAAAATATCTGATATTTTCTAGAGGAAGTCCATATTTAGTAAACTGGTAAATGTACCCTTCTTGAAATTATATTGGAACCGGAGCTGTGGCTACATGTACTTGCCTCTGTGCCTCTATAAAAGAGGGGGTGTGGGTCATTGGTCACAAGTACTTCGTATTTGTTTGTGCCACATCATCACCAGTGGGTGACTGACTTAGATGTGACATAAATGTGAGTACAGAGGTCACATGATTCTGAATAAGTCTTTCCATTCCTTTCTGTTCATAAGCAGTACCCTTGTTTGTTCCATCATGTGTGTGTGATGTGTCATTGGAGGCTCTAATGGAGACACTATGAATGAGTGATATCCACAATGTGCTATTCTTTTTTTTTTTAATCCTCACCCAAGGATATTTTTCCATTGATTTTTAGAAAGAGTGAAGAGAGAGGGAAAGACAGAGTAACATTGATGTGAGAGAACCACATTGTTTGGTTGCCTCCTACGTTGCACCCTCACCAGAGTCCCAGGCCTGGGAGGATCTTGCAACTGATATACTTGCCCTTGATGGAATCGAACCCAGGACTCTTCAGAATGCAAGCCGACGCTCTATCCACTGAGCCAAACTGGCTAGGGCCACAATGTACTGTTCTTAACAGCCCTGCTCAGCCACTGTGGGCTAATGCATCTGGCTTCTTTATGAAGTTAATCCATCTCATACTTTCTCTTCTTCTTTTCCTTCTGCCTTCTAGTTTTCCCTGCGTTATTTTCTTTCCCAAAGAAAACTGCCTCTCATGATGTGTCTGAGGTAAAACGGCTTCAGTTTTGTCATATTTTCCTCCAGCGATCTTTCAGACTAAATTTTCTCTAGGATTTTCTAGTTGTCCAGAGTATCCATAGAGCTTTCCTCTAACACCATATTTTTTAAGTGAATCAGTTTTGTTTTGTTTTGTTTTGTTTTCCTATCACCCTTCTTCACTGTTCAGCTTTTGCATCCACACATAGCCATTGGAATCCGATCATGTGGATGATCTTAGCCTTGGTCTCTAATGACACATCTTTGCTCTTGATGATCATTCCTAGCTCTTCCAGTTCTGCTCTCCCAAAACTCAGTCTTCTCTTGATTTCTTGGCTGCAGTCACCATTTGAATTGAAGACTGAACCAAGATAAACAAAATCTTTAACAGTTTTAATGTCTTCATTTGTCTATGTTAAAACTTCCATCATATTTACTATTTATTCTCTTTCGCATGTCTTACAGGTTACTAAATTATTTAGTCTATTAAGCAGGATGGGTTAATGGCTGCCTTTGTCTCATATAGTGCTTGTTTCCTGATTACTTTTTAGACATATCCTATTAATTTTGCCTATATCTCTTAAGCCTAATTCTATGTTTAATACTTATGATTATCAACCACTCTATTATTTCCTTGTTCTCTGCAGCAGAATTGAATATTTTCAAATAATTCAGCAAACTCACATTATGTATTAAATGCCTAAGATTTTCAGAATATTATGGGTGTTACTGATAATAGAAAGATAAAATGTAATCCCCTATTTAAGTTTCAGGAGTGATGGAGGAGCTATGTTATTTGACTAAAGTTATTATGTCAGGTAGATAGAAATTTCTGTGAAATAGACACTGACATGACAAGAATTGTGATTTAGGAAAATGAATCTGGAAGTGGTGTATAACATGGGTCATGGGAGGAAAGGTTAGATGAATAAGGTAATTTCAGTGGTCTTGGAAAGTAGTAATGTTATCCTAACGACTAGAACAGTTATGAGATAAGAGAGAAAGGGTCAGACACAAGTTATATTTTGGAAGTAGAATTAACATTATTTGACAATCTACTGAATATAGGTTGTTCAGGAGCAGAAGAAAGGACACCAAGACAACCTTGAGCCCTTGAGCCTGGGTGAATAGGAGGATGGTCATTAAGCAAATAAACACAGACATAGGGATAGAGCCAGCTGAGGGGGAAAAAAAAGAAAAAAAGAGAGGTTTTCCAGATGGAAGCATATGGAATGTGATATCCCCAAGGACATCTACAAGGAGATGCAAAGCAGACAGGAAATTCCAAATTATAAGTTACGACTAGAACTAAAATTTTGTACTTATCTCAATATAAGAAAATGCTCAGCCAATGAATTTGTTTCTATCTTTATGGGAAATAATATAGGAGTAAAAGAGAGAAGATGATGGTACTTTGATAATTAGTAACACCTTAGTTGGGGGAAAAAGGAAACAGGATTTTCAGAATTAGAAGGAAAATATAAAGTGAGGAATTGGGAAAAGCAGGAGAGTTAGAGGATAGAGAAAAGGTAACTAGATTTAGTTACTGATGGTTTGGGGAGATTTCAGTAAAATGGTAAGGCAATAAATTGCATTTTGAGGCATTTATGAGTGAGAAGTTATAAAGTAGAGCAAGTGAAGGTAAGCTTTCCTGTGGGCTGCATGGATTGTTACAAGGAAGATGAAGATGGAGCTGATAGAACCTGGCTGTAGGAAGCAAGGAGGTTGGGTCAAGAAAGTGGAGTGAAGGATGTCTCGTTGTGTGGTTCTGGTAGAGAATAAAATTTTGCTGGACCAGTAAGAGGCCTTTCACTATTTCTTGTCTTGTTCCTCTGTGAATAGCCTGAATTCATTTTTTATTTTTTTGATAATCCTGAATATATTTTTCCCCATTAATTTTTAGAAAGAGTGGAAGGGAGGTGAGAGAGAAGAGAGTGAGAGAGAGAGATAGAGAGAGAGACATTGATATGAGAGAGACATTGATATGAGAGAGACATTGATATGAGAGAGACACGTCGATTGGTTCTCTCTTGCATGTGCACCAACCAGGGCTGGGATGGAGCCTACAACCAAGGTAAGTGACCTTGACTGGAGTCAAACCCAGGACCCTTCAGTCTGAGGACCGAGGCTCTAACCATTTAGCAAAACTGGTTAGGGCAAGCCTGTATCCTTGTCAGCCAAATTTAAAGAGATCTGATTTTGGATATTTTGATGATCAATGTATTTATACCATCATCATCATCCGAAAGTACTCTAAAATGTCCTTTCCTATCTTGTACATCTATAATAATAAAACTGTAATATGCAGAACGACCATCCGGACGACCTTCCGGACAACCACACTATGACACCCACTGGTGCCAGGCCAGCCAAGGCAGGTGCAATGAGATTGGTCTGGGGCCTGGCCATCGCCCCATGATTGCCCTGCAGATGGGGGCCCAGGCCACTAACCAGAAGGGCAATCAATCAATTGGGGGGCTCCACAATTGCCCCAAAGAGGGAGGCCCAGGCTACCCTGTGGCGGCAATGGTGGGTGGGAGGGGCCTTTCTCTGTGGGGGCGATCCATCGTGGAGCCTCAGCCAGGTGGGCGGGGCCTACCTCTTTGGGGTTATCAATCGCGGGGCTCCCTGACTGAGAGGGCACAGGCTGGGCTGAAGGACACACCCCCTGCTGAGTGCACGACCTTCTGGATGAAGCCGGGGTTGTGAGGGCCGAGCCCCTTGCACGAATTTCGTGCATTGCACTTCTAGTATAGTAATAAATAGCTGAGGCTTTGGCCGTTCTTAATGTTAAGGAACAAACAAAAAAATTTACATAAGATAGATTAATATGCTGAAAATGAATATGACTATTAAAGAGCAAGACAATCTCAAATAAAGAAAAAGTTACTTTTTAAAATTTTTATATTTTTAAAACATTTTTTATTGATTTCAGAGAGGAAGGAGAGAGAGAGAGAGAGAGAGAGAAACATCGATGAGGAGGGAGAATCATTGATCAGCTGCCTCTTGCATGCCCCCTACTGAGGATCGAACTTGCAATCTGAGCATGTGCCCTTGATCAGAATAGAACCCAGGACCCTTCAGTCCACAAGCTAATGCTTTATCCACTGAGCCAAACCAGAGAGGACAAGAAACAGTTACTTTTTAATTAACAAGTAAATTTGGTGATAGGACATGAAGAAAAGATTAAAAATTTAGTTGTTGGGATGTCTGGATTTAGATAATAAATAGATAATTCATGATGTAATTTAATATTTTATTGAAGGACTCCTACTGTATCTAAGATAGTAATTAAAATAATTTTACATATATTCTTTTGTTATTCCATACTTCATCCTTGATCTCTACAGTTTATAAGACCTGTTATCACTAGTACACCTAGATTCTGACTGAGTATGTACATCTTCAGTCAGTAATCCTAATCCTAGCAAAGAAGAGAATATACTTAATTTTCTAATGACCTAGGCTATTGCTCATTAACATATAATATTTTCTATATTGGAGCATAGTCCTATTAGTGCTTCATTTATAAAAATTATGATAAAGTATATTAGTTTAATGATAGTGATAGCAAACAAATTATAAGTGTTGCTGAGATTGGTAGATGTCTTTCATTTTTAGATGACTTCCTAGAGAAATAATGATATTTTCTGCCTGTGATGAAGATTATCCTTATTAGTGCTGCTGAATAATCTTCTAGCAAATTTTAATAGACAAAATAACAGTAAAATGACTTTACCAAACTTTTCTTCCTAAAAGAAGTAATTAAAGACATGGAGATTTCTTGTTTTAAAGATTTATTTTGACTACAATTATTTTTGCATATGTGTCAAACTTTTACTCAATTCTGTTGAATACAAATTCATTTGATACTTATCTTCTATGCTAGGCTTTTATATAGATCTGGACATGTTGTGATCAAGATAACAGACCAGTGGCCTTTGCCCTCACAGGATCATATGGTCCAGTGTGGTGAATTTCAAAGGAGAATAAGAAATACTTAGAGCACAAAAGACAGTCATTTAAGTCTTGATGGACAGGGAACATTTGTTAGATTCCTAGATTGGCCCTTTGAGTAGACTGTGTTGCATTTCTTAGAGAAAAGTAAGTTTTAGAGAGCATAGATCATTCAAAAACCTGAGTATAAATTAAGAAGCGGGGATATATGAAATGGTGAGAAGTGTGTGGACTTTATACTAAGGGAAATAAGGAATCACTGAAGAGTAATAAGCAAAGCAATTACATGATGAAGATTACACTTTGCAAAGTTCTGGTCAGTGGGGAGAATAAAGTAAATGAAGCAAGCCTAGAGCCACGAATCATTATTAGGTGACGGCTGAATGAATGTAGGCAGTCCCTGATAGTCGCCTAATCTAGTGCTGACCTGTGGAATTAGAAAGTAGATTCGAGGGGTACCTGTAATATGGAGTTTACAGTTCCTGGCATGTATGGGGGGGTTGAGGGAAGGAGAGGAAAGAATCAAGGATGCTCAGGTTTCTGATTTGGTTGGTTGAGTGGACTGTAGGGGTTTTCTCTGAACTTGGAATCACAGAAAGATGATCTTGTTTGGGGGCGGAAGAAAATGAGTTCCATTGTGGGCACACTTGGTTTAGCAGTCTCATGAACCATCCTCATGGAGTGGAGCTGTCTGTTTGGCCGTCTGTTTTGTGGGCCTGAGGTTCTGGAGAGAGAATGTGAACAAGTATACACAGTACCTGATGATTTTAGCTGTGGTGGAAGCGCTTGCTTGGAGAATGTGTAGAGGGAGCAGAGAGCCTCACACAGGTCTACAGTTGTTGTCTGAGCCAGATAGTACATACTTCAGGGTTTGTGGAAATTTAGTCACAACTACTCAGTTCTGCTATTGTAGCATGAGGCTGCCATAAAGATCACATAAGTGAGTGGGCGTGGCTCTGATTACATTGAAAGTTAATTATAGAAACAAAACTTTGAATTTCATATAATCACATATCACTGAATTACTGCTCCTTTTATGTTTTTAAAAATTTTCAACCACTTAAAAGTATACAAGTCCATTCTTAGTTTGTGGACCACACACAAAGAAACCCAGTCGGCCAGATGTTGCCCATGGGCCACAGTTTACAGACCCCCGGCCTAGAACATTACCCTTTGGTTAACAGAAATCAATAAGAAATGACAGGCATGGATCAGAATGGTAAGAGAAAAGTTAAGAGCATAAGATATGTGCATGTGTGCATGTGTATGTGTAATTTTGAGTTCGTTAACTCTGATATTTGTGGTACTTGGCTGCCAAGAAGATAAAAAAATTGTAGCAATGACTGAGGTCTACAGGTAATGGAAATGGGAAAGGTAGGGTTTTAATAAATATACTCTATTTATAATTACAAAAGAAATAAATACAGAGGTGCTTGAAGAAAAGGAGTCATCCCTCCCCATCCTCTATGCCTTCCTGTCACCAATCCCAATCCCCCAAAGCATGAGGTTATATGTCCTAGAAACCTGACTTCTATTCTTGGCTATCTCATAATAACCAGGTAATTAAACCTCTAATCGCAGATTACTTTTATGTAAAGAAAAACTAATTTGGTGGGAAAGGAGAGAGAACAAGTAAGAAGACACGTATGCTTGTTCTTGAGACTGAGCTCAGTTTGGAACAAATTTAAGCAATATCATCTATGAAAGCAACTAGTAGGATATATGGAATATATTTAAAGGCTTTTTTAAATGTTAGTCCTCTCCTCCAAATATTTTCAATTTAATGCCCTATGTGAGTTCTAATCCTTTTCAGGGAAATAATCTGTTTTCCTGGTTTTGGATAAGAATATAGGAATTATTTAAACAATATCTATTGATTAAGAGAGTGAATGATTCTTTTAAAAATGTGAGTGTGCATAGACTGTAAAGTATGCTTGACTGTGATGAGTTATCAATAATTGCAAATTTGTGTGATGATCATACTGCTGTCCGTTATAGAATCAAGTCAACGTACTGGGCGGATTTTTGTGTTTGTGCAACTCAACAGAAATGTAAGAAAATGTGAGAAGCAGTTTTGCGGGAGGGATATAAATGATTTGTGTTAGAACCCAACTCTGCTATTGATTTGACAAAGTTAAGTAAGCTTGGAACAAGTTATTTAACCCCCTCACTGAACCCCAATTTCATTTTCTATAAAATGTAGATCAGCTGCCTCTTTGTGCATTAGTGTGGTTTCAATGAGAGGACATAAAATAAAGAACATAGTCACTGACTTATAGTAAGTGCTCAGTAAGTATTCCTCTCTTTCCATTCCCTCTTACAAGAAAATTAATTTTGCCCTCTATTTCTACTTGCTGTGCACCATTGCCTTAAAGAACAAACCTAAATGAAAGAGAAGAGTTTTATTGATGTGCTTGCAAATGGGTTATTGGGAATGTAGAATCTGTTACATTTGAAAAACATAAACTCCATTGTTATATGAGCCTCATACAAAGCTAAGAAGAGGTCAATAATTTGTTTTATTTAAAACATTAAATTATGATGGCTCACTTAATAATTCCAAACTACTAAGCTAAACTACATTTGTGTTCAGCAAAACAGTCATAAAAATTCCTGTTCGACATTTAATTACTGCACAAATTGTTTTAGAAAGCGCTGTAAAACAAACATGTTGATTAACAAAAAAATAGAGACATAATTACAAAACCACTAATCTTTTTAAATATATAAATTTGGCTACAAGCAAGTATTCTATCATATAGAACCCTTTACCCCTTAGGGTCTTGTCATTCTTCATAACCTGTCCATTTTCAAAGGTAAAATTTCACCTGCAGATTCTTTTCACATGTATAAATTGAAGAGATTGATTGGGTTCTTAAGAAAAATGTTTTGTTTTATTTTTTAAATGGAGACATATTAACATTTATGAGCACGAAGGTACAGAATCAAATTTGCAAAAAGAAAATCAATGCTTGAGTAAATCATGAAATAAGTGATTGTCAGAGTAAGGAGGTGGCAACAGTTACTAAGGTTCAGGGTGGGGGTGGGAGGTGAAGTCGTTATTGAATCTCTTCAGAAAAACCAATTATGTAGTCATCACTCAAAGTCCACAATATCTCAGGCAGAGGAACTGTCTTCCCAAGAGTGTTAATGTGATTTTCATCAATGCTTTTTTTAAAAAAAAATTAGTTCTAAATTTGAATTAGGAGGGCTGTATTATGGCTTGAATTCTACCAGAGGAAAATGTACAATGATAAAGATCCTCTTTAATTAGGCCTCTTGTCCCAATCATCTTAGAAACTGTAGCATATTATTGGCAAAACCATTTAGAGTTGTACCTGGGAGCCATACAATAGATTAAACACACTCACGCACATATATAGACAAAATTAACAAATTATGCACAAGTGACACACATCAAACGCTGTCTCATGATTTTGATTTAATAATAAAAGGTGTGCGTGGCAGAGAGAGGAAGAGGCCGAGAGGGAGGGTAGGAAGGAGAAAGGGAAGGCAGGAGGGAAGAAGAGAGGGTTGGAGGGAGGGAGAGAGAGAGAGAGGAAGGAAGGAAAGATGGGAGAAGAAGGGGAAGAGGGTAAGGGTGGGACTATTTTTTCCTGAGCATATTTATTCAAGAAACATTTCTTCAGTAACATTCTATTATTCAGGCATTGTAGTTTTAATAATGAATTACAATGTCTATATATAAATCGTAGTTTTGACAGGAGAGAAAGAAATATAAACAATTTAAATATTATAATCAGAGTAAAATATAACCAATAATAGATCATTGACTCACTTTGGAAAATGGGATGAGGAGCAGGGTTCCAGAGCAAGATGACATCATTTAATGCCTTTTAGTTCTTCCGAGAGCCTGAGGAAGCAATGGGCAGACTTTTTTTCTGAGCTTGTTATAACAGAGAGGAGTGGAGCATGGTCCTTGTCCTTGGGCCTTGCATGTAATATCATATTGAGAAAATTGTTAAGTGATGCAAAGAAGAGGAATAAACTTAAGAAAGTTGTGAAAAAGTGTGTTACTATCACAAGGAGATAATCAAGATAATGATACAGACGAGCAGCCAAGCCACATACAGGTTATCACATAATCTCCTGGGGACTGAAGGAATTCTGGTCTTTGAAAAGGATCCTCTTTAAAGTTGATAGAACTATCTCTTCCAAGTTTTTCTGGTCCTGTTCCAGACGCAATAGCTCTTCTATTTGTTACTCTATGCTGGCAAAAATACTGACCACTAATGGAATACCAAAGCTTTCTTATTCCATTAAATTCACAAAAATCACACAAAAATGAAGTAAAGTAAAGCATATATTGTATCTCCAATATGAGTGCCAGTTATGACAATTTTGAAGTGACTACCATCACAAAATAAAAACTTAGATTTTACTGTATTTTACAAAGTAATACTTAGGGGGCATTAAACTTTGGACATCCTCTTTCATTAGTTCTGGGGAAAGGATTGTAAATGGAATTTTTAAAAATCTTCCTCCGAGAGGCTAGTGATAAGTCAAGAGTGGACCATTATCCTAAACACAATCTTTGAGAAACCAACCCCTGGGTTACTAATAAGCAGAATGTCTCCATTTCCATTGATTTCATGTCCTTCCTCTATAGGAGGTACCACATTCTGTGCAAAGATTTTAATAATAGTCAAATGTACCGTTATGTTTAAATAGTCTATTTTTTTTTTGTTTTTAGAGCTGGTTGGAAAATAACACATGACTAAGCTGATCTGCACTAGGTCTAAGTTTCACGCAGGCACAGCAACCTTTTCAAGCTTACATACTGATAAGAGGTCTTATGGTCTGAAGAGTTTTATTTGTGAAATGTTTCAAATACCAATATAATTCAGAAAAATAGTAGTAAGTGACAAATCAAAGATGCCCTGTTTTTTTCATTTCCGTAATTGAGTATTTTGTCCTTAAAAAAATGAAGGCCAATAAAGAGAAAATAAAAAATTTAAATATATTTTTTAAAAATATATTTTTATTGATTTCAGAGAGGAAGGGAAAGGGAGAGAGAGAGAGATAGAAATATCAATGATGAGAGAGAATCATTGATCCCCTGTTTCCTGCACGCCCCCTACTGGGAATTGAGCCAGAAACCCAGGCATGTGCCCGGACAGGGAATCAAACCTTGACCTCCTAGTTCAAAGGTGATGCTTAACCACTGGTCCATGTGGACTGGGCAAAAGAAAAAAAAAAATAATAAAGAAATTAAATCTTAGCAGAGAAAATAAAAATTTTCAATCTCAACAAGGAAAATATGCAATTTACAGTTCCTTGGAACCTTTGTGATACAATAGACAGTGAACAGGGTATGATTTTCACATTACATTTTCAGACCTGAAATAAAGCATACAGCATTTTTTGTCTACATTTTACTTCTTTTTCAGAGAACACACTGTACATAAAATAGAAAAATTACTGATTTGGGGAAATCTAGCTTTTGAATAAATTCCAATTTATATATCATTGAATACATTAAATTATCTATTAAAACATTTTCTATCTATGCTTGTGGTTGGCAGAATAAAAGGCTCACCCAAAACTGTTCATGTCCTAGACCCAGAAAAATGTGAGTTACATGTTTACATGACTATATACAAATGAACAAAACAAACTTTGCAGATGAGATGAAGCTCAGGACTCTCAAAGAGGAAGAGTATCCGGGATTATCACCAAGGTGCCTAACATGTGAAGGCAGAGGCAGATGAGTCAGAATTGAGGCTAAAAACAGTTTGGATGATGTGATGTAAGGAAAATTCAACCCACCAATCCTGCCTTTGGCTATAGAAGAGGTCCGTGAGCCAAGAAATGTGTGCAGCCTCCAGTAGCTAAGAAAGGGTTTTCCCTTTGAGAGTATTAATAGGAACACAGCCCTGCAGACACCTTGCTCAGCCAATCAAGACCCACCGCAAACTTATGATCTGCTAAATTGTAAATGTGTGATTTACAAATTTCAATGTATAAAATAATACATTTCTAAGCCACCAGTTTGTGGTAATCTGTTTCAGCAGCATAGGAACCTAATGCAGACTTTAGTACCTGGAAGTGGTATATTATTGTAACAAGTGCCTGAAAATGTGGGCAGAGGCAGAGACTGGGAAAATTTGGAGGAGCATAATTTTTTTTTTTTTTAAAAGGACTAGATTATTTTAAAAGACAGTAGAAATATGATGTTAATGACTCTGCTAATGAGGACTCAGAAGGAAGTGAAGAGCACAGTGGAGAAAACATTTATCACCTTAGAGAATATCTAAATCATCAGGAATGGATTGTTAGGAGAAATATAGACCTTAAAGGCACTGCTTGTGAAGGAACAAAAGGAAATGAAATACGTGTTCGCAAACTGGAAGAAAGGGAATTCTTAGTTTATAATTGCAGAAATTTAGAAGAATGATGTTCTATAGTTATATGGAAAGCAGAATTTGTAAGTGATGAACCTGGATATTTGATGAGCTTTCCAAGTAAAGTATTGAATGTGTGGCCTGGCTTCCTTCTTGCTGCTTTTAGTGAAATGCAAGAGGAGAGAGATAAACTAAGCAAAGAACTATTTCATAAGCAAGCAAAACTATAAACAAACACATGGGAAAAGAATCAGAGTTCATGATTTTTCTAATCCTTAGAGTACCTGAATGGCAACAGATGTAAAAATTAAGAGAGTCCCTTGAAAGAATCATGGTCTTGAGAAAAAGCCTATGGTGTGGCTGGGCAACTTTTTGCTAATTTGTCAGAAAAATCAAGATCACAATATTCAGGCAGACAAAAGGGCCCTTGAAGAGATTAAGTATATGACTCTTAGATCCCTCATCTATCTCACGGGAAACCAAAAATAGAGATAGGATTATTTAGATAGTTTCTTCTTTAGTTGATTGACTCCTATGACACACACAGGAGACCCACAAGGTTTTTGAGAAACTTATGCCAGCAGAAAAACTACCATCTTGGATTGGAAAAGACCAAGATAATACAAAATGAGGAGGTTGTTGGACCACTAAAATTCTACAGGTAGAAAACGGGGAGATAACATGACTCAGCTGAAAACATGTGCTAACTTTCATGAAAAATAAAGGATGACTTTAAGGGTGAAGACCAAGGGGTGGGACTATGAACCACAGAAGGTAAATTCTTCTCTTTTTTTAAAAAAATATATTTTTATTTCAGAGAGGAAGGGAGAGATAGAAACAACAATGATGAGAGAGAATCATTGATTGGCTGGCTCCTGCCCCCCCCCCCCCCCCCCCCCGCAGGGATTGAGCCCACAACCTGGGCATGTGCCCTGACCAGAATCAAACTGTGACCTCCTGGTTCATAGGTCTATGTTCAATCACTGAGCCATGCCAGCTGGGCAGAAGGTAATTCTTATGCTTTAAAAGTGAATGGGGAGTGCCTGAATGGATTTAGAAATTGCTTTACACCAGTGACTTTTATTCTTTCTATTTTTATTAGTTTTGAACCAGGATATTTATAATTGTTATCTTATGGCTGTACCACCATTATAGTTTAGGAAAAAATGCCTTGCTTTTTCATTTTCATAGACTCACAGGTGGAAAGTAATTTTCCTCAGGATTAATTTTGCTCAGAGCTTCACATATACTTAATTTAGATAATTCTGATGGCACTGTTGAGCTAATGAAATTTAGATAAGATTTCAACTTTGAGTTAACAATGTAATGGGTTGAAAATTTGAGCAACTTTGGATGAATAAGTTTATTTTGTATTTGTAATGGATGTGAATCTTTGGAGGCCAAAGGATAGGCCATGGCAGGCAGAATAATAACTTTCTCACCAATGTTGTCCACATCCTAATCCCAGGAGTTTATAAATATGTGATATTACATAGCGAAGGGGAATTAAAGTGGAAGCTATAATTATGGTTGCTAATCATCTAACCTTAAAATAAAGACATGTTTTGGATTATCAGGGTGGGCCCAATAGAATCATGTATATTTATAAGTGAAAGATGGAGGCAGAAGAAGAGGGTCAGAAGGAAATGTGTCTATGGATGACATTAAATGAGAAGGCCTCAACTGGCTATTTTTGCTTTGAAGATGGAGGTAGGGGGCCTTTAGCAAATAAAAGTGAGCAATCTCTAAAAACTAGAAAAGGCAAGAAACCATTTTGTCCCCTAGGGCCTCCAGAAATAAATACACCCTATTGACACCTTGATCTTAGTCTAGTAAGACCATGTCAGATTTCTGATCTACAGAACTGTAAGATAAATTTTTGTTTTAAGCCACTGAGTTTGTGGTAATTTGATACAGCAGTATAGGAAACTAATACTCTGCTATTATATAATGGCTCAAATAACGGCATTGCTACATAATGAAAGTCAAATTTGTAGTGAATCTCTTATCACAGATTTACATTCTTCAATAAATATTTTATTGTTTAAATGCTGCAGGATTGTCCTTTCTACTGGTGCTATGATATATATTCATTATCTTTGTTTGGCTTACTTTTTTACTCTTTATATTAAGACAAAGCTGCAAACTCTGCTATTGCTCCTGTCACTGGCTAAAGTTTTTTTTTTTTCTCTAGATATGTGGAGATTATGTAATGGGAAAGGAAGGCAATGCTGCCCATATGTCAATTTTTTTTCTCAAATAAACACTTTTGAATAAATACTTTTTTAATTTCATCAGCTAGCTCAGGTCATTACTTGATCTGAACACAAGAAGGTGAATACAAATAGCCTTTTGGTGTATGTGCGTGCATGTGCATGCATAAAGCACACATTTAGTTTGCATATGTTAAGAAAACAAGACATGTAATTTGTAATGTATAGTCTCAACTATGGAAGTCAAATGTTGCATGGAGTATTTCTCAAATGTCATATCAATCAAGGAAAGACAGGAAGAAGAGTGCATGTTACTCATAGTTCTTGAGTCATGATGTTACATAATTCCCCTTTCCTTGCATTGCTGAATATTGGAATTAGAGAGTCAAAACACAGACTCACCGTTATGCCTTCCAATTAAACAGCTAATGAGCTAGAATAATGACCCTTTCTCCTAACTGGTTGTAAGAATAATTAGATTTAAAAATACTTCACACATGAATGAAATCACAACGTTGCCAGTCAGAGAAAGGGAAGACAGAGCACCATACTTAATTTTGCTCACTCTGATAAATGTCATTTTGCTGTATAGGTGATAAACTGGAGAGTTACATTATTGATCTTTGTCCAAATTCACCGAAGATCCTAAAAAAAACAGGATACAGATAACTGGACCAGTACTAGGACTATGTGAACTATGTATTTAAAATACTATTACAAGGTGCTCTATACTAGAATGCTATTCAAATTAATATAATTGTTCAAATTTCAGGTTTTCATAATTTGTATACACTGAGACTCAAGAAGAAAACATTTTATTTAAGGCATTCTTGTCAGAGTCTTTCTAAATATACAAGAACTAGAGGCCCAGTGCACAAAAATTTGTGCACTCGGTGGGGAAAGGGGTCCCTCAGCCCATCCTGTGCCCTCTCGCAGTCTGGGACCCCTCGGGAGATAACGACCTGCTGGCTTAGGCCTGCTCCCAGGTGGCAGAGGGCAGGCCCAATCCCTAGGTGCAGCCCCTGGTCGGGCTCAGAGCAGGGCTGATTGGGGAGTTGGGGCCCTGCCCCCTGTCATGCACAGAGCAGGGCGGATCGGGAGGTTGCGATGCCACCCCTAGTCACGCTCAGGGTACAGCCAATTGGGGGGTTGGGGCACCGCCCCCGTCACACTCAAGGCAGGGTTGATAGGGAAGTTGCGGCGCCACCCCCTGTCAAGCACAGAGCAGGGCTGATCCGGGGGTTGGTGCGTTGCCCCCTGTCATGCACAGAGCAGGGCCCATCAGGGGGGTTGGGGCTCCGTACCCTGTCACACACAGAGCAGGGCTGATCAGGGGGTTGAGGAGCTCCCCCCTGTCACGCACAGAGCAGGGCCGATAGGGGAGTTGGGGCACTGCCCCCTGTCACACACAGAGCAGGGCGGATCAGGGGGTTGGGACGCCACCCTCTATCATCCACAGAGCAGGGCCGATCAGGGGGTGGGGCACCGCCACTGTCACACTCAGGGCAGTGCTGATGGGGAGGTTATGGCTCTACTCCGTCACACACAGAGCAGGGCCCGTGGGTTGGGGGTTGGGGAGCCACCCTCTATCACCCACAGAGCAGGGCCGATCAGGGGCTTGGGGCGCTGCACCCTGTCACACATAGAGCCGCAGGGCAATCAGGGGGTTGGGGAGCTCTCCCCTATCAGGCACAGAGCAGGGCTGATCAGGGGTTTGGGGCGCCTTCCCCTGTCACACACAGAGCTGCAGGGTGATCAGGGGGTTTGGGCGCTAGCCCCTGTCATGCTGATCCCGGTGCCGGGAGGCCTCGCAGCTCCACTGATCCTGGTGCTGGGAGGCATATTACCCTTTTACTATATAGAATAGAGGCCTGGTGCACAGGTGGGGGCCTGCTGGTTTGCCCTGAAGGGTGTCCTGGATCAGTGTGGGGGTCCCGCTTGGGTGCCTGGCCAGTCTGGGTGAGGGGCTGAGGACCGTTTTCAGGCTGGCAGGTGACTGAAGGTCCCAACCACTCCTTTTTTTCTTTTTTCTTTTTTTATTCTGGGCCAGCTTTAGCTCTGAGGCCTCGGCTGCTGAAAGCAGGTTTCTGGCCTTTGTTTACCTTCTGTATTTGATACAGTGTTGCGGTCCTGCTGGCTGAAGCCCGGCTGACTATAACAGGTTTCTGGGGTTTTGTTTAGCTTCTATATTTGCAACATAGTTGCTTAGAGTTGCAGCTGAGAGGCTGGCAAGTCAGGCGGGGAACGTTGGAGTCCGCCGTCACTGGAGCAAGCAAGCCTCCCTGTTCCCTTCAGTGCATGGCTGCCAGCCGCCATCTTGGCTGGCAGTTAATTTGCATATCGCCCTGATTAGCCAATGGGAAGGGTAGTGGATGTACGGCTAATTACCATGTTTCTCTTTTATTAGATAGGATTACAGTTTCTATATAATAAAAGCCTAAGCGACCATTAGGCAAAATGACCAGAATGACCAGTTGCTATGATGTGCACTGACCACCAGGGGGCAGATGCTCAATGCAGGAGCTGCTCCCTGGTGGTCAGTGCGCTCCCACAGGGGGAGTGCCACTCAGCCAGAAGCCAGGCTCATGGCTGGAGAGCGCAGTGGTGGTGGCAGGAGCATCCCTTGCCTCTGCGGCAGTGCTAAGGAGCAGCGACTCAGTGGTAAGGAGCAGTGAGCAGGTGGGCAGTAAGGAGCGAAGAGTCCCAGATTGTGAGAGGGCGCAGGCTGGGCTGAGGGACCCTTCCCCCCACCCCCCCCCTGCCAGTGCAGAATTTCATGCACCGGGCCTCTAGTTTAGTGATAATTAAAAATATTGGAGTGTCTCAAGAATCATCTTTCTGTATAGAAATCTTAATCATACACTATTGGCCATAAGGAATTTATAAGAAATAGGCGTGTATATTTATTGATTTTAGGAAATTATATAGGATGAAGAAACAGGATTTATGATTATATCTTGTATCTTATTTGAAATCCCATCTACTTTCCTATGATAATTCCTACATTGATATGGTTAACTAAATCCTTGAAATTTTAGCAGTAGTTGTCTAACTTTAGAATATTGAAGTATTAATGTTTATTTCCTGTTATCTAGAAATGCTGGTTTCCTCAAAGGTTAGGTTTTGAATTAATATTTATTGGTAAGGACTTTAAAAAGACTCAAGCTCAAGGAAATACATTTTTGTTGCATGTTTACCTTAGTTCACAATTGTTTGTAAAATTTGGAAAGGTCTATTATAAGTTACAAGTGTCTTGTATAGTCACTGTTAAGGCTTGGTGGAGGAAGACGTATTTCTGATTAAACCGAACTTTTTAAAAAAATTTCTTAAAAATAAAAACAAAATGTCAAAGCTTGATACTAATTTTGCTCACCAGCTTCCATATCACTAATCAATATTTTCAACATTGAGAATTTAACTTTCTAAGAGTATCTTCAATGTAAAAGCTTTTATTCAATTTTTTGATAGTTTCTGCCTTATATCTTTATTAGCTTTCAGACCACTTCTACCTATCTAAAGGACAATTAAGGTGAAGAGTACAGCTCTATCCATTGCAAATTCAAGGCAATTTATTACTTTAAACAAAATTTATACTGAGAAATGGGGCAAATCAACTTTATTATTATTTTTTTTAAATATATTTTTTTATTGATTTCAGAGAGGAAGGTAGAGGGAGAGAGATAGAAACATCCATGATGAGAGAGAATCACGGATCGGCTGCCTCCTGCAAGTCCCCCACTGGGGATCGAGCCCACAACCTGGGCATATGCCCTTGACTGGAATCGAACCTGGGACCTTTCAGTTCACAGGCCGACGCTCTATCCATTGAACCAAACCAGCTATGGCGCAAATCAACTTTATATTCAATTTCCAAATCTGTCATTATCTAGGAAATGAGGACAGTAATAAGCAAATGACACATTAATACATAAAAACAGTCAATACATGGAATATGTGAGAGAAATATTCATTGTTACTGTTATTAGCTTTTTTCAAACTAAGCTTTCTTTTATCAAGTTATACCTCTATATTATAGATAGATCGAATATGTTAGATTCTAAAAAAGTTCAACAAAATGTAATCTGAAAATACTGAATAATTCCCATAATTGTCTAAGTACAAAAGTCTTATATTGAAAGTATATGGGTATATGATACTTTTAAATCATAATTGTTTTTATACCATTGTAAAGATTTATTAAAGCTCAGAAATACTACTGGTAAGTAATATCTTACTCTCATCAAAGGTCCTGATTTTCTGATTATTATAAATCAAGAAGTTTGTTTCACCCAGCACATTTTATTTAGTTGCTTCAAATTTAGTTGTCAAAATTTCGATATAGGAATTGTCATCACTTAGTTCACCAGAGTCCAAGTGTTGTGTCATTCCCTGATAAATCATGCTGCCATAAAGTAACATTAATTATTTCTGCTCCAGCTAGTAGACATCAACATTGAATTTTTTTCTCAGCTTTCATCTGATGGTTGAAGTAAGTCCATTTATCATCTTTTTAGAAATGAATTGGGTTAGATCATGAAATATTTTTTATGATTGGCAGGCTTCATGGTGGATGTGAATAGGTAGTGGTCAGCAAAGACCTTGCAGATTTATTTTCTTGGTCATGCTCCTGCCTCCAATAAATACTTCACTACTTCAATGTTACAACTTTTAGAGGCCAGAGAGGTGACAGAATGTGAGCAGCAGCAAGCATAATTTCTAGATCATCTCCATAGTCCTTTGGATTTTTTCTGAGCATATAGAGGGCATCTAGAAACATAAAAACAATAGCAACCACTTTACCAAACTCTAGATCTTTGGGGCCTTTGAAGTTTGCCCAAGGTCATAGCTAGTGTGTAATGGAACTTGTTAAAAGTTTACATGTGAAGAAATAACTTCTGGAGCAGAAACTATTTTTCTATGGCAATCACTCCGGCAGATTCTTAACTAATCTTTAATGACCGATACCTGGGCAGTGGAAGCAGCCCCTCATCAAGGATTCTCAATGACAATCTCTGTGCAAGAGACATCCATCACGGTAAAAGTTGATGAAAGTAAAGAGTAAGTTTCAAATCTCCTAATGTAAGTGTCCTCCACAGATTTATTAACCTGAAATTTTCTGTTCTGAACCTAGAATAATGAAATTTTTGTGAGGGTTGTGGATATAAACCTAAATGAAGTTTAGTGTTGGTAGGTTCTCCTATATGGACCTGTACTTATCATGAAACTATTAAGACTCATTATCTCTGGCCCTCAAAGTTTAAGTAAATAGTGAAGAATAGATATTGTCAGCACTGAACTTTTGAATTGATTAAATTTTGATTCCTAGTCTTGTAGTCATTTAACTTAATGTTAATGCAAAATATAGCACAGAGGGAACCCTGAGATGTTTTACATAAATTTAATGTTTCCCATGTGAATGTTATTATTATTTCATAAATGTTTTCAACCTGTAGGCTTGTCACTGTTCTTTTCCCTGTTTCCTGAACAATATCTTGTAGTACATTCTTTGGTGAACACTAAATGGAGTATAAGTTTTATTATAGGCATAATACTTTATCGTATTCCCTAGAAATAATTTTTAACCTCAGTTCTAGTAAAAATGTATAAGAGCAGTGAAATCAGGAAGAGAAACTGAAGGGTCTTCTATTGATGGTACACATTTCCAGTGTAAGAAATAAAAGCAAGTGAGTTTTGCTCAATTCCTCACCTGATGGTATTCTTTCATTTTAAAACTTAAAATATATATTAATTGTCATCATCACCACAAGTTCACCACACATATTTGATATACATTTACCCACACATGCACTCTGAGCATTGCTTTGCTAGTTGTTCTAAGCTATTCTTCAAGTTATTTTTCAAAGTTTTATCTTAAAAATGAAGTATTTCTTAGAAAATGTAATTGAGTTTGTGAGAGAATTGAATAACGATTCCTGCTGGACGAAATCTAATTTCTCTCTTTATCTGTGCCATGCTGTTACTGTCCTTTGATGTAGTCCTCCTTTTATTCATCTGAATCCTTTTATGCTTAAACTCTAACTTCGCTCCCGTTCCTTTAAAAGCCCACGCAAGGGCAGATCTCCCTATTTATCCATGAACTCTAGTTATAGTTTTATTAGGACCATATCTTGTCATGCTTTTATGTTTTATATTTCTCAAAGTGCTTGTCTGAATAGGTGCTCAATAAATATTTCTTGACAAATTAATTTCTCTATTAATTCATCTCCCTTTCTTAAAACTATTTTTACACATTGGAAATTGTTGTACATGTCATGATGTAATTGGTGACTGCCAGAGAGACAGTGAATGTCTAAATATGTCTTCTCTTACAATGTAGAGACTTTTTCTTAGAAAAAAAAAATGCAAAAATACAAATTTTCCAAAGGCTAACAATGACCGCAATTTAGTCAAATCTATATTACTACCCTCAAGGAGATATAAGACAGCAGTGTTACCATTTTCCTTTGTTAAACAATAAAAAAAAACAAGCCATAATAATCCAAAAATAAACCCAACTTATACCAGGTTTTAAAATCCTTGACATACCCGTCTGCCTCTAGTGGATTTTCTAACTTTCAAAGTAATGCAGAGGATCAGCTGAGAGGAACTTGCTGGAACTGGGAAGTATAATACTCCTTGACAAAAGATTTTCTGCAGTCTCTGTAGAAGCCTTTGAGGTGCTTGCATTTAACCTCTCAGCAGCAACACCGCCCCGTGGAGCCCCTCTGACACCCAGCAACTCACAAAAGCATGTGGGCCTAAAAACTCCCAGATCAGCCACAATTTATGATACGGAGTGGCGTTTCCTATACCAAAGATGAAACACTATTCATCTGCAACATATGCAGCCCAGAGCATCATTTCTCTTTCCAAATCTCTTTGTAGAAAATGTCTCCTTTGGGAATTTGAATTTAGATGTTGAATAGAAAAAAGTTAGAAGGATTTTAAATGCATCCTGAAATTTCATTCTGGCAAGAGCTCCTGAAGGTTTCATTACCAGTTAAAATTGCCGTTTTCTTTAACTTCTCTAAGAAAAGAATAAATGTTGTTCAAAGGATGATATAAAAAAGTGAATACCTCTTTGTAAGTGTTGGTAAGGCATTCAGCATTTCTGTAAATAAGATTTTATTCAAGTAAATACGTAACACTTATAAAGAAATAGTTTGATGATTTCAAGAAATAGTTAAAATGATCCTAATACTTTTACTTCAAGGGTCAGTCCACCTTAGCTCAGAAGGGATAAGTTCCATGATCCTTCTAAAATGGTATCTGTAAATTCTGGAGAAAACTGACCTCTAACACTTATAATCAGTCTCTGACTCAGAAATAAAAATAATGCAGCCATATGGAAGGAAGTAAGAAAGAATCATTTCTTGGTAAGAAAATAAAATACTGCAATCTGTGTATAATTGGAAAGTAGTTTCTCTTTACCATAGGCAGAAGACAACTGTTATCAAATCATGACTAACAACCTTTTTTTTATTGCCTACTATCTCAAAAACAAGCAAATACAATGTTTTCTTTGCATGATTAGATACGGGTTTAGGTCCATATATTTCCTCCATATCATCTGTATGAAGCACCGTCTAGACAGCAACTCTTTATCATTTAGCATGATCACTTATCAGTAAACATAAACTTCTCTCTCTTTTTTTTTTTTTGAGTGAGATGGAGAGGATAGAATAAACAACATGGACTGTGGCTCAAGACAGACCTAATTTGAATGCTGGTGTTATTATCGCTATTTTATTTAACAGCTTTATTTAAGTATAATTTAGTTATCATACCATAAAACTCACCTATTTTCAGAGTACACTTTTATGACTTACATATTGACAGAGCGGTGAACATTGACAGATGATGAACATTTTCATCATCCCCCAAAAGAAAGCTCATGCCCAGTTACAGTCACTCCCCATTCCCATCCAATCCTAAGTGACTGTTAATCTACTTTATGTCTCTCTGACTCCCAGGATCAATAACTCTCTTTCAAAGACATGTACATTGTCATTCAAAAAACGGTAGCAGTCTTCCCAAGAACAAATAGCTGGTAAATCCATATGAAACATGTAGGTAATGCTTATGGCAACCCATATAAAACATTCCCTGCTCATTTCTGTATTTTACCAATGAGGAAAGTGTAGTATGGAAAGGGGAAGTAGCTTTCCTAAAGTTTCACATGGAGACAATAATGAGCGAGTAAGATTTAGAGTTAAGACTGAATTCCTGTATTCCCGGCCAATGTTAAAACCGATCAGTGTAAAGCAAGATATGGCAGAGGAGAGAGGTTCAAACTTGTGAGAGTCCTATCCTTTAACAATTTATTTTTTTAAATTAAAATAGATTGAGTACCAATTATATACAAAGTATTATGCTAGACTGGATGGAAATAGGAGTAAAAGGCTCTCAGGTATCTCTGGACAGAGAAAGCAGCAGGATAACCGCTACATTAATGGAACGGAGGAAGATGGAGTCAGGAATAGGGTGTGTGACATGTGGCATTTGTGTGGAATTAGTACAGAGGCAGTCAGCCTGGAAACTCGAGGAGGAAAGTTTCTTATAGTAAATACCACTTTCAGATCAAGTCCCAGGAGCATATATTATTTAAAAAGTCAATATTCATCTGTGAGGTGGGACAGCTGTCCACCTGGCATTGCTGAGGGTAGAGAAGGTAGTTCTGAACCTTTGAAACATCTTAACAAAGTAATGGAGGAATCATTCCCACACCTAAATTAAAAAGGGACAAAGTGCAATGTGAAAGCTAGAGTACATTTTAATCCCCATTTCTGCATTTTAAACACCCTGAATTGTCTTATTGATCAATTGAGCAAAGAACCTTTCATTCAGCAAATAGGCATTGAAAGCCAGCTTTGAATCAAAACAGCATAAGATGCATACCTTCACATCAAGGGTTCATGTGTAAGTAATTCTTATACTCGCTGTAGAAAGTTGAATAGACACAAGGATAATGTAAGGAAGCCTTGTTCAGTTATGTAAAAGTAAGGAAAGCGTCTCAGACACGGAGTTATTTGAGCTAAATTTTAAAAGGTCAAGAAAACAAAAAATCCAGACAGATTTATAACTTAATGCCCCATTTTCTAATTTCACCTGTTTATGAGAGAATTTTCTACAACCTGAAAAGCATTATAAAGTATCATTTTTACATAAAAGTTGATTACAAAAGCAGTATGGGAGTGTACTAGGGGTAGAGCAAAGATTGGTTAAGAAAGCACAAGACCCTCGATGTGTTTATTTACTTAAAATTTATGAACAGTTTTGAAATCAGCACCATTTCCCATCTTCCCCTGCAGCTTCAGTATGGATGTGAGCCTTTGGAAAGAACATTATACAGCCTGTTCCCCCCTCTGCTCCCCTTCTTCTTGCAATGAGAAAATTTACATTTCCATTGCTGTAGACCTTGGGTGTTTCAGGTCACTGAAACACACTCTCCTGATTTCATGGCCCTGATCTCTGATTGCTTGGGCACAGGCACTGCCTTCATCCACAAGTGAAACAAGGAATAGTTCTTCCCATTCAGGCTTTTAAAATGAGGCCTAGAATTGGGGGTTGGGGTAATTAGGTGTAATGTTCAAAGTAGAGAAGTATATGAGGCAATACATACTGGTTGAGGTTGGTTAAGCGCCAAAATGAAGCAGCGATGTTTGATAACCACTAAAGCTATTTATGGTAAATATACTCCTAAACCATGAACATTAGTCCCATTAAATGACAGGACTTAAAAAGCAATAAGAAACCGTAAAAGGTAAAACATGCAATTTTCCTTCTTTGTGAGGAATATGAAAATGCTGACTTGTTCATTTTTCCCATTGCGAATGCATTTAGCACATAATTTAGGTGAAAGGTAACATAGTACAAACAAAAATATTTATTGGCAATAAAAGGATATTAAATATAAAATAGTTTGCAAGGGCTGAAATTATCATAGCTCAGGGAAGGGAGGGAGGCTGGGAGGAAGGAAGGTACATATGAAAAGAGTTCTAAATTTTCCTCATATTAATTTTTATACAATTATAACTCCTAATTATAAGAATCTTAAAAAGGACCTACTGAAGGGACCATACTATCTAACCAAGGACAAAAATACAGATTATAGCAATGCCTGAAATTTAGTTCATTGTTTTCTGATCTATATAGAGAGGACATTCAGGTTGTATTTTTTGTTGTTTTTGTTTATATTTGTGTTTGTTTTCTACTCTACCACTTTCTCATCTGGAATAAAACTTAAAAATGACTTTGTATTATATTCAGCCATCTCCATAGATTGCCTAACCTTTGCTAATGGACTTACATTCATGCATATTCTATCACCTATATTATTTCCAAATTTTAATGATAACAGATTTTACAAATTAGCATGATGGGTGTGATTGCCTGTATTATTAGGGCAGAATTATTTAATTCAGAATCTTTAGTGCCTAAAAGTTTTAGTTTGTCTTTTCTTTCAGTCATGTTGCATGAGACAGAGGAAAGATAGTTTTTGCAACATCTGTAATAACAAAAAGTCCAAATGGTGTTTTCTTGTAGGAAATAGCACAAAAATTTGTTTTCCTCTATTGCAGTGGTTCTCAACCTGTGGGTCGCGACCCCTTTGGGGGTAGAACAACCCTTTCACAGGGTTGCCTAAGACCATCGGAAAACACATATATAATCACATATTGTTTTTGTGATTAATCACTGCTTTAATTATGTTCAATTTGTAACAATGAAATTGGGGGTCACCACAACACAAGGAACTGTATTAAAGGGTCCCAGCATTAGGAAGGTTGAGAACCACTGTTCTATTGCAAACACCTCTGGAAAACAGGAGCTGCTATACCATAAAAGTCCCTCAAATAAAAACTTTTAGCAAAGTCTTGCAATACTGGGAGCCATCAATTTTTTTTTTTTTTTTTTTTTTTTTTTTTGCCAACCAGGGTGGATGATAAAATGTGAGGTATGCTGATGAGTGCTTCATGGACATTTTGGGTAATGATCTGAGTAATGTGTCATTCATGTCCACAGTTAGAGAATGGTCACAATTATTCCAATGCAATGGTATAAACATGGGAAGCTCTTGGAGGCCTTTGAGAAATGAAGCAATCTATTCTAATAAAAGGGTAATATGCTAATTAGACCAGATAGACTGGACATCTTCGGTCAAAGCCATGGTGGCAGGAGCTGAGGCAGAGGCAGTTAGGGATGATCAGGCCAGCAGGGGAGAGCAGTTAGGGGCAATTAGGCCAGCAGGCGGAGGGTGGTTAGGGGTGATCAGGCCAGCAGGAGAAGGTGGTTAGGGGCGATTAGGTCAGCAGGCAGAGGCGGTTAGGGGTGATCAGGCAGGCAGGCAGGTGAGCAGTTAGGAGCCAGTGGTCCCGGATTGTGAGAGGGATGTCCGACTGCCAGTGGGTTCAGGCCTAAACCAGCAGTCAGACATCCCCTGAGGGGTCCTAGATTGGAGAGGGTGCAGGCTAGGCTGAGTCGTCGTCCCCCCCCCCCCCCCCCCCCCCCGGCCATGCATGAATTTCATGTACCGGGCCTCTAGTTTCATATAATAGTTGAAGGAGCTGGAAAAAGAATGTATTAAAGGCTCAAATATCTATATGGATTAATTAAACAATCAATGATGACTCCAGGAGTTTCCATACCTACTGCCAATTCTTTTATTTCTTCCCATTACAGGCTTTTATTTATCCTTAATATTTATCTTTTCTCCACCAATAGTTTTCTAATATCTATAAACTATATGATGAGCTATCCCATATGCTATTAGATTCCTCAAATTACAGCATTGTTCAGGTATCAATTTAAATTTTCCCACCACAGAGGCATGTTCTATACTTCAATCTAAAGCTCTCCCTGCCTGCTATTCTCTATACCAACACTATATTTATTTCATATTACTTATGGCTATTTGTAAATATGTCTATTACCTCTTCTCTATTTGCCTCTAGACTCCATAATGGAAACTCTTCTGTCTTCTTCGCTATTGCATTCTTAGCACTCAGGATAGTTACGATGCACACGAGTGGCATAATGTGCAGTTGGTGAGGGAAAGATGGAATGAGTGATGTTTTCTCCCACACAATGAGCTTGTCTCTATGGCTCACTAACTCTAGAGATAAGATTTGAGTTACTTGTAAAAGTCACTGATGTGAAACATACTATTTCTTAAACAAGATTATGTAAAATATTCTAAATTTTAAGGAGCTCTGAGCTTAAAAAATTCATATAACATTTTTGTGTAAGTGGTTTCAGAGAGAAAAGCTGGTCACACAACCTCAAATTTGAGTTAGAATGAGGAGTTGTTTTACAGACTGCATATTAATTTAGTTTAATTCAAATTTTTCCAGTTTTATTCCAAATTTTAAATAAAATGCAGTGTCTGTATTGCATAGAAAAGTGAAGACAAAGTTTACTTGCTATAGGAGCTTCCAGTCAGCTGAGGGAATCTGACTTTTACATATAAACAATATAATACAAGCCAGAATTTAACTATGTGTCAACAGAAATGTGTATATAAAGAACTATAATCATGTGACTGGGAGTATAAAGAAAGTCACCAAGGAGATGGGCTTTATGGAGTAAGAATGGTATTGGCAGAAGGAAGACCACAGCATGTGTAAAAGATGAAAGAGTCCAAGGTATTCAGGGGATAGAATGTAGAAGAGTTTGCCTAGAATGTATGGCATTTTTAGAAAATGATTGAGATATGGGATGGGACAACCTGGGGGAGGATCTTAATTTCTCAAGCTTGGGGTTCCTCCTCAGATTTAAATCTAGTACTCCACCCACTCTGTACAACACCCACTATTTTAATATTATTTTGTTCTGTGTTTTCTTTTGGGGGAGGACAAATTCATGTAAGCATTTGTATCTAAATGGATTTTTAAATTGGCATCTACCAATATGTCATTTCTTCGTAAAAAATATTTCTCATGAGAGAATGACCTGAATTTCAAGATCTTCTCATGTTGAAGACATATTTGCCTTTATAGAAAAAAAAAAAAAACTATAGCGAAGTAGAAACAAGAATATCTAATGCTCCAACCATTAGCTTAAACTGTGACACAGTGTTTCTTCCCTGAATGAACGCTTGGCCATCCTTCAATTATTAGCTTTTCCCTAATGTACCTACTGTCCAGCAGAGCTCCCGATTAGGTATGCTCTTATCTCTGGTCTTTTAGGGCACTTTGCTGCATTCATAATTGCACTTTAGAAATCCTCACTGCTGACTACATGATAATTGTTCTGAGTGGACCCTCTTGTTCAATGCAAGATATCTGGCAACTAATCCAGGCTGCATCACCAAACACAAGTCAGTAATTATTTACAGAACTAATAAGCGACCAGTGGGTTTTTCAAAACAATTTTAGAGATAGTACTTTTCAAAATTATGAATATTCCAGGTATTAATATAGTCATATTTTTATTCATCAAAAGATCTTAGCATGCAGGTTTGCAATTGTACATATTGAGTGTCCCAGCTCAAACAGGTGAAATAAATGTGCTTACAAATCTTTGGCTTTCCATTCTATATATAAAATCTTCATTAATCCATGGAAATAAAATAGTAGAAAACACTGGAGTCTAGCTGTGGTATTTTAGAGCAGTGATTCTTTGAATTAATCTCTGCTATACTCTTTTATCCCTAACGATTCTATGAAAGAAATGGTTATGTGTGCTTCCAGAATGCTGAGCCAAACAAAATAAAAAACTTCTTAAAGGAAAAGTATTAATTGCCAGAGTGATGTTATCTTTAACTATTTTCTATATTTCATGGGTCCAATTTGCCTAAATAAATATCGGAGTCCTGTTAGAAAAGAATGCTATATATTAGTTTCCATTGTCTGTACTTTCAGACATTGCAAACAGCATAACTCTGTTTTCACTGTGCCCCTGTGAGAGAAACAAGAAATCCTATTTATTTTTGTTGGCCTTTATCCTGCAGATGAGAGCACTTATCCTTTTGCCTTATGACACATCTAAGCAACTATCTAGGCAGTTAGATTTAAGATTTAAGTAAGCTCTAAATTTGATTCCTTTTGTGTATTCATTAACTTCATGCAGACAAAGCAGATGGTCACTTGTATAATTGCTTATGTGTGTATAAAGGAAATCAATTAGCACTACCCCTGTGGAGTTCTTACCTTTTTCCTCCTTAAATTCTCATCAACAAACGTATTGATAGAATCAGCTTTTGCCACAGGAAATCCCCATACTTGTGAGTAAGCCAAGGATCCTCACACATGTTAAGGAACCTTGAAAAGAATCAAGAAAAGCACAAGGGAGACACAGAGGCAAAGGAAAGAATGGTAGTGCTAGATGAAGACAGTGGGGGTTTCAGAGCATCACCCCGCAAGCCCACTTGGACATGTGCCTTTAAATCACAGGGAGCACTTTTTCAGCAGTTTCTAAGGCTTAAAAAAGGGTTATTGGCTGGCGTGCATCAGGCATAAAATAGATAGGAGAATAGTTTACTCAAAATACTGAAACCCTAGGAGGATAACTGAGGTGCATGCAGAAAACTGTAGTTCATGGAAGTGGGCCACTCATCAGGAAAGCTGGAGCAGGTTCTCTCTTCAGGTTTTTCTGTACAGTTTGTTTTTTTAACTCAAACCAGCCTGCCATTAGGGCACGGGCAAAGAGCCTGGCAGGCACTTTAAAATCTGCCCTGGCTCTGGGATCTCAGGGGGAAGTGTTTACAGGGGACTGGGAGTTTTGATATTCATTATTATTTTATTTAGGCATAATCATGGGGAACTTTTGGGGGGGGGTTCACCACGGGATTAAAAATTAACAAAACAGGGGAGAGGTGAGGGTAAAACGTCAACCAAAGGACTTGTATGTGTGCATATAAGCATAACCCATTGACACAGATACTACGGGGGTGAGGGCATGTGCTGGGGGGTGGGAGTGGCTGGGAGAGGTCAATGGGGAAAAAGGAGACATATGTAAAACTATGTGTAATACTTTAAATAATAAAAAAATAAAAACAAACAAACACCCAAACTGGCTCCTAAGAACCCTTTTGATTCGTTTTAGTTGCTTGGTTGGTTTGTTTATTTATTTTAAAGGGGAGAATGATGATTTTTATTTTATTTTATTTATTTATTTATTTTAAATATATTTTATTGATTTTTTTACAGAGAGGAAGGGAGAGGGATAGAGAGTTAGAAACATCGATGAGAGAGAAACATCGATCAGCTGCCTCCTGCACACCCCCTACCGGGGATGTGCCCGCAACCAAGGTACATGCCCTTGACCTGAATCAAACCTGGGACCCTTCAGTCCGCAGGCCGATGCTCTATCCACTGAGCCAAACCGATTAGGGCGGTTGCTTGGTTTTTTTATTCTGTAAAAATTTAAAAATAAAGGAAAGGAGTTTTCACATAAAATAAGATCCCTGATCATTTCCATTGGTCTAATATTTAAGCACCCTGAGAAAACCCAGGAGAAGTTATCACTATTGGTGGTTCCCTTCATTGTAACAATGGAAAGAATGGATATTATTGTCACTATTGAACGGTTTGCCCGTATGTTAGCAATACAGTTTTAGTTTCAACAAGCACTTCTATTTCCATAATTGTGAAGTCTTCTGACCAACATAACATTACCCAGAACATGTAACCTCTATCCATGTGATTTATAAATATTTCTAGATCTGTAAGCCCTGCCAAAGAAGTGATATTCAGCTGAGTGATATTTGCTTTTCACAACTCCTCAAGTTGAAATTGGGTAAAACTTCAAATTTCTCATTCTGCTTTATCTTGGTCTTAAAATCAATATCAATTGCTTTCATTCCAATGTTATCATTTTTACAAGCATCCAGTGTTAATTTTGTTATTAAAAGGTACCTCCAACAAAATAGAACTCTAGTAAGTAAACAGTATTAACCTTATACATGTCCTTTCTTTTGTTTATGCACAATAATAACATAGACTTATATATTTGAATATAGTCTGGTTCATACTACACATGGTATTCTGCAACTTATTTTTTTTGTTCAACAATATTCTTGAATATTTTTCTCTCTCTAAATCCAGAGACCTAACATGCATTTTTTGTTTTTGTTTTTTCTTTTGTTAATCTTCAGTCAAGGACATATTCCATTTATTTTTAGGGAGGGTGGAAGAGAGAGAGAAAGACAGAAACATCAATGTGAGAGAAACACATCGATTGGTTGCCTCCTGCACTAGCCCTGACCAGGTTCTGGGCCGGGGAGGAGCCTACAACCAAGGTACATGCCCTTGACCAGAATTGAACCCGGGACTCTTTGGTCCGCAGGCTGAGGCTCTATCCACTGGGCAAAACATGCATTTTTGAAGGCTATACAATATTCTAAAGTATGAATGCATTTTAAGTTACTTCCATATTTATGGTCAATTAGGTTTTCTCCACTATTCCATATTTTAGCAAGTTTGTAGCAAATATAATACAAAGGGGTATATTATATACCTTTGAGTATTAGTATAATTTTGTAGTCCAGATTCCTAAAAATAAAACAGTAAGTACTACGCCTAGCCAAATGTGCTACAGTCAGGTGGTTGAGATTCCATAATTAAAAATTTGGTCAGTCTTAACCAAATTGCTCTCCAAAAATATGGAATCAATTTGTAAACCCACCAATATCACATATGACTTTCCTTTTTCCCACACTTGCACCAACAATATACCTGTTAGAGAGGAGTCTTCAAACATAAACTGTGTGGAAGTCACTACTTCACTCTCCCCTATTGTGGAGAGCGGCTACAGCGTTAGGACAGGATCAAACCTTGGACTGACTTACGGCAAAGCCACATTCAAGTCCCAACTTAGAGGGCAAAGCCCTCCCAGCACAATTATAGCCAAAAGGCTATGTTTGAAAGCTTGACCTTACAGTCTGACCCTGCAGTCCTAGGTAGCTAAGTGATGTGGGCTGCGGGAGGTGCAGCAAGTGCTGCCCAAACAAAGCTTGCTAGAGTTCAGAGATTGGCAACAACAGGAAAGAAGCAGATTTGAAATTCACAAGAACATTGTAAACATCTTGCCCTTGTTTTGCTTTGTGTGATCTGACTATAAAATAAAGACTCGGCTTACAGGCTGTGTCACTGTTTCCTCATGCAGGCACGGTGATCCACCTGGCCCCAACAGTATTCTCTTGTCTGTTTTCTTTAATCCTTCACCGCCCCTCCTCAAGTTCACTGGCCATGCTGGATGCTGTTCACCCTATGTCACTAATCATGCTCTCTCCAGATGTTCAAATGCTCACTCATTGTCTTAGTCCCGGAAAATGCACTTAATGTCTCTTTCCAGTCTTAAGTGTTTTATTTTCTGCCTCCTACCTACCCCAACAGTGTTTTTGCTGACCCTTTCTTCACATAACATTTCTTAGGGCCATACATTTTGTTAGTATTGTTCTTCCTCCTGGGGAACTTGCTTGAGGATAAATTCAGATATTTTGGGCATATATTTATTGGTTTGATAGACTTACCTATCATAGTGGAAAAAATACTTAATATAAATGAGGTAAAATTTTGTGGTATTTCTAATTTCCTATATAAAATTTATTTGGGGAAAGAGTTCATGAAAATACGGCTGCCTCAGAGCAAGGGTTACGTAAGCACTCTGCAGTAGTATCCTCAGTATCTTGTATGTGCATGTTTGGGGAGGGATCCTTCCCTACATATAGGCAAACTTGTTCAATCATTTCTGTAGCCAAGCAGTAAAAATTGCAATCAAGTAATCAAGCTTTTTGTGTCATTTAAAATATTTTCTTTAATTGAATAGAAATAAAATAGCCAAGAAATTTACTTGACACCATTTCTTTAAGCAAAAATAAAATTGTAGGGATTGCATTCATACTTTCTTCTCATCACTTATTCAGATTGGCAATTGCTATCTTTTGTACAAAAATAGAACATTTATTACAGAATGGCAGATGTCAAAATAATGTTTCCAGTAACATTTTTATTACCTACATGTAAGCTGGAAGTGAGATTATACAGCTAGATTGAAATTTTAAAGGTTTCACATGACAATATACTATTATAGCACCATGACTTATTATTGTGCAACATTTTTTACTATTTCATTGACAATTGCATATGAATATATATGAGATATGTGTCATACATACACATGTACACAGCCATACATAGGAAGAGTATATCTATAATAATAAAAGCGTAATATGCTAATTAGGCTGGAAGTCCTTCCAGACATCCTTCTGAACGACCTTTCGGATGAAGCCAGGGCTGTGAGGGAAGCCCAGGTCCCGGGTGCCTACCGGCGGCCAGAGGGAAGCCAGGGTCCTGGGTGCCAAAGGGAAGCTGGTGCCGGCAGCCGGGGGATGGAAGGCCTACTCTTGCATGAATTTCATGCATCAGGCCTCTAGTTTAATTATAATTCTTTCACTAGGAAAGAACTATCAGGACAGTGAAAAGCATGAACAGTCTAAAAAAAAAAAGCTATGTTGAAAGCTTTGGAGTCCACACTGAAAAGGAGAGTCAATGCTCCTGATTGATCATATAAGTTTATACCTTTGGAGTTTCCAATTTCTTCAGTGGTGACAGAGCAGACATTGGCAGCCGTAAGTTAGGTGGCCTTATTGACTTTACCATGTGAAATATTTTATCTATGACAAGAAGAATCCAGAATAGCAATCCATATCTCTTTATTTTCATCTCTGAACTAGTAAAAAGTTTCCATGATTGTTGTTTGTTCTTACCTGATTGAAAATATAATGAATTTTAGGTCATCTTAAATGAATCAGTGTTTCAATAAATGCCTGTTGCTTGTCCTTCTGTCTTTCTTCCAAATATTTAATGTAAACAGAGTGGATAGGAGGAGAGGTCTCCTTCAGAGCAGTAGATGAAATATTTTCAAAGTAATTTAGCAATCGTGAGACTTTTGAAGTGTTGTAATGGAATAAAAGAAGGTAAACTATGTCAGCAGAAAGGACCCCCAAATACTGAGATAGCCAAATAGTGTAAGGGCTCTAGGAGAATTCAGTATTGGTAGAAACTTTTATGTCAATGCAATCTGATAGCTCATATAGTATTTGCCATCCTTATCACCATCATATTTTGCTTTGAATCTGAATCCTGTCCTGAGTTTAACCCTATACCTTTATAAAAGTTGGAACCAATCTATGGTAGGATGAAAGCTATACCTAAGAAAGTGTAAGAAATAGATATTCTTGAGAAAAATATGATGTGTGCCCCACCAGCATGGCTCAGTGGTTGAGCTTCGACTTATGAACCAGGAGGTCACAGTTCAATTCCCAGTCACGGCATATGCCCTGGTTTTGGGCTCGATCCCCAGTGTGGGGTGTGCAGGAGGCAGATAGTCAATGATTCTTTCTCATTATTGATGTTTCTATCGCTCTTTCCCTCTCCTTTCCTCTTTGAAATCAATAAGAATATATTTTAAAAATATGATGTGTTTAAATTTTAAAAATCCTGTGCTAGTAGAAAAGTTTATTATTTGCATATAATAACATATGGAGAAGTTTGAGATTTTCTGATAATTGCTATGTTGCCTTTCAGTCTTTTGCTGATTAGTTGCTTATGCATTCACTACAAAGACATTTTATTAGGGAAAAACAATCATTTAAAAAAAATCAACAATGTGTTTAGATTTCTTAAATATAGTATCTTCCTAAGTTTAATATTAAAATAACATTTGGTCAAGTGAATGCCATTAGACTTGGACCAATCCTTTAAGATCTTTAGAAACTATTTATATAAACAAATTATTTCTGTCTTAAAATAGTATTTCCACATTTTAGTAGAGTAGAGAAGTAGTCAGCTGCATTAAGTATTTTGGTTTTAAACATGTACTTCTCAGGTCTGATAATGTATAGTTTTATGATATTCATTAAAGACAGGGAATTTTCTTTTTATTGAAGATCCTTCTGAGTATGTTGTTTTCATTGCCCCATGCTGACTCAACTAGGACCATAAGGTTCTTTATCTGCTTCAGTGTCACATCATCCGCCTCAAAAATGGTGGATGTTCGGGGAACTATTTATAGTAGCATTTTTAGTCTGAAATATCATTTTAAATGGACAACAGATAGCAATGACATATGCTTTGGGTTGGTATCAAATAGAAAAAAAAAACAGTTCAAATTTGTATTGCTATCCTTGTGCCAAAATATTTTATAAATGGCTAAAATCTATTGACTATATCCAGCAATATTTAAGGTGTTTAGAAGTCGTTTACATAACAGAAAGTGTTTCATCCTTTCTTTTAAGAAGAATGCTCGGAAGACACATTTTTTGGAAGTTGCTGAAGCTGCAGAAGTAGACCAAGAAAAGATCAGTTATTTGCAATTCAATTTTTGTCAGTGGAATTGGGGTGCTTCAGCAGATCTTGTAAACCTTGGGAAATACTTTTACAACAGTAAGCAACAATGTTCAGAATGGTCATTCATGATAGCAAAATACTGGCACTGTGGAAGGTCTGGACTTTGGCTGCTATTTTAATAATAGGTGGTAAAACCTTCCTCATATTTGCATAGGCCTTAGATTATTCAGAGTAGGGCATTGCTATAATAAAGAACCCCAGAATTTCAGTAGCCCAGCACAACAAATGTGTATCTATTTATTGTTCAATCAGCTCGGTGTAGACCTTGGGGTGCCAGGAACCTCTATGACAGTGGTTCTCAACCTTCCTAAGGCCACGACCCTTTAATACAGTTCCTCATGTTGTGGTGACCCCCAATCATAAAATTATTTTTGTTGCTACTTCGTAACTGACCTAAGTACAGCATTTTCACAATTCACTTTAGATGGAAAAAATGAATCTTGGTACCAAGCTCAATATTTGAGGTATTGTATACAGTGAAAAGAGACTTACTTTAATTTAAGACACTTGGGTTTGGATCCCTACCCTTGCAACTGTGTTGTTAGACATGTAGACATGTTAGTTAACTCACAAGACTTTCACATTTTCCATGTGAAATGTGGGTATGTATAAGATGGCATATTCTCAATACCTGGAAATGAATGGATGTTCAGTAATTGCCAGATCCCTTTCCCCAACAAGAAAATAAAAAAAGAAAAAACTTTACAGATAATGCCGACTTTTGTAAGATGGATGCAAAGGAGAATTTAAGCTAATGGAAACAGAGATCCTTAAGCTAATGGAAACAGATAAATGTGGAATATAGATTTAAGAAACAACCCTGTACATTATACTAATTAACCTTTTAAGTCAGTGGCCAAACATTTTTGAGTGCTCAAAATGTGCCAGGCATTTTTTTAAGATACCTTGACATATTTTTTAAAAATTTTGTTACTCAGAAACTTACATATAATTATTGTATTGTTATCCCTTCTTCACATCAAACTTAGTTCTGTTTAGAGTGGAGAGTCACTAAACAATTCAATTAAAAAATGGGCAAAAGACCTAAATACACACTTCTCCAAAGTGGACATACAGATGGCCAAGAGACACATGAAAAAATGATCAAACCCACTAATCAGGGAGATGTACATTAAACCACAATTGGATAACACCTCACAGCTGTCAGAATGGCTATCATTAACAAATAAACAAATGACAAGTGCTGGTGATGATGTGGAGAAAATGGAACCCTAATACACTGCTGGTGGGAATGAAGACTGGTACAGCCACTACACATACTAACTTCTGTCACTGATTAAAGAGGCAGGGGAAGGGGAATTGTGTAATATCAATACTTCGAGATCATGAACACCATGCACTCTTCTTTCTGTCTTTCTTTGACTGATACAGCTTTCTGGAAATATTCTATGCAATGTTTTACTTCTATAGTTGAGACTCAACAATATATTTTAAATGTGTCTTATTTTCTTAATAACATATACAGGAGAAAGTGAGATCAGAAGTCACTTAGTACTACTTTTCTTAAATCTCTTTTATTCCTACAAATTACAATCCTGCTTTACAATTTGTTTACTTAAGAAATACTTTGTGAGGCCCTGACCAGGTAGCTCATATGATCAGTGTGGTCTTGATATGCCAAGGTTGTGGGTTTAATCTCTAGTTTGAGAACATACAAGAAAGCAACCAATGAATGTATACATAAGTGGAACAACAAATTGATGTTTCTCTCTCTCTCTGTCTCTCTCTCTCTCTCTCTCTCTCTCTCTCCCTCTCTCCCTCCCCACCTCTGTTTGTCCCTCCCCCTCCCTCCCTCTAAAATCAATCAATAAAAATTTAAAAAATACTTTGTGAAATTGAAGCAAATAATTCTATCACTACCTTAGGTAGTGGTCTTTTGTTGTATTTCACTTTGAATATTTTCTTTTTTCCCCTTTTTATTGAATTTATAGAGGTGACACTCATTAACAAAATTATGCAGGTTTCATGGGCACAATTCTATAATACATCATCTGTACACTGTATTGTGTATTCATCACCTGAACTCAAGTATCTCAATCATCATTTGTCCTCCCTATACTCTCTTCATCTCCCTGTACCCACCCCCAGAAGATGCCTTCCATTAGTAATGAATGTTAATATGTGTTCCATATTTTTTAATTTTCTGTCCTCAAGAATATGAACTTTGTTACTAAAGAGATGGACGCTCAAATACCAGGTTTGACATTTACTAAATGTGACCTTGGGCAAGTGACAGAATGTCTCTGGAAAACTCTTTTTCAAAGGGAATACACTTAGATTGTCCTATGGGTTGTTCAGAAGTTAGAGATGATGTATAATAAGCAAGGTGTATGCTAAGCATGATCTAATAGATTATTAAATATTATTTTTGTCAGAAATTGATTATTATAATGGTTTCAAAGTAAATCATAAATAAAGTTAGTTGATCCATACATTGACCAAATAGTCAAGCCAACATAAGACAGAACTCAGTTGATTATAAATTGCATACATAATCTTTTTTCTTTAACAATGTATATAAAGGAAAAATAGTGACTATAAATGCTAGTTAATATTAGAGGAAAAATTACAACCTGAATTGATTAAAAAATTTTTATTATGTATGCAATTGGAATGAAACTTATTTTAAAAGTAAGCATGGTCAGATGAGAGAAGTGCATTTTTTAAATGAGGAAATTAAGATTCAAATTCTCACCCAATTTTATTAAATTTGATAGAAATAGAAGTAGAAATTGAAAAGACTATCATGACACACTGTGAGAATGCTACAATGCTGGGACTATTCTATTCCTGCTTACTCCTACACAGACACTTCTTTTTTGTTGTTTTTTTTTCCCTTGGGTAATATTGTAATGTAGAAAATACATTTGCATTTACAGAATGTCAGTAATCTTGAAAACTAAAATGTATAGTCTTAAATGCATAGTTTCAAAAAGGAAATTACATTTAAAGAGAACTAATTCAACTTCTCTTTACATTTTATAAAAGTCAATGCAATAGAGATAGAAAAACTAAAGTCTGCCTATATAAAAAGGGGCTCCATCTAGCTATTCTCAGGTATTTTTATATTTAGCATAGATATGAATTTTAACATATTTCAGTCTGCCCAAGAAAGAAGTAAAATGGGTCAAACCTTAAAGATATTTTATCAACTCTACCTCTCCTGCCTGTTAACTGTTACATTTTCATGATGATTATTAATGTTTCTGTGTCAGGATGACCCTGGATGTCTGTTCATGATGTAGAGTATAGGAGGAAATGGTCATGAAGAGAAAAAAATAGAATTGATACATGTCCCTGGGGCTTCAGTTTTTGTAATCTGCAAAACAAACCAACACACCAAAAAGCAAGACAAAACATAACTTGCTTGTTGAAAAATTTCTATGTTAAAGTTGGGTTTCTGTTACATACTAGTAAAACAATTGAAATTACTGACAAGTATGTACTTATAGAATGACTTAGTACATATATCTGTTTTATCATTCTCAGACCTTTATCAAAGGCCTACCTACTAATGTATGGGTGGGTTGTCTGTCCAAACAAGCAGAAAATAGCCAGTTTACTTCTGTATTATGCTACATGGGCCAACTCACATTTTGCTTTGCTATGTGAATTAATTATATTGCCTAGTTCCCTGACCTATGATTTGGATATAGCCACGTGGAAACTCATCCATAGATGGAAAATTGACTTCTTTTTCCTTTTCTGTACATACAAAGAAATGGGCTGTTGTGTTTTGTAGTACCAGCAAAAAAGGACTAGTTTCAAGATGTAAATAATGGACCCAAGTATAATGAAAAACATTATGCCTAACTTTTTTTCTCTTAATAGTGAAAAAGTAAAACTATGTTAGACATATATAAAATATAATAGCAGGTAATGTAATAGTAAAGATTGAAAATATAGCTTAATCATCCATACTTCGGAAGTATTTCAGGCCTACTGTTGAGTTAGTTAAATCACAACTTTTCCATATTGTAAAAGTCTATAATTTTTATTATAACTTATTTATTCAAAATATGTATTATGTAGCTATTAGAGGCCGGTGCACAAAATTCATGCACAGGTGGAGTCCCTAGGCCTAGCCAGCAATCAGGGCCTATTGGGGCTGTCTTGCCCAGTCCCAATTGGGGCTTGGCCAACAGGGGCCGGCCAGCTGCCAGCTGCGGGACAGGGCCTGCCGGATCGGGGGAGGGACTGAGGGAGGTTGGCTGGTCTGGGAGGTTGGCTGTGGGAGCGCACTGACCACCAGGGGGCAGCTCCTGTGTTGAGCGTCTGCCCCCTGGTGGTCAGTGCATGTCATAGTGACTGGTTGACTGGTCGTTCCAGTTGTTCAGTCATAACGGTTGCTTAGGCTTTTATATATATAGATTGCATGCCAAGCTTGTTTAGTCTAAATTTGATTCGTCCTTTTTCAAATGACGGAATGGTAAAATATGATCTTGTAAAATCACTCCTTCTCTTCATTTAAATGCCAATATAAGAGAAGACTTGAACAAATGAAAAGGCTAATTCTTTTAGCAGAAGAAAAAATGGGATTGGCAACTGATTTTTAGAAGGAAGAAAAAATACAGTTGATTAATGAAACAGTTAATGATTTTTGGTTAACACGGTGCCCCATAAACTGACAATATATGTTCTTTCTCTTTCACTTATTTGATGTCTAGGAACTGTCTAGCTGACATCAAATATATAATCACTTAGTTTTTTTTCTGATTTAAATACGACATATCTATCCTGCTGTCCTAAAAAAGGCATTGTATTTATTGTATTTTACTATGTAAAACTATTTGTCAGCTTTGAATAAACATTAAAAAATTATCTTTAGTTCTAAAAATGACCATCTATTGTTATTGTCATTGTTATTGCATTATAGGGAATCTAAGGAATTTACCTTAATAATGGTGAACTTGAAAAAGTGGGAATTATTTTGTGCATTAAGATTTTGAACACAGTGCAGTCATTACAACACCAATGAATAAGGAAAAATTATATTTATTGTGTTTTAGCATATGGTAAGTCTGGCTTCTGAAAGACATCTTTTTTCCCCATCAATTTTATTAATTTGCTTAGCTAAGAAATGTCATTCAGTTAAACCCAGTGATCCCACATTAGTTAGCATCTGGCAGCACTGAAAATGAGATTTTCAAGTAGATTAAGATTAGGTGGTGATAAATAAAAATCATATCACTAGTCAGTGTCCCCCTAATTGGGTTCCATATGATAATAGTGTCCCTACAGACACTAAAAATGATAGGTAATGAAATTAGTTGATATGTATATTGACTTACATTATCTTCCTCTTGAAACACCACACTTCATAGAGAAATAAATGAGGAATCTTGGAATGAAGGCACTTGTTTAATTTGGTTAATGCACCATTAAATAAAAGCAATAAAATACATAACAACTGCTTTCTTTATGTTTACTTGATAAGAAAAAAAGAAATTAGATTCTTCCCTCTACCCTCTACGATGAATTTCCATATGACTAATTTCAAATCATGGAGATTTGGGTAGGATTTAGATTATTAGACTAATACATTCTAATATATTTTATTAGGGGATACATTTTTATATATCTAATTAAGAAAGGCTGTTCTGAACCTAGTACATAGCTAAAGTAAACCTTATCATGACGGTTAAAAAAAACAACATTGTCCAATTTTTAGTAATAAGCAAATAATAAAAGCATAATTTAGAACCACCTAAGATAGTAAAGGTCAAATGGTATGTAGATATAAATATGGAATTATTGAGTATATAATTGTTTTAAGAAACTATAAATCTGAATTTATTTACATTTATTCCAGGACAGTCTATTTGAAACGTTCAGAAAAGAGAAAATGTATTTCAACTTCCTATTCTAATTAGCTCAGCCTTCACCAATGAACACAAACATTTTAGAGGTCGTTATTATTCTCAACTACATTTTTATAGCACAGTGACCTATGTGTTACTTAAATTCTGGGATTTTAATTTCATCATCATTATTACAGCTTTTCAAATGCCACTGTATGTAGATTACTGCCAAGTTAGGCTTATTATCAAGCTGGCTCGGGTTATGATGTACTAGAGACAAGTAAGGCCAAAGTCATTTATTTCATCTGGCTAGCTTATAGTACACATTGTGCAGGAGAAACTATTAACAAAACTACAGAAAAAAATGCACAGGTACAATATCCTTTCTAGAATTTACTTTGAAGTTACATCCTCAAATATAACACTTCTCCATTTATTTTACCATAATAGAAAACAGCCATCCTTTCTCCCATAATGAGGAATAGTATCATTTAGGTTCCTGATCTTCATAAAGTTAATATATATATATATTGCAAGTTTTAAATTTCAAAATTGTGCTAAGAAATTTTAGAGAATACACAATTTAAAATCTACATTATATTTTTACAAAAGTAAACTCTTGGACTTTATATTCTCTGGCACTGAATTTCAAGTTTTTCTTCTCCATTCTCAAGTGAGCTGTGCTACTGAACATTAGAATAAGGACAAGACAAGCCAACATAATAGAAGTTTATCCTTCACTGGATAAAGAAGATGTGTTACATATATACAATGAAAAACTACTACTCAGCCATAAAAAAAGATGAAATACTGCCATTTGCACAACATGGATGGATCTTGAAAATATCATGCTAAGCAAAATAAGTCAGACAGAAAAAGTTAAGAACCATATGACTTCACTCATATGTGGGATATAAAACAGAAAATAATAAAGGAAGAAAGAAGATAAACAAACAAAAACTCATAGAGACAACAGTTACCAGTGGGAAGAGGGGAAGGAGGTTGTAAAGAGTAAAGGGGGTAAAATATATGATGATGGAAGAAAATTTTTCTGTGGGTGGTAAACACATACAATGCACAGATGATGTATTATAGAATTGTATGCTTAAAACCTATATAATTTTATTAACCAATATCACTCCCAATAAATTTAATTAAAATATATTTATTATAAAATGTTTATTCTGAAAAATTTTAGAAATTTATTAATTCCTATAGAGTTTACCAAAATACCTGTTTAAAAAATAACTTCTGTTTTTGGTTTCAGAGCTAATCAAATGAAAAGATAAAACAAACAATAAAAGGCTTTTGTTTTGTTTTGTATACTTAGGGTTTAGTCCTTTATCCAAAGATACAGTTTTCAAAATTTATCAGCTCAGCCAATATCATTGCCCTTTTAAAAATTATTTTCATGTAATAGATTTACACTGTCTATCTAACTGGTTTGCTTTCCACCTCTTCTCTATGTTTTCTCCAATGAAAAGTTGTCTTGGTTACATAAATTCAGTTCCAGCTTCCACCTCAGCTAACTAGTCAGATATGGCTGTGCCTTTGAGTGACCGACTACTCCTCTGAGCTTTTATATAATGGCTTTCTTGTCACTGACAGATCTCTGGGACCTACAACCAGAGGCAAGTTACAAATCTCCTTTTTCCTTTCAAAGATGTAGTCTTAACTAAAAGCATGAGGATTCAACTACAAAAATAAATATGGGTTCAGGAAGAAAATAAATCAGAAAAAAATGTTGGTATTGGTTTCATGACATTTATAAATATGTTTCACAGGATAAGGAAATATCTCAGTAGAAGTGCTCATCGAATTATTGAAATATTGAAGTTTGTAGATGTTTCACTGAATTCTACATAAATTAATGTGCCAGAGAGAGTAGTCAAGGGTGCTTAAGGTTGAGCTACTCATGAAAATCTTTGAATTCAAGTCTTTGCCATTATTAAGATTTCTTTTAGTGTGTTACATATGTCTTGACTGTCAATCAGCTAAAATGCAATTTAGTCTATTTTGAAAAGAAAGAGGAAGAAGAAAAAATAAATATACAGTAACTCATTTGAGTGCCAGGCTAAATAGTTCAATCTACTTAAATAGTTCAGTCTACCATTTTCTTTGAAAATGTGATTGGCATTTTAATAGACATGAATCACTCATAGAAATAGGCTATTTAATAAAAAAAGTTATTTGTTGATGTTTTGATCTTGATTTAAGACCAAAATGAACTTATTCAGTCATTAAAAACAAAAGTCCTCAGAAGAGCTTTTTATGTGCTTCTGCTAGACTGGATTTTAAACTGTTTCCCTTTGATTCTATGGGATAACTGTTTTTGGTCTATTTTGCTTTCATCTCTATCAAGAAGAAATTGTTTTCAAATAATAAAGACAGAACAAACACTCATGAAGAAATCAAACTAAAAAAGAGATAAGGAAATTATATAAGAACACAGTTTCTCTGATTTCAAGCCTCTTCTTTAGAATAAATTTACCTCCCAGGACATACTAATGTTATTTTAGAACCCTTTATTCTTTGATGAATGATAAACAAGATTTAGAGGAAGACTGAAAAATTTCTTATTTAAAAAACACGAATACTTTTCTAAACAGTATTATTGAGATTAAGTAGATGGCTGCAGCTTTATTTTTTTAAAAAGTCAATCACTGCAAACCAAACTTTGTTCACCAAATGTATAAACAAATAAATATACATTCTAATTGAATCTCATTTTATTTATTTTTTATGGGATTAGAATGCTCTGGGGAGAAGAATTAAGGTTGGAAAATCCACCATATAATGTAGTATTTTCATATTAGCATTATTTTAATAACTTCTAACAGCCCCAGAAGAGAAACTGTTAGAAATAGAATTAGCTGAATTTTATAACATGGTGAATTACACGTTTCTTGAAAAGTGATGCTTAATTGGTTGATAAAACTGGATAGGATCCTCTGCTTTCATCAAGCATTTTCAAAATTTTTAACACTGATGTAAATGAAAATATTTTTGACATTTCTAGATGATATATAACAATGAGGAATAGTGAATCCATGAATGACAGAAGCAAATTCAAATATAAAATAGCAAATTTCAGAATTATAAAAGTACACTTTCATATTACTGCCTCTACATTTCCTTGACCAATAGTCATCACCACATCCAGCTGCTCACAAATATACATTCAGACATGCCCTGCCACACATGCATACCAGCTCTCCACACTTCAGAAATTCTATTTGATTTGCCTTTGGGTAAAGGTCCAATTCCTGCCCTTGTTTTAATCTGGGCATTAATAAGGCAACTATTGCTTTTTTTTTTTTTTTTTCAAAAGCAACTTTTATATTATTTTCTTTTTTTTTCAGAACCAGAACCATCTAATTACTGTTTCCAGTACCCCTGGTCTGTGACCCACACACATACATACACCAGATATTTTCTATGAGGTTTTAAGAAAATATAGTGATGAGAGAGATTGATGTGGCTCCCAGGATTTGGAGAGACTTTACTGGTATTCTGCTACTAATTTGCAATGTACAGGGGCTGTCCATGGCTATCTCCAGCCTGACCCAGTGAGGCACACTTTTTTCTAAGGTTATTTAATATGGGAAAACTTCCAATGATTGTACATTTTGCAATCATTCCCAGCTAAATTTTCTCTTGCTCCAATAAAACCCATTTCTCAGATAAGTTGTAACAATAGTTCAAAGAAAGAAGAAAGAAAGTAAGTCTATCAATCGTTGGCTGCATCAGAAATGTTGGTGCATGAGTGTCTTCAGGTGTGGATTATTTCTTCTTGTGGGCTCTTGGTATATCGTGCCATAAAATCTATACATGAGCAATGAAAAGACAACAATTGACTTACACTTTCCTTAACATCTTGGTATCAAGGCTACATTTGAGTCTTTTCTACTATGTAGGATGGACATATAGAATGAGTACCAAAACTGAAAAAAAAAAAAAAAGTTACATCTCACCTAAGTGAAAGGTGAAGAACTATCATGTATAATAAAAGCCTAATATGCTAAGTGTCCAGTTGTCCAGTCATCCATTCAACCAATCAAAGTATAATATGCTAATGATATGCTGAGGCCGCTCAACTGCTCACTGTGATGTGTACTGACCACCAGGGGGCAGACAGTTGACTGGACGACCAGTTGCTATGATGTGCACTGACCACCAGGGGCCAGACACTCGGACCAGTAGGTTAGCTTGCTGCTGGGTCTGGCCAATCAGGACTGAGCAAGACAGGTCGGACACACCCCAGAGCCCTCCCGTGGTCGCTCCCTGGCTGGTCAACCTCCTGCATCCCTTCCCAGCTCTGATCATGCACCGGTGGGGTCCCTCGGCCTGGTCTGCACCCTCTTGCAATCCAGAACCCCTTGGGGGATGTTGGAGAGCCAGTTTCAGACCAATCCTGCAGGCCAGGCCAAGGGACCCCACTGGAGCACGAATCCGTGTATGGGGCCTCTAGTGTATAAATAAGAAGAAATGGCATATAACTGGGTGGTTTTGCCTAATTGAAAAGGGCACAAAGGAAGGTAGATGGTTTTGATAGTCCCAAACCTTTAGTTCGTTGAGGAAGAAATGCTCTCCAAAGTAAATTTAACTCCATACCTGCCTACATGTCGAGCAAAGGGCTGATTCCCTAAGATCCAGCACTTCTGTGGCAAATGAGAATGACCTGTTTTATCAAATATCTGGTTCCCAGTCCATGGTGTAAATAATAAAAGGGACTTAGTACAGTGTCGGACTCTATAGCTATCAATTATTGCTATTGCTGGTTTGTTGTTGTTGTTGTTGTTTGTTTTGTATAATCACTGTCTGGTCCTGAGACTTGCATGCATCTCATATCATTAATTCAACCTCATATACTTTGCTTTGTCTGAGTTTGTTAGCAGCTGTCCTTAGAAGCTAAATTTCCTTGTGCTATCCCTGATACTAATCAGATGGAATTATTCAAAATTTGGGGCTTCCATCTTGATCATTGAATTCAGAATATTACCATTTAAAACAGATACCAATAGCTTGAGCCTGTTTAGAAGTCAGCAATCCTTTGCCTCTCAAGTTCCTTCATCATGTCAATAGCTGACAGAAACAAGAGTGCTCATAACCTAGGTAAGATACAACTAAAGGAGATAAAAAATGCTGCGTTCAATATTTGAAAAGAATTATTAATTTTATATTATTTTGAGGACAGAATTGGATTCGGGGTAAAAACTACTAGAAGATGAGTACCAGTTAGACATAAGAGCGCTCCATATGTGGAATAGCTGCCTCATTAGGTGGCGCTTTCCCTCACTGACGCGGAGCAATCTGAGCTCACACTTACTCAGGGATGCTGCACCGGAAATTGATGGCCAATGTAAGTTTTAGCGACAAGCCTGTGGTTATTATTGAATAAATGCCTAATGTATAGCTCTTTAAAAATGTTAAATTTAGAGTTTTTAAACTTTTAGAACTGTAGAAAATGCATAATTGAAACTGCTCATCCATCAATGTCATTTTAAGAGTGAGACCGAAAGAGCTTAAAGCAGTTTCCTTAAACTCACCTGCCAGTCAGTGACTGGGCTGGAACCCAAGTCAGAGGTCTGCAATCAGAATGCAGTGTCATTTCACCGGTACCAGATTTCTCCATCTTTTAATTATAAGTAAGAGCCTGCAGATCCTGCTTTTTCCAGATTGGAGATTTCAAAGTAGAATTTAAGTATTGTGTCTCTTTTCCTCTCCCAGGCTTTGTTGTCACTCCAGGGTTTCACCTCAGGTTCTGAACTTTTTCTCTCCCTCTAAACTTATTATCCTGCTACTTTTCATTATCTCTTAAGTGATTCTCTACCTGCTGTGTGTCTTCAGCTGTGCTCCTGTCCTTATTTAGTTCTCAATCAGACTTACCAACAGCACAATGTGCATGATGTTCAGTCTTTGTAATTCAATTCCCAATATTCCCTGGAGGATATGATAGTGGCCAAAACCACTGAGCTGGATGGACTTGGAAAGCCAGGCTTTCTGAAAGAAAGAACAGTATGGAAGTGAATCCAAAATAATCTCTTCATTGTCATTTTTCTTCAGGAATTTAGAATTCAGAGTAGCCTTGTGGTTTTTGTTCCTGTGTTTGTTTTGAGTGTTCCTACACTTGGAGCATTTGTGAACATGAACAAAGAAAAAATAAATAAAAGAAGTGATGCCTATCAGCATTAATGAGTTTCTTTATTCATGTCATAGTTACATATAACAATCTGTGTGACCCAACATCAATGACAAGTTAGCAAACCCAATTTGTGAGTATGAATGGGTCCTTGTATTTTTAAAAAAATATATTTTTTATTGATTTCAGAGAAGAAGGAAAAGGGAGAGAGAGATAGAAACATCAGTGATGAGAGATAATCATTGATTGGCTGCCTCCTGCACTTCCCACACTGGGGATCGAGCCTGCAACCTGGACATGTGCCCTGACCAGGAATCGTATCGTGACCTCCTGGTTCATAGGTCAGTGCTCAACCACTGAGACACACTGGCCAGTCTGGGTCCTTGTATTTTTAAAAAAAAATCTGTTGAGTTATGCAGTGCCAATCTGTATTGTAGAACATATAATGGGAGTATGACAAATGGGTTAGGAATCTTTATTTTTGTGTTTTTATTAAGAAAACTATATGTAATAGTGCATTTGACACGTTTGCGTCTGCATGATAAAACATATATCAAGGACTTTGCCAAGGTAGTTGTTTCTGTGAAAATGTGCAAGTTTCACAATTAACCCATGAAAGCTGTGTCCATTTTGAATTTAAATGTTATTACGTTAGTGAAAAAAATTTCAGTGTATAAATTATGGAACAGATTTCAACTTACAAGAAATTATAGGAAAAATGTTAGTCTGCCAACATTTTTTGTCAATGATAGTTTTGAGAATTTTAAGACTATATACATTTTTCTTTCACTTAGACTTTATACCATCTTGCCATTGAGCATAAAAATAACAAATCAGGCATTCAAAATGGCAGGGAATGAGAAATTAATAAATTTAGTATTAAAAAATCAAGTGCCAAGGAAGAGAAAAAAAGAATATGTAATTCTTCAAAAATATCATCTTAAGAGATTGAACTTCTGGACTAGATCTATCCTTATTAACTGAAAATTACATTTTAAAATGTCAATAGTCAACATGACTTTCTCATTCTTAAATTGGCCATGAATGCTTTGGCTTCTGCCTGTCTGATGACAGGTCATATCAAGTGGTCCCTGCGCAGGAAAATAAGTTTGGAAGTCTCGTATGCTCCCTACCTTCACTGCTGATGAGAAAGAGGATATTATCAAGGGGTGGTTTAGGGCAGTGGTCCTGGGGTAATGTTCTGTTATCTGGGAACTGTTTGGGAGAAAATGTACAATTGGCCTGCAGGTTGCAGAGTAAGGAGTTAAAGGAATATATAAGACAAAATCCAGAGATGAAAGTGTCACCAAAAAAACTAGACCTAACTATGATTACAGAAACCAAACCCATGAATAGTGAGGCTTATTCTGACTACATGAGATGGATAAAGAAAGGTGACTTCAAAAGGAAGGTCAGGATGTAAAGGTTCATTATGACAATGGTTCTCAATTCAAACTACTTATTAGACCATCTGTGGAGATTTTAAAAATACAAATGGGTGGGCTCCACTACCCAAGGATGCGGAAAGCAGTTTCTCTTGATCACTAGGGCCCAGGCACCTGTATTTCCTTAAAGCTCCACCAGTGATTTTGATGAGCAGCCAAGTTCAAGAACCACCTGTGCTGGGAAAATATTCTGTAGTGGCTGGAGTATTGCCATAGTAGTTCTCATTATAGCATCTGCCCCATTACCCACAGGTGAGGAGAATCCAGTACGGTGTCCTCTCAAGAGAAGCTGATGCGGGTCAGCCTCAGAGTGCTTGTGACTACTGTATAACTGGGACTTTTTTCTTGGGAAAACAAGTCAAGCCAAAGAAAATGGATGTAAAAAGAAATGTTGCATATTATTTGTCTGTTATTGGTTTATACATGAAAAGGATTAGGACAATTTACACTACCCATTTTATATAATTGATAAATGAATGGAATGAGTTTTAGATCTTTATTCAATCATGAATATTTAATTGCATTTCTATATCAAATATAATTCTACCAATAAATTATTTCTTTTAAAAATAATTTTATAGGCTTTTATAAAATGTGACATATTTTAAATATAATTTTGGAAGAATTCCAGAATGGAAGGATTCATTAAATAAGTTATTGAAGGGCTACTATTTGCTAGACACTGCTAGGTTTAGAGTGACTATGATAATATGACATATTCCCTATCCTACTCTTATTATAATGTGGGTGGCTATCTATTGTAAATATTATTGATTTGTTGTATCATAAATTCACTTATGATTTCTTAATGTAATGATTTATTTAATCATTGTTGTTTGAATAATGAAGGTCCTACTTTCCATTTAGGAGTAAAGAGCAAAATTGTTCAAGACACTTAAGTACTAAAATTACAAACAATACATAATACACTTGCACTGAGTACTAAATAATGCTTCCCTAAAGAATGATAAATTCCAAGTCTAGGGAGTAAGTCCAAAATGTTTACCACCAGAAGAGGCACCATTGAAGGTAGCTTTTGCGAGCTCAATGAGAAGAGAAAGGGGTGCTGTGCAGAACAAACAGTACAAACAAAGCATATTTGTTTCCACAACATAAGTAGGAAATGGCAGTAGATAGCAATAGCTAGGGTACATGTAAATAAATTTAGAGATGGAGCAAAAAAGGCAGGCTCATAAGCAAATTGGATATTACAACATTAAGAGATTATTCCAAAAGGCAGCATAAAAATGATAATGATACTCTTTATAAAGATATTTTAAAATGTCTATGTTTGTTTTATAAATGTAAGTGTGAAAGTGGTGCACATAAGTGATTAGATAAGCAGTGACTGGATAGTAGGAAGCACAGATATTCCAAGTAAGAAGATTATGGGAAGGAGGGTAGATTTGAGAGGTGTTTTACATCTAGAATCATCAGGATTTGGTGGCTACCTGGGAAATAGAATGATCAACCAGGATTAGTGTAGATTATGCTTCACCAAAGGGACTGTGATTCAGCCCATTTTTTCAACCATTTAACTCCTTGGACGAGGGTCAATGCTCTAACCCAGTGGTCGGCAAACTCATTAGTCAACAGAGCCAAATATCAACAGTACAACGATTGAAATTTCTTTTGAGAGCCAAATTTTTTAAACTTAAACTATATAGGTAGGTACATTGTTATTAACTTAATTAGGGTACTCCTAAGCTGGCCTTTGCTAAAAACGTCCTCAATCTGATTGAGGTATGTTCGCTGAGCTCAACCCCTTCCAACTCTCCCATCCACACTCGTCTTGTATATACTTGTTTCATCTATCTCCTTTCGTTCATCCTCTCTATATGTCCAAACCATGTCAACATACCTTTCTCAATCCTCGACACTACATCTTCTTTCACTCCACAACATTCCCTAAAATTACCTTAATGAAGTTTCAATCGCACTGTACGTGCGCACCCGCTCATAGTGTTTTGTGGAAGAGCCACACTCAAAGGGCCAAAGAGCCGCGGTTTGCTGACCACTGCTCTAACGAATCTCTGTTTTGATAACAAAGTATGTGAGAAAGGGGGAATGGGAAGGAGAAAAACAATGTATTCTACAAAAATAGTTATAGGCATATAAATAATAATAGATGTGTGGAAGTAGATAAAAAGGTCATAGAGAATGAAAATGAAAATTTGTAAGAAGTTTAAGAGTAGAATTGAAAGGACTGATAAGATTTTAAGATAGAAATTGGGGGTCGGGAAATCCAACAAATATTCTATTGCTGGAGGAGTAGAGTTTAAATAATTCTTTTAAATATTATAATATGATATATTTCACAACAAAACAGCATCATACAAGTTGTAGGAATTAAATTGAGCAACATCTGGATCTGAGGATAATAAAGATTCTCAATAGGTAGAGAATGGTGACAGAATCTCATAGTTGGGAGAGCTGAGAGATTTTTATATTCACTTAAGAAAGACTGAGAAATGTTAATGTAAAGATGAGGTACAGAAAGAAAAATAATTTTAAAAAAGTAGTGTAGCCATTAGAGAGGAGAATTCCAGGTGAGTAGTATTAGGAAGCCAGGTGAGAAGATTTTCCATAAATGACAATAATAGAGTTATATGCAAAATAGTATTGAAATTTAACAAGCCTGTCAGAGTGAATGGGAAGGGAAGAGGGTAGCAGTCTCCAGTATTTTGTTATTTTGTTGTTGTTTTATACATTTCTGCAGCCTATGTCTTATCTATGTCGAGCTGAATAGGGAGATGACTCAAAATGGGTCCTGTGCCCAGCCAGTGTGGCTCAGTGGGTGAGCATTGACCTATGACCCAAGAGATCACGGTTCAATTCGGGTCAGGGCACATGCCCGGGCTGCGGGTTCGATCCCCAGTGTGGGGCGTGCAGGAGGCAGCTGATCAATGATTCTCTCCCATCATTGATGTTTCTCTCTCTCTCTCACTCTCTCTTTCTCTCTTTCTCTCCCATCCTCTCTGAAATCAATAAAAATACCTTTAAAAAGATAGGTCCTGTACCATGAAGTGACACAGCCCCAGTGTCCTTCACAAAAGAGAGCCCTAGGCTGGAGTGCTCAAAGCCCTGCATATCTAGATGTAATTTTTGTAGAAAGAAAGGAGAAAGAGAGAAAGGGAGGAAGAAAGGAAGAGAGAGAGAGAGAGTGAGAGAGAGAGAGAGAAAGGAGGGAGGGAGGGAGGGAGGGAAGGAAGGAAGGAAGGGAGGAAGAAAAGAAAAGAAAGGAAGGGAGGAAGAAAGGAGAGAGATATAATGTGGTCAAAGAAATTAAAAATAGATAGAAGATGGTTAATACTCTTTTGTACTAGATCAGTGGTCAGCAAACTGTGGCCCCTTGAGTGTGGCTCTTCCACAAAATACCACGTGTGGGCACGCACGTACAGTGGGATTGAAACTTCGTGGCCACACTCAAAAGGGCCAAAGAGCCGCATGTGGCTCATGAGCCACAGTTTGCCGACCACTGTACGATTATGTGGTGGCTGATGTTTAGGATAATTTCCACATGTAAGAAGGAGGAACACCAGATTTCATTAAATGTGCAGAAAGCAGCAGCAGCAAATCTTGTTCACTCTCTAGCTTTAGTCAAATGCCTGACCATGGCTGTGGGCTGAAGGACTGGATTAGCTGAGATTAAGAGATTGGTGATATACAATTCAGAAAGAGGAAAACACTTGATGAGAGGAGATGGGATCAAGAGCAGTGGTGGAGAGGTTTGCATGGGATAGAAGGACTAACATAGCTGAAGACACAGATGACATTAATAGCCAGGAATGGGAGTGAGTTGGTTTCTACCTGTTGACTTCTGTTGGAATCTTAGTTTGATCTTCTGTTGGTTTGCCTGGGCTGCTGTAACAAAATGCCACACACTGAAGGGGCTTAACTAACAGGAGTTTACTCTGTAATTCTGGAGGCTAGAAGTCCAAGATGAAGGCACCCTTGGAGAAAGCTAAGGAAGGATCTGTCTCAGGCCTTCTCCCAGCTTCTGGCAGTCCCTTGGCTTGTGGTTGGGTCATTTCAGTCTTCACGAGGCATTCGCCCAATGTGTGTGTCTGCTGCTTCATGTTCCTTCTTTTTATAAGGACATCAGTCATATTGAAATAAGGGCCCACCCTGATCTAGTATGACACCATCTTAATTAATTGCATCTGCAATGACTCTTATTTCCAAATAAAGTCAAAATGTGGTCCTGGGGATTAGGATTTAAACATGAATCTGGGGGCACAATAACCTGTAACAGATACTGAATAATGGAAAAAAGGAAATTTGGAAAAATAATGACAATAAGTAATTTTTCTTTAGAAAGCAAATATATTAAGTGAATCTCATCAATGAATAAGGAAAACCTATCTCTCTCCAAATATATCTGCTTTTACATGACATATTTAGTTCATAATAACATGAGAATCAAATTATTCTAGTGATTTGCTGGTATATATCTGTCTATCTTGCATGTTCACACTGATCTCATTATAAACACATACACACACAAGTCATATCATTTAGTGGGTAAAGTTAACACAGAAACAGAAAAAGAGAAGACTGGTGTACAGATTCATAAAAGGACATACAGTATATGACAAAAAGTCAAACTATATGACTTAGAGTAAAAATATGTGGTGGTATAAGAAAAAGCGTGAAAAGCTTGAAATTATGCTGCAACCTTAAAAAATTGTCTTTGACAGGTCTATAAGAACAAAATTGCAACATCAGCTGAGATAAAAATAGGTTTGAACGGGAACGAGGAACATTTGGATTTCAAATATAAAATAAATTGTGGCTGGGAGAAGCTAAAGTACTCCAATGACACTGCTTGGTACTAAATATTTAGAACAACCAGCCCAATTTCAAGATAACTAACATCACCAAGGCCTGCCCTTACCTTCAAGAGTGATTTCTTTCTAGGTCATAAGTACTAGGCATATCATCTCTAATAAACATCTCACACAAATTGCTTTCTTATACTTGCCTTGTACCCTACACCATTACCAATACAAATCTATCCCGTGCTGTTCTTAGTTTGGACCCCTGGTTTTAATTTATGCTTTAAAGGTTACATTCAGAATTCAAGATTTAAAGTGCCTTATTCTACTAAAGCTTATGTTTCCAAAATATTTCTTCATGATATCCTAGCCTCTGGATATCAGCCATCTCATTTTCATCATTTTCTCAGTATCAACCTAATTGTGAAAATACTCAAGTCATTTATCATTTAAACTTTTATATAATGAGCAAAGGATGAAAAGTATCACTAAATATGTAAGCCTTCTGATTGTCTAGTTCATAAATTTACTTAAATTACAACCATCAGTATGTTTTGGAGAGGGTTTTTAATTCACATTTCTTGCCTTAATGAACATGAGAAGTAAATATTGACTGCTTTTTAACATGACAGATTCTTTTGTAGTCATCTTAATAACTTTGATGAGAAGCATAATTGCAACTGGTTTTAGGCAAGATGCATTCTACCCAGTCACTACCCTCTAGTTACTTACCATTTAAGAAGTGCACATATATGGTAATATCACACAGATGCATGAACATTCAAATACTAAACCAGAACACAAATAGACCATGCAGATTGTTTTCTATAAAGGACATATTTGACTCTTTTTCAAAGGTAATAGGGGAGAGTGAAAAAATGAATAGGAAAGAAAAAAATTTCAAGAAGTCAGTGTTTATTAATCTGAATAAAGAAGAGGTCTTTATTTCAATCTCTAATATACTCAACCACTTTAATCTTCCTGCCACAACAGGCATTATGGCATCAAGTAGTTCTGAGAACAGAAAAAAAAGAAAATAAATGGGGACATCTTCAAAAGCCACGAGAAATCTAGAAAAGTTTGGCTTAAACTTTTATCAAAAGATGGTGAGAGAGAAATAAGTAGAGTGGACTTTCCAGGGGATCATACACACTGGAATGATGTTGGGGGCCGGGGGTTCTGAAAATGAGAGGCACTTCCAGAATAATTGTGAACAACCATGCACTAAGGAACAGGTGTTCATTCCTGTCTTTGTTTTTTTTTAACCAAATGCTTCTTCTCTCAGGACCCAAGGTTGTTTGCTATGAAAATAAGTTGAGAGTGAATGTATTATATCTTTGCATCTCTATTATTCTATAACTAGGTAATTCTAAGAATGGGATTAAACAAATCATCAAGTTCTGAGATGTATAAAATCAGCAAGACCTTGGCATTTATTCACTTATACCTTTCAACTTCTAGAAAAGCTTCTCCTCATCCTCCCCAGAATTTGACATTGACCTTATTTTTCAATTTTTATTTCAGCTGTTCTGTTAAGAATGTAATGATGCCTCATGGTGGTCTTAATTTGCATTTTTCAACGAAGGGAGATTTATTAAATGTCTGAGACTCACCCTCTGAAGATTCTGATTCAGTAACTCTGGGATTGGGCCCCAAATTCTGCATATTTCTTCCAAGCTATGTGGTCTCGGGCACATTACTTAGCCTGTGTGCCCCTCCTGTTTTAGTCGAATCAGTGGTAATGATACTACTTGTCTCAGTGGATTATTACAAGAAATAAGTGGCTAAAAGCATGTGAGGGAATTAGAACAGGCCCAGGCACATAACAAGCACTTGATAAAAGTCAGCTATTATTTGTCTGTTTCACAGTGTACTGAACTTGCCATTTTTATATTTTGTCCCTGCCATTTTTATATTTTGTCCCATTCTCTCAACTGCCAAGATTGGAATTATGTTATCTCTGTTATATTGACATTGCAATCTCCATATTTATAGACTATAAATGCCATATATGCACAATGTAAAGATCAAAAAATAAAAATTAGGAATGCTGGGTTCTAATATTTACTTTTTTCACTTATTTCCAGCATAGTATTTTGGAAAAGAAATAACTTCTATAAATTGGAACTTCTTCATTTATAAAATGAAAGGATTGGACTAGACAATACATTGGATCTTTTTAATTCTGGGATTCTCATATGTGCATCAACAATGGATGAATACAGCCATCTGACCACTCTCCATTGGAAACAGTATTCATGTGATCAGATATATGTTACTCATATCATGCACACAAAGCACATGTAAATTCCCCTCATCTGTTTCCTCTGAGTAAGGGTGACCTTTCCCAATCTGGTGTAAATTATAAAATCTTTTCTAGTGAATAGATCATATTCTTTTTTTTTTTTTTTTTTTTTTTTTTTAATATATTTTATTGATTTTTTACAGAGAGGAAGGGAGAGAGATAGAGAGTTAGAAACATCGATGAGAGAGAAACATCGACCAGCCGCCTCCTGCACATCTCCTACTGGGGATGTGCCCGCAACCCAGGTACATGCCCTTGACCGGAATCGAACCCGGGACCTCTCAGTCCGCAGGCTGACGCTCTATCCACTGAGCCAAACCGGTTTCGGCTAGATCATATTCTTGTAGCACCCACAAAGTCATACTTGCTGTCAACTTGAGAAATTTGGGCTTAGTGCTCATGTTTCTCCTTCCCTGTCATAGGAGAAAGGCAATTCTTCTTATGAGGAGGAGAAGATGTACCAGAAGGAAATATGAAAAATTGCCCACGCCTGGCCCCAACAGCTCCAGAAGTTATGTATTTGAAAACAAAAATGTTTATATTTTTATGTAAACAATCCAACTATGTGTTTTAATCTTCTCTGCAATATTGTTGTTTAAGGCAAGATTGGGCTATTCCCTTCAGAGACTAGCATTCTCTTCATTCCTACCAAAATACAATCTTCAGTGCCTGAAGGACTTTTTATTCATTTGACTAAAACATAAATGCCAGCTCACTTCACCATCTGGGGAAAAGGATTTTAAGTTAGCCTCTCAGTAAATTTAATTAATTGCACATAGCTTATTAAGTCTAGTCACTAGAGTTTTATTGGAATGAAAAAACCGTGTGTGTGTGTGTGTGTGTGTGTGTGTGTGTGTTACAAATATGCTTTATAAGAAATGATGATCTGGTGTTATTTATTATATAGGTCATTCTTTTGGGAATATGACCATTATGACATGAAAAGGCAGGCCAGGTCACAGGAACTATGCTTCAAAACAATGACAAGGCTTTTTTTTTTCAGCTGTCGATAAGGTTATGCATATGAGCTGAGAGAGAAAAATAGTGCAACTTGATTGAAGTGCAGGCATAAAACTCATACCTTAACTTATGTGTTATTTAAGTTTAAAATGGAAGTAAAAATGTGGATCAATTTCTATCAAAGTTGGCACAGGTGTTGCTATTTTTTCCTTTTTATTGAATTTATTGGGGTGACACTGGTTAACAAACATACATAGTTTCACATGCACAATTCTACAACATGTCATCTGCACACTATACTGTGTGTTCACCACCCCAAGTTAAGTCTCCATTTATCACCATTTATCCCGTCTTTACCTCCCTCCACCTCTCCCCACTTTCTCCTCTCCCCAGCAATCACGACACTGCTGTCCATATCTATGAGTTTTTTCTTTTTTTGGCAATATCTTGACCGTTCTCAAGAAACAGGCAAAACTATAGCATGGGGTTTAATTTTCTTGGACATGGTTTTGAAATGTTGATCTTCTTTGTTTTTTATTTTAATGTGTTTCATGGGCCAAATAACTATTAGATCTAGTCCGTGTCTCTTCTGAATGTCTGTTGTCTCCTCCTGTCCTTTTAAGAGCTGGTCTTGTGATACTCTCTGTGTGTATGTAGGCAATGGATAATGGAAATTTACCAAAGATACTAGGTAGTAAATCAGATCTATTCATCATTATTATCTTTATAATTCTATACCGGCTTTAACCTTCCATTAAAAAGTGAAGCACATTTCTTATTATGGCGTGTACAGTTTTTTTCTATTTAGATATTGAAAATTAATTAACCAATCAGCTCATCAATACATTATCACACATAGTGTCTGAAAGTTTTCCTCTGGGAGGATGCATTTGTCTTCTTTAAGGAATTTCTAACCTAAGGCACAGAAACTCGCAGGCAACACAAGACACCCCCCACCCCCGCCCAGGTGACCCCTTTTAAGTCCTCTTTGAGAAGTTAACCTCCTGCTCTTCTTTGCTATCATAGTATTTTATATTGCACTCATCAATCACCATCATTGCTACTCTACTATACTGTCCTTAAAAGCCAGGTTCTAGACTCATACTGCCTGGATTCAAATTTCTATGATGTAGTAAAATACTTTAGTCTCCTTTTTTCTAAATAGGAATAATAAAAGTACTTGCCTCATAGATTTGGTATGCTCATGGAGTAGCACCGTTGTTTTTGGTTTAAGTACATCCTGCCAGGAATTGTGGTTCGAAGGTTAGCTATTAAACTGTTCCAAGTAAAAGATTACTAAAAAAGACCAAAGATGATTGTAGTGAAACTACTGCTATAACAGAATCTGTGGAATAGAAATTACATGCTGACTTACTGATAGGATGTGTGTGGGGTGGGGGAAGGGGGGGAAGGCTGTGAGAAAGAAGGAGAGTCAACATAGTTGACAGGCTAATGATGGTACCCAGTAATAGAAATAGGAAATTTTCTTTTAGGACAAAAAGGAAGTGTATAACTAGATGCATATGAAGAAACGGCCATTTTGCCACCTTTGTTTTTCTTACCCACACATATTACTCCTTAGCATTGTATTTAACATTTTTTTCCTATTTTTATTATCTTTTTTCCCAACTAGAATGTAAACCTAATTATAGTAACAACACTATGTATTAGTATTCTCTTTAGGTACTTAATAAATAGCTGTTGAATAACTGGGTGGAAGATCGAAACATCCAAATGTGAATTCAGGTGCAGATTTTATAGAAAAGTATCAGAAAAAGAATTAAAAGTAGTCAGAGAGAGAAAAAAAACTTTATAGAGTAGTAGTGAAAAAATGGGAAATTTAATTAACATGAGTTTGTGGGGAGTCAAGCAAATAGTATCTTTTAGTATTATTTTTTTTTAATCCTGTAGCTCAAGAGCAAACAAACATACAAAACCACAAAGATAAGAATTTAGATGACTATTTTTAAAAAAATATGTATTTTTTTTATTGATTTCAGAGAGGAAGGGAGAGGTCTAGAGAGATAGAAAAATCAATGATGAGAGAGAATCATCAATTGGCTGCCTCCTGCACACCCCACACTGGGGATAGAGCCCACAACCTGGGCATATGTCCCAACTGGGAATTGAACTGTGACCTTCTAGTTCATAGGTCAACGCTCAACCACTGAGCCACACCGACCAGGCTAAATGACTTTTTAAAAAAAATATTCTTATTTATTTCAGAGAAGAAGGAAGAGGGAGAGAGAAAAAGAAACATCAATGATGAAAGGGAATCACTGATCAGCTGCCTCCTACACACCCCACACTGGGAAGTGAGCCCACAACCCGGGCATGTGCCCCTGATTGGGAATTGAACCTTGACCTCTTGATTTATACATAGATGTTCAACCACTGAGCTACACTGGCAGATGAGATGACTGCTGACATGACAATCACACGAGAAAAGTGAAAAAAGTTAGAGAAACTCATTCTCAAAGCAGTTTTTGTCAGTTATTCTTCAAATGTGATCCCTGAACCAGCAGCAGCAGAATCACCAGGGAATGATGGGACCCCATCATTTTGGAGGGACCTCACCCTAGATCTACTGAATCAGAAACTCTTAGGCAGGGCTAGCAATCTGTGTTTTAACCAGTCCTCTAGGTGCTTCTGATGCAGGCCTAAATTAAGATCCAATGTCCTAAACTGAGATCACTGACATTGGGAGGCTTGGCTGAGAAAGGAGTTAGGACAGCACCTAAATAGAGGGCTGTTGAACCAGAACCATGTGCTGGAAATCGCTGGTGATGGTCACATCTGATGTAGCAGTGATTCTAAAGTCTAAGAATTATGGTTGTTCTTCTGGATAGTTGTAGGATAAGAGGAGATGACAGGCCCTCTCACTCTGGGTTCAAGGAACCTATCAATTTTGTCCCAATAATCAGAATAGATGAAGTTATTGGCTATTCAATCCAAGTAGCCAATAACTGCACTAGATAAAGTCAGTAAGGGATGTAAGGGATGCTTGTCTTAAGCTCAGTATGTTTTCACTAGTACTTTGAAAGTATGAATTTTTTCTCAATTCTCAACTTAATTGTAATAATGAAAATAATAATAAATTGAGGACTAGTTTAGCTTATTTCAGTAAACAAATGCGCATTGGTTAGAAATACATATATTTTATTTTTATTTTTTTAAATATATTTTATTGATTTTTTACAGAGAGGAAGGGAGAGGGATAGAGAGTTAGAAACATTGATGAGAGAGAAACATCGATCAGCTGCCTTCTGCACACCCCCCCACCGGTGACGTCCCCACAACCAAGGTACACGCCCTTGACCGGAATCGAACCTGGGACCCTTGAGTCCGCAGGTTGACGCTCTATCCACTGAGCCAAACCGGTCAGGGCAGAACTATATTTTTTGTGTGTGCCTGTGTACTTGTATATAGGTAGTGTTGGGTGGTATGTATTGTGCCAGGCACCACAGTTACCCAATATGCTATGATATCACAGCAATTCACTATGTGCTTGGTATGTTATAGTCCATTTAGAAATAGTCCATTGTGTCACTCCTATTTGTATTGCCTAGCTTTTTGTGTTTTGTTTTTCTTTTTGGTGTGAATAACCTCTTAGAAATTAAACTCCTCAGAATAAAAATATAGGCTTTAGATTCTGTTCATTCCATTCTATAACTGTTCTTTGTAAAACACTGTGACTATTGCCATTGTATGGATCATATATGAAAGTGGTGTGGCATCCCAATGATATCTCATCAGTCTGATTGCAGTGAAAGGACAGCCATTTGCAACCTGGATTGTGGAGCCATTCTTTAGCTAACAGCTTCAAGCCGCCAACGGTCTTCCTTGTTTCCTCTAGCTTTGATATCAGTCACCTGGATGATACTAGTCTTCCCATTTAAATGAAAACATAGCTTCCTGAAGAAATAATAAAATAAACCTTGTCACTCTATAGCAGTGATGGCGACCTTTTTGAGCTCGGCGTGTCAGCATTTTGAAAACCCTAACTTAACTCTGGTGCCCTGTCACATATAGAAATTTTTTGATATTTGCAACCATAGTAAAACAAAGACTTATATTTTATATTTATTTTATATATTTAAATGCCATTTAACAAAGAAAAATCAACCAAAAAAATGAGTTCGCGTGTCACCTCTGACACGCGTGTCATAGGTTCGCCATCACTGCTCTATAGGTAACCAGGAATTGCAACTGTTGTTCAGAAAAGAGTCTAGATTTTTGAAAAATGCACCAAGAATGACTACAGCTTCCTTGTCATTCCTTTACATTGAGTTATTAAGTATATTGTCACTAACCATTGTAATGGTTATGTCAAATGGTAATCTTTATTCATATGATTAATTACTTCCTAGCAGTTATGACTTTACTACAGTGCTGTGTTCAGCTGCCTAGCCTACCAGACAAACCTAGTCATAGCTAAATGCGAGGCTAAAAGAACACTTTTTAAAAAAGTGTACAGCTGCCTGATACATGAACCAAAGTAGAATTTATGGCCAATTAGTCAGATGTGGCCATATTTTGTTTTGTTAAAAGATTGAGACTGTATCTCAAATGACCTACTATGTGAAAGCGTTGTTAGAAACAATAGTGTTATCATAAAAAAGGAAACCAACCCACCCTAGAGAAAGAAGAGTTTGAAGCCACCTATTGGATACCACATAAAATCCTCCGGAGAGGCATAGCCAGACTGGGACATAACAAAGGGAGGAAAATACTTACCTATGTGAGATGAGAGTATTATCTGGTACTTTTCCACATCAGCCTTAAACTGTCTTCTTCTCAGACAGTTTAAAAAATTCCATTGTGCCTGGAATTTTTTAGAAATCCACTGATTGGATCAAGATATTGTGAATTTAGTAGTCTCATGTTGAAATATGAATAATTCTGGAAGAAGTCATATCTTTTCTGTATACCCAGTCATTGGCCCTCTATCATGACTTAGTTAATATTTCCTTGAGAGAGGTGAGTATTCTTATCAAATGGACTGAAAAACAGGTCTGCTATGTTCTATAAGTGCATGGATCTTGGTAAGCACACAATTTTAGTGTGATCTTCACTCTGGACATAAAGTAGAAATCACTTTTTTGTTTTTTTAAAGAGTATATGAACTTGAACCATTCATTTCATGCCAGGGACTTGAGTTACAAAGTCACTGCAAGGCACTGGAATGAAAGCTGAATACCAAGAAATGAGGAATTATGCTGGAAGTAGTCATAGGCCACGGTGGGACACTGACATTGGTTAGGGAAGGAGGTAATATATTTATTGAGTCAACTGATTATGTGTAATAAAATGTGGGCAAGGATGAACACAGAAGTCAAAGTCAGAAGCTATGGAAAACTGTAGTTCAAGGCTCACCCTGGGGGTAAGAGTGAGGTTGTTGAAAGGACACAGAACAAGGGTACATTCATAGTTGATTCAGTTATAGACCTTCTGACATGATAGGCTGTCTTCTTGCACCATTGCAGCTACTGCTCCTCACAGATCTTTAGCTGTGGTCTTGTAGACACAGCATCATAATATTATGAGGTTTGGCTATTACCAGTAAGCACTTGTAACATGATTTAATGGGAAAATATTCTGTAGAATTAGCTACAACCTGCAATAATGGAAAGCTACAGAATGTACCTAGAATGTCACACACTTAAATTAGTTAGACCTGTAAAGTTCCTTTTCATATTTGCCATTAACAATAAAATATACCTCTTATAAAAACTACTTACGTTTTTAACACCAAGGAAAACAAACAATAGCAACGCACAAGTGTTTCACATTCTTATAACAAACTCTTCAAGTGTAAACACAGCAGAGATTATGCTATCCATTTTTAATTGAAAGGTATTTTGTTGATTTTTTTACATCGTGTTTTAAAGGGCTCATTTTATTCTGATGACACTGAAGGAAGAGTATTTGTATTCTGCCTCAGTTTACTTGAGGAAGAAGAACTACTCCATAGGCTAATTTCAGTAGTTGTTGAAACCTGGAAAGATTTCAAACACTTCCCAACATTTTCCAGGGGTACTCTCATTACTTCCCATTCCCCTCAATTTATGATCTTGGACTTAAGATTTTTACATATTATGGTAATATTCCTCATGGAGTGCAATTTAAATAAAATCATCTATGATGAAAAGTGAGCTGAGTTGGGCCTATGTCAGCTTTTTTTTTTTTTAGGTTTTGTCACTTTTATTTCTGCAAGGTTGTTTTTATTTTGTGTTTTTAGTTTTTTTTTAAATAAATCTTTATTGTTGGAAGTATTACATATATCCTCCCATTTCCCGCATTGACCCCTTCTAGCCTGCCCACACTCCCTGACCCAGGCCTTCACCACCGTATTGTCTGTGTCCATGGGTTATGCATATATGCGTACAAGTTCTTTGGTTGATTTCTTCCTACCCAGCCACTCTCCCCTGCCTTCCCTCTGAGATTCCACAGTCTGTTCCATGCTTCTATGGATCGACTTTGTTCATCAATTTATTTTGTTCATTAGATTCCACATATGAGTGAGATCATGTGATACTTGTCTTTCTCTGACTGGCTTATTATGCTTAGCTTAATACTCTGCAGATCCAAGTTGGAAAATTGACACACAAGGGAATTCATGTGTTGGATAGCATAGTGATTGACTGATATAAAGTACTTGTGGTTTTGTTTTTGTTTTTGTTTTTTACCGGGGGGATGCTCTTGTCCTTTAATAATCAGGACAATAAAGTTGAGGGGAGACACAAAATGAAAGTACCGTTGATACTATATAGTTTACTCCTGTGTTGCTGTTGCCACTTTGCTCACCCTGGGCATTATTATGCCATGACAGAGGCTGTAACATTAACCTTTCGCAGGATACCTTTCATGCACACTTTTGATAGTTGCATTAAATGTTACCTACATGCTGAAATATTCGTACTTCTGCTGCTTGTCTGTAAACTTTAGCCACAATCCCTGTAATTAGACTAATTTGTGAAATATGTGAAGTAGTTTATTGACATCATTATTTTATAGCCCTTTGAAGAAACCTATTAAGTAAACCAGTGTTATTTAAAAAATATATATATTTTTTATTGATTTTTTTTTACTAGAGGAAGGGAGAGGGATAGAGAGCCAGAAACATCGATGAGAGAGAAACATCGATCAGCTGCCTCCTGCACATCCCCTACTGGGGATGTGCCCGAAATCAAGGTACATGCCCTTGACCGGAATCAAATCTGGGACCCTTCAGTCCGCAGACGGACGCTCTATCCACTGAGCCAAACCAGTTAGGGCTAAACCAGTGTTATTTTTCATCATTTTGTAAAGGCAGAGATAGAGGCAAGGTTATTTCTATTAATAAACTCTCAAAATAGAGAAATAATTAAATAAAGACTCATTTTAAAGTGTGTTTTTGGGTTTTTTTGGCCCATGTTCATAAAACAAAGCAAGATGATTTAATTGATCAAGGATTATCCCAATATTCTTAAAAGTATAAAATATCTGGTGAAATTCATTATATTTCTATAAAAATAATAATCAAAATATACATTTCTGATCTGACATTCACAGGTCCTAATGTAACAAGAGGAATCTAGTTTTGTGCTCCTTGTGCTCCAGAGTATAAATCACTTTTATACAACTTTACATTTTTATGAAGTAGAAATTCTGAATATTTTTAGCCTTCAAATGGCTCTAAAATGCAATAATCTTTTGGCACCAGAGCTTAACAAGGACAAATATCGTGCAATAAAACAAAAGGTCAACTGATTGAGAATATTTAAATATGTTCTTCATCTTTATGCAAAAATAGGTAGTATATTTTTTGTTCTATCTTCTACAACCTAAGAGTTAGGAAGCTTTGTTAATTTTTATTGTCTCCCTTTTTTTTAGTTAAATATCATTGCAACATTCCATAGTGCTGCTAATTTTTTATGAGTAAATTATATATCTCCAGAGGTTCTTCGTGGGAATTTATACTCCAATTAGGACTAGCACCAAATCATGAGTATCAAATTAAAATACATAAAAGCTCTCCTTAAAGCAGAAGGTTAAACTTGCATCTGTTTTCCTTTTGAAGATCATTTTGCTACTGTGACATTTACAAATTACTAATATATACTTTATTAGCCTCAATATTTAAAACAAGTATGGAAAAAGTTGATATCTTTTAGTACCTTTTCTCTCATCAAAAAAATCCTTACTTGCTCTATGAATTTTAACAAAAGCTTAAAGAGTTGACTATAATGTTGTGGGTGTTTTCTTTTTTTCAGTGTTAGACAAAATAAGTTGTCAAAAAAGGTTCCCAAATCTATTCAAGACTTAACTTACATAAAGTAAATAAACTTGGAGTGTTTCATTGTTTCATTTCTAATAATCCTTCATTGTGATCATTGTATCTTGAGACTGGAAGGTCCATATGAAAATGCCCAACATTAGAGACTTGTAAAGGAGAATGTGTGTTTTCAGTATTGTCAAAGTTTCATTGGCTTCTTTTTTACTTAATTAATATAAGGCTATCATTTATGATGATAGTACTAAAAGTCACCCTTTTATAGGAATGACATGAGAAAGGTCTATTTGTGAGGCTAGCTGTGCTTACCGTCATTGGGACTTGGCAATGAGCATCTGGAGTGAACATTTACTAGCTGCTTTGCTTTTCAATCAAGAATTGAGAGAGAGCGCAAGAAAACAAAACTGACCCGAGCTTGCAGAAGGGTTCAGATGCTAAATCCTGAAATTAATTAGAAGATATATGACCCCCTTGATCTTGATTCTAATCCAATTCCAATTAAAACTACACCATAAACCAAGAATTTACACTCTAAGAAGGCTTATTTGTTATTTTCTTTACTTTTTGTCACTCTATTTCATGCATAGGCTCAAAATGAGATCTAATTAGCTGAGTTACTCACTGAACATTCTCTGTGGATAGAAGCACAAAGTAAAAGTTGAGGCAGCAAAGAGACAGAAAGAAGAAAACATGCAATGATTCAGGAGATGGTAGAAATGGATGGGAAATCCTTTTGCAGCACAGTTTTGTTTTTGTGTTTTTGAACTATTACCAGCTTGGTAGCCTGCACTTATTAGTATACTATCTCTTAGATTATCACAAGGGAAAAATTAAAACAAACAAACAAACAAAAATGAAGTAGCCCAGCCAACCTGGCTCAGTGGTTAAGTGTGGATCAGTGGACCAGGAAGTCATGGTTTGATTCCTGGTTGGGGCACATGCCCAGGTTGCAGGCTCGATCCCCAGTGTGGGGTATGCAAGAGGCAGCTAATCAATGATTCTCTCTCATCACTGATGTTTTTATCTCTCTCTCCCTCTCATTTCCTCTTTGAAATCAATAAAATATATATATATATTTAAAATATGAAGTATAAGCTCCTCTTCCTTGGCATTCAAGACCCTACACCAAATGTTTCCAATATGCCTGTCATCTTCCGGAACTCTCTTGTGGGTATTCTACGGTCTTGGGGAACTAGACATTTCCAAGCATACTTCAAGTCTCCCATTCCTTTATACTTTCCCATCATCTTTTAGGGTCTCTGTTAAATTTCGCCTGACTTTTGACACAATTTTTTGAACTGCTGTGACCATTTACTTCCGTGAACCACCACAGCCCTTTGATTATACCCTCGTTGGTCCTAGATGGTCTGTATGCCAAGCACTTTTGCAGGTGCTGGGAATTCATCAGTGAGCAAAGCAAACAAAAAGATTTGCTCCCTTGGAGCTCTCCTTCTAATGTGGTGAGACAGATAATAAGCATAAGACACAATAAATTATAAACATAAGACACAATAAATTATACATTTTAGAAAGGGGTAATAGCTATGGAAATAAAGCAGGGGAAAGGAAGTGCAGATTTTGGCAGTTTCAAACTTATAGTTCAAGGAGTGCCTCAATTAAAAGGTAACATTTGAGCAAAGACTTGAAGAACTGTGAGTATTTGGAAAGGGGCACTTGATGTAGGAGTAGCCAGGGGGAGGGTCCTAAGATGAGAGTTTGGCTGGGGCAGTGATGCAGGATGGGAGTAGGGTGGAGTCAGGAAGTCATTCGGAGTCAGATGTTACAGGAGTTTGTTGGCAAAGCAAGGACTCTGCTTTTACCTAGTAAACTGGAAGTGTTCAGAGAGTTTGGAGCAGAGGAGCACTAAGACCTGAATTTGCTTTCTAAGGCATCACTCTGGATGATGTTTGAGAAGACAGTAGCAGTCTAGTTGGAATCTACTACAGTGGGGCCTTGACTTACGAGTGTCCCGACTAACGAGTTTTTGAGATACGAGCCGTCTCTCCACCGATTTTTTGCTTTGAGTTGCGAGCTAAAATTCGGGTTATGAACCAGCTTCAGATACCCCACCGCTAGTTGGCGCAGTGAACATCACAGTGAACGTCACATCAGCCCAGCATCACATGTCTCACTCGTTCACTGTTGATTTGACATACAAGTAATTTGAGTTACGAGCTCCGTCACGGAATGAATTAAACTCGTAAGTCAAGGTCCCACTGTATATAAGAAGCAGGGAAATGACAATAGGTACTTGAGTCGTAGCTTTGGAGGTGATAAGAAGCAGTCACTTCCTGTGTAACAAATAAGTCCACATGATTTTCTGACAGACTGAAGGTATAGTGTCAGTGAAAATGAGGAATCAAAGAACACCCCCAAGGTCATCTTGTGTTGTAATAAGCAAACTTAATCTTATTCTTCCTTCCACCACTAAGCGATTGAACTAATATGTTTGCTTACACATATAGTCATAAAGTTGCATTCACTCCTCTTTAATAATTTAGACTAATTGATAGTCTACACAATATACTGAATCTCTCTGAGGGTTGTGGAAATTAAAAGTGAAGTAAGGGTTAGTATCGGTTAAATGATACGAGAGTCCTGAAATCTTTTATTCTAATTTTGAATTAGATGTAATTTTGCTCCAGGCTAGCTGGAAGAGTTCTGTGACAATTTAAACTGAAATTAATCTCACTTCTAAGCCTTTTTAATAAAGCTTTTCTATGAAACACTGAAAAGCCAGCAATATGAGGGCCATAATGTTCCCAAGAATATGTAATCTAAAACTAGTACTTAATGTGAATTTTACTGCGCCCTTTAATTAAATTCCAGATCTTTACAGACAATTAATATACATGTATATCTATCTACACAGTGATGTGAAGTGGAGAATTTTGGCATTTATCTGGACAGTAAAGGCTCCAAATCTAGCTTCTAAGGAAAGATGTGAGTCTGGCTTGGAATTTAATTAGATATAAATGTGCAATTATTTAATTCTGTGTGTGACTTAATTATATAAGGTGGAGCAAAAGTATGTTTACAGTTGTGAGTATGTGAAACACGGACCTTATTCTTGTATTATTATTTATTAGCTATTGTTTTATTTTCCATACGAACAACTGTAAATCTACTTTTGCCCCACCCTGTATGGACATAGGCACATGTTCAAGAAGAGAATAAGCCTAATTAATACAGACATTGCAGCTAAAAAAGGCTCAGTATTGTGTATCAGTACAGATGCATTTTTTCAACTTAAAAATTAGGTAAAACCAAAAAGCTGCCTTAAATTTAAATTAGATTTTTTTCTAAAAAAAGCAATTTAAAGATAAAATATTCAACATAAGAAAATTAAAGTTATGAAATGAGAACCAGAGGAAAAATCTACTTTCATATGTTCTTTTTTTTTTTTTTTTTTTAATTAAAGAAGCCTTTTCTTCACGCGTTTATTCTTCAAACTTCATGAGGACAAGAACCCATGGCAAGAAAAGTCTGCACCCCCGAACCCCACGTTTCAGGAGGAGTAGGGGCAGCAAGGAACTGACATCCAGTTTTCCAAGGGCCAAGGCCACGTTGTCTTACTCAGCACTGTCCTTCCAGTACCAGCATATTGGGTGCTTGTTGCATGCATTCTGGGTGAACAAACTTCTGCATGAATGCATGCTCTGCACCCCTGGTTCACTTGTGGCCCCAGGGGTCGGGCTCACACTCCTCCTGGTGTCACTTCCCGTCCCAGGGCTGGTGAAGAGGTCCATCTCTGTCTCTGTGAGCCCTTTCCCAGTAGATGGTCCTCTTCCTCAGAGGGCACCAACTCTAGGATGCCGAAGCATCAGTTAGGGAGCCTGTCAGACCCCCGAGGCCGAGGCCTGGGCACCTGCTCTGCAGCAGGTGCTTCTTCTGCAGCAGCTGGCCTTTTGGAAGCAGTGTTTCACTGTTTCCCTTCCTTTGACAGCTCTTTTTTTTTTTTCTTTTTTTTTTCTTTTTTTTTTCGCTAAAAGTATTACAAAGGGTATTACATAAGTGTCCTTTCCCCCCCCCACCCTTGACAAGCCCCTCATATGTTCTTTTTATTGTTTTGAATAAATTTATATTCGATAAAGGGAGTTATAAATAGATTGACTGCAATTCACATTTTCATCATGTGTTATAAAGTTTAGAATCTGAGTGTCTTTATCCTAATATGGCTGACTTTTGGTTATTCATTTCCACCTGAAGGGAGATATTTATTTTGAAAATGGCTTGGCCATTCCAGGAAAAGGAGACAGCATGATTTAAATATCAACTGCAACTTAAGAAGAATGATGACAATAATGTTATTATAGGCACATTTAATCAGAGAAAGTGACAAACAATTTGTTGTAAAACACATAAATACTAGTTGATAACTCATTCTATCCACATAAAGGGCATTAACTTTTTCACACCAAGGCAAAAAAAAAAAAATCTAATGTATGGCACATAATTATTTAGACTACAAATGATAAACCATTGAAATGCAAGACCCTGCTATCATGTGCTCATGCTTTGAAGGTAAATAGGATAATTATGAAAACACTAAAAAGAATGGCAAAAACATGTAAGTAAATAGATGAGCACAAATAGAAAAATTGTTGCTTCACACTGAACAATTTACAAATACTTTCTATAATTCAACACAATATTTACTAAGCACCTACCATATGCCAGGCTGTTACAAGTTGTGAAACTTGAAAGATTGAACAATGACAAGCATTGCTAGGAATTACCACATTAAGAAACCAGATAAATCTAGAAAGCAATATATATTATATTACTGGAAGAGATGCTTTATTATTTACTATATCTTTATAACTAAAAAGGTTTTTTTATCACTTTAAGTATTAATCATAGTTTGTGTTCTAATATTTTTGTTTAAATAAAGGGAAAATACTTTGTTGAAAGACAGGGACATACACTAAATCATAGCATCAATTTCATCAAATTCCTGTCTCAGAGGATTAAGTGCCAATCTTTCTCAGGCTAATATTTAAATCTTTTGTCTTTATAATACATCATCTTACTCTTTAAATATCTACTATCTAGTTCTATTATTTTAAATAGTTAATAATTTTGTCTACTTGTATTTTTTATTTCACAAACTTTTAGATTAACCCCTCACCTAACCTAGAGATTATCTTCTCACATTCATATCCACAATTATTCTTTAAGAAATATTCTTCTTGAATCAATGTAACTTTAGAATTCTGTTAACCAGCAATATTTATAAAAGACTATTTAGGGACTCAACTTATGACTGATAAGATTTTTATTTTACCATAATAAACTAGAAATAACTGTGCTGATTATTATAATTTTGTTTAAAAAAGGATTAAAACCCCCAAAGGTAGAAATACATATTTATATAATTTGAGGCCCAGTGCATGAAATTCATGCAAGAGTAGGCCTTCCTTCCCCCTGCTGCCAGCACCGGCTTCCTTCTGGCCGCTGGCAGGCACCCGGGATCAGGGCTTCCTTTGCAGCCTCGGCTTCATCCAGAAGGTCGTCTGGAAGGACGTCCAGTCTAATTAGCATATTACACTTTTATTGTTATAGATGTTTTGTTTGTTTTTATTTATCTTTATCCCTTATCCACCCAATTTCACCATGGGCCAATGGAAATGTCTTCCTCTGATTAATTAACCATCTAAAATAGGTTTTGAGAACTGCTGGGCTACCACTTGCCAGTTCTCATTCCTTACCACCTGTCCTCTTTGTAATCCCTACTTTTTTCCCTTACCACTCTCCTGGACTTAAAATGCTAAGCATGATCACACAGTAGCTGAGTAGAGTAACTGTCAGTTTTCATTGTAGTGTATGTACTTCCATTATTTGACAGGCAGCCATTTACTTCTTGAAAGGTTTTCCTGACACTGCTCTAACCTGGTTTTTACTACATTGTGACATCTAGTTTTTTGTTTCCTCTTATTGCTTTTCACATAAAATTGGGTATTTACAGTTTCTGATATCACTTTCTAACTTGACATACCCCTTCCTTCTATGGGGTATTAATTTTCAGAGTTTCTACATAAGTTGAATTAGTCCCCCTTATCCACAAGGGGATAGTTTTTAAGACTCCCAGTAGATGCCTACAACCATGAATAGTACTGAACCCTACATACACAGTACTATTTTTTTTCCTGTACATACATACCTGTGATAAAGTTTAATTTATAAATTTGGCAACAATGAGTAATAATAAAATAGAACAATTATAATAATCTATACTAATAATAGCCTAGGGCCATCAGGACCAGACGGATAACCGTAAGAGCAGGGGGTCCGCAGCGGGGGCAGGGCTCCGCGGATGCCTCTCTGCATGCCTGCACCGGGGGTCTGGTTCAAGTCCAGCATTGTGAGAGGGTGAGTGAGAAAGACATAGGCTAAGGGACCAGCAGGGGGTTAGTGGGAGTGGAGTCGATCTTGGATGAGCAGGGAGGTGAGGCTGAGCAGAGGGCAGAGCCCTGCCCAGGAGACCTGTGGTCTGGGTAAGGCAGCCATAGGAGGGATTAGTCCTGGGGATGACGTTGGACTTTGGCGTTGTAGAAAGAATAGGGTGGAGGACGGCTTGGCTGGGACTTGCCCAGAGGCAGAAGATCAGGCAGGAGGCTCTGCCAATAACAGTGGCGGGGGTCTGAGTTCCGGTCCCAATGCTGCTCCCCAGAGAACATTGGAGCTTGAAGGCACCTTCACAGCCACTCAATTCCTTTTCCCTTTACAGGTAAGAAATCAAGGCCAGGGAGGCCTGGTTCAAGTTCAGGGGGTCCGCAGTAGGGGCGGGCCGCAGCGGATGCCTCTCTGCGTGCTTGGGCCTGGGGTCTGGCTCAAGTCCCGGATTGTGAGAGTGTGAGTGAGAATGACATAGGCTAAGGGACCAGCAGGGGGTTAGTGGGAGTGGAGTTGATCTTGAATAAGCAGGGAGGTGAGGCTGCGCAGAGGGCAGAGCCCTGCCCAGGAGGCCTGTGGTCTGGGTAAAGCAGCCATAGGAGGGATTAGTCCTGGGGATGACATTGAACTTCGGCGCTGTAGAAAGAATAACTTCTTTCTACCATCGAAGATCAAACTGTGCACCCCAAATGCTTTTTCTTGGATGGTCCAGGCTGTAGTGGAAAAAACATATCTTTATAAAGTTTTAATACATTATATGAGAGGTCGTGGTGGTACTGTTTTACCCGCAGTGTCTACAAGAATTGCTGCAAATTTACTTCTCAGTGGAAGAACTTTTCATACCCAATATAAATTACCAATTCCATTAAATGAAACTTCAATTTCTAGACTTGATATAAAGAGTGAAGTTGCTAAAACCATTAAAAAGGCCAAACTTCTCATTATTGATGAATGCACCATGACATCCAGTCATGTTATTAATGCCATAGACAGAATACTAAGAGAAATTATGAATTTGAATGTCGCATTTGGTGGGAAACTTCTCCTACTTGGAGGAGATTTTCGACAATGTCTCAGTATTGTACCACATGCTGTGCAATCAGCCATAGTACAAATGAGTTTAAAGTACTGTAGTGTTTAGGGATGTTTCAGAAAGTTGTCTCTCTTTTTTTTTTTTTTTTTTTTAAATATATTTTATTGATTTTTTACAGAGAGGAAGGGAGAGAGACAGAGAGTTAGAAACATCGATGAGAGAGAAACATCGACCAGCTTCCTCCTGCACATCTCCTACTGGGGATGTGCCCGCAACCCAGGTACATGCCCTTGACCGGAATCGAACCCGGGACCCCTCAGTCCGCAGGCCGACGCTCTATCCACTGAGCCAAACCGGTTTCGGCTGAAAGTTGTCTCTTAAAACAAATATGAGATCAGAGGATTATGCTTATTATGAATGGTTAGTAAAACTTGGAGATGGCAAACTTGATAGCAGTTTTCATTTAGGAATAGATATTGTTGAAATCTCCCGTGAAATGATTTGTAATGGATCTATTGTTGAAGCTACCTTTGGAAATACTATATCTATAGATAATATTAAAAATATATCTAAACATGCGATTCTTTGTCCAAAAAATAAGCACATTCAAAAATTAAATGAAGACATTTTGTATATACTCGATGGAGATTTTCACACATATTTGAGTGATGATTCCATTGATTCAACAGATAATGCTGAAAAGGAAAAATTTCCCATCGAATTTCTTAATAGTATTACTCCTTCGGGAATGCTGTGTCATAAATTAAATTGAAAGTGGGTGCAATCATCATGCTACTGAAAAATCTTAATAGTAAATGGGGTCTTTGTAATGGTACTAGATTTATTACCAAAAGACTGCAACCTAACATTATCGAAACTGAAGTATTAACAGGATCTGCAGAAGGAGAGGTTGTTCTGGTTCCAAAAATTTATTTGTCCCTGTCTGACACTGGCCTCCCATTTAAATGATTTCGAACACAGTTTCCCGTGATGCCAGCATTTCGATGACTCTTAATAAATCACAAGGACAGACTCTAGATAGAGTAGGAATATTTCTACCTAAACCCGTTTTCACACATGGTCAGTTATATGTTGTTTTCTCTCAAGTTCAAAGAGCATGTGACGTTACAGTTGAAGTTCTAAATACTTTATCACAAGGGAAATTAGTCAAGCACTCTGAAAGTGTTTTCACCCTTAGTGTGGTATACAGGGAGATATTAGAATAAGTTTAATCAATTTATCAGTCATTGTTTGTATCAGTATTGTTTTTACATCATGTTTTTGTCTTTATATCATGTCTTTGTTGTTATATCATGTTGTGATTGTTTATTTTTTAATAAATTTATATTATTTTCTAATACATTTTACTAATTTTCTTTCAACTCTGACACTTGTATTATAGAGAAAGGGCAAATAGCAATATTAAAATACTTCCTCTAATTAATTCCCTTTTAATGTGCATGAATATTGTGCACTGGCCCACTAGTATACTATAATAAAAGTTATGTGAATGTGGTCCCTCTCTCTGAAAACATCTTATTATATTGTACTTGTCTTTCCACCTCTTGCTATAATGTGAGCTGATATAATGCCTCTGTGATGAAGTGAGGTAAATGACGTAGGCATTGTGACTTAATATTGGGCTACTATTAACCTTCTGATGACTATTGACCTTCTGACATACTGTTGAAATTCACTGAGTCATGTTGATGTCAATGGTTGGATGTCAGGAGCAGACCGTGTCACTGGTTGGAGAGCCTTGATAGTTGAAGGTTTCTAATTGTGTTTGAGCACAGGTAACTAAACCATGGATAAAGGGGAACTACTGCATCACTCTTATGATATTGACTCTATAACATGTATTTTCAACCATAATTTTTCCTATAATTATTCATGAATCAATAGTTCATGTCTAAATGACATGCTACTAAATAGATGCTAAATAGAATTCTAGAACAAAGCCATCAAAAATACAAACATATTCCATCATCTTTTCTCTTTACACTCCCTTTCCTATCTACTATACAACCCAGTTTCTCCTACTCTTGTTTTATTTTTATTTCAATTAGTATTAATAAAACAACTCATTCACATGATAAATAATCATTTCTGAGATAGTTCTTTCTTATTAGCTGGTCACCAAGTCTTTTTTTCTTCAAAAGTCCCTCTTTCTTTTCCTTCACTTTTAATCTATATGTTGTGATATAGGGTGATTTAATTTTTTTGTAAAAGGTGTGTATTATTGTATGACTTAGAATGTTTCTGTATTTTTTATCCATCTGGATGTACTAAATGCCTGTGAAGTTCTTATTGATCAATACATGTTAGCTTTCTCTATATCCTGATTCCAAGCTAATCTATTGAAAAATTCTATTTTCTCCTATCAGTAAAGTGACATTTTTTTCTAGATTAAATTCCAACCTCCATAATAATCATCTTATACTGATCTACCTCTCAGAGCTCTTTTTTTTTCAACTTATAAGTCTTTTGTTTTACTATTTTTACTTTAAAAAATATATATGTTTTTATTGATTTTAGAGGAAGGGAGAGGGATAGAGAGAAAGGAAACCTTGATTGGCTGCCTCCTGTATGCCCCATACTGGGGATCAAGCCTACAACCAGGGCATGTGCCCTGATTGGGAATTGAACTGGTGATCTCTTGTTTCATGAGTGGCTGCTCAACCACTGAGCCACAATGGCTGGGCTACTCTTGCCAGTTTTAAGGACTTCCACACTATGCCCTTCCCATCCCATTTCCTACCTTTCCAGTCTTATTTCAGTTTTATCTTATTAAAAAAGTATATACATCATAATGATTTTGAATCTTCTTTTCACCCATATAAGTAAAATGAATTGAATAAAATATTTTATTACCCAAAGCCTTGGTGTTCTTACCCTCAGCACAGGCACAATGACTGGCACATGGTAGATACCTAATAAAAATATATATTATGTATTTATTCTGTTACCTTCTATTTAAATCTCTGTAGTGTTGTCTAAGCTCTGCATCTTTCCTAGCCCTTCTCTCTCTACAGAAGTGCTAACCCTATTGCAGTTATTGTGTCATATAATCTTCCCTAAATTTAGCTCCGTTTTTTTCTGATGAGAGGTTGAAGTTTAGAGAAGTTAAAAATCTGACAGAATTAGGACTATGTTGAATGCTACCCAGAAAATGTAGATTCAGTATTGCAGACAATTTACTGATTTTACCTGTCTTTGTAAAAATCTGTAAATTCTATTCTGGCCATTTAATTTCCAAAAGTGGATTGTAAATCCCATGAACTACACAAGAAAAATAAATAAATACTAGTCTTATTAATATCAGTGTTGTGGCAGAATATTAAAATAGAGCCAGTTAACTAGATTTCACAACATTTTTTTTACTAGATAACCATATGCTCTCAGACATGCCTCTTGGTGTCTTGGGGCAGTATTTTTCTTTTATGTTAAATGATGGAGCTACTCAGGTAAACTATAAATCTCCCCTTAATCTAAATATTGTGATGGTAATTATCATAGTCTGACATGGAAAATATTGCAATTCAATTTCTTTATAAAATCCACAAAAAATATACATCTGACCTATCATCATAATTTGTTCCTGAGTGGATAATCAGGTGCTAATAGATTTTATGACATGAAGATTATATCTTGACAAAATGAGAATCCTATGTAAAAATTGATTTGTTTTAATACAGTCAAACATCTGTATAGCTGACTGAGACTTTCAGTTTTCATATGGATATTTGACTCTGTGTAATATCAACTTTTTAAAAAAATTGGAAGTTAATTTATGTCAAAATAATCAGGCTTACATAATTTTAAAAAAGTTATAAAATTGATTAGTTTATTATTACCTATAAAACAGTAGTTCTCAACCTTCCTAATGCCGCGACCCTTTAATACAGTTCCTCATGTTGTGGTGACCCCCAATTTCATTGTTACAAATTGAACATAATTAAAGCATAGTGATTAATCACAAAAACAATATGTAATTATATATGTGTTTTCCAATGGTCTTAGGCAACCCCTGTGAAAGGGTCGTTTGACCCCCAAAGGGGTTGTAACCTACAGGTTGAGAACCACTGCTATAAAGACAATAATAAATATTTTGATTTTAAAAATATTTTACATTATTTTATAGTTGATTATTTCTCAAAATATGCAGATACTTTCAGAAGAATAATTCTGCATAAAATGTGATTCTGTGTTATTTTGTTTCCATTAAGTCTAACTAATTTGCTAAATCTTAGATTATTCATCTTTTCTTGGATTATTACCTTCTCTACTGAAAAATTCTTACCTAAAAACAAAACAAAACAAATACTACCTGGAATTAAACAAAAAATAAATGTCAAAATATATCAAGTGAGTAATGAAGAAGACAAGAGTATCAAAAATATTTATGCTATTTTATATTTAACTAGAGGCCCGGTGCACAAATTCTGTACCAGTGAAGCCCCTCAGCCTGACCTGCGGGATCGGGACAAAACTAGCTTCCCGATATCCCCCGAGGGGTCCTGGATTGTGAGAGGGCACAGGCCAGGCTGAGGGACGTGCACGATTGGGGCTGGGGAGGGATGTGGGAGACTGGCCAGCTGGGGAGGGAATGTGGGAGGGCTCCAGGGCATGTCTGGCCTGTCTTGCTCAGTCCTGATCAGCCAGAGCCCAGCAGCATGCTAACCTACCAGTTGGAGCATCTGCCCCCTGGTAGTCAGTGCACAACATAGCGAGCAGTTGAGCGGTCTTAGCATATGATTAGCACATTATGCTTTGATTGGTTGGATGGACGACTGAACACTTAGCATATTAGACTTTCATTATATAGGATGAATGAAGAAAAATAGTAACCTAGAATATCATTTCATTTTAGGGGTTGTAGAATACTGGGGTGAAGTTTCAGGCGCCTAGAGTATCAATAGATTGAAAATGTTAATTACAATGGAAATAAATTTTAAAAACACAACAGCAGGCCTTTAAACTCTTTAGCAGGAAGCATGCAGTCTCTGATGTTGGAAAGTATAATTAAAAACCTACCAATAGTCTGGGATTGTCAAAACTTCTTTGTCACCTGAAGCACCCTCCTTGTAATTATCTTTTAAGCTTTAAGCTAAATCACCATTAACCCCAGAAGGAAAAGGGTTACTATGCTTTTTGGTGTGAGAAATTGTATCATCATGTAAATTAAACCCTGTTCGACAGTCGAATTATATTTGGGAAATGATCGAGTATTAAACCAACTCATGTATATTATGAAATGACACACAGTCTGAGAGCACTACAGGGAAAGAGGAAGCATTTCCCTTCTTTTGAAAGATTTTGAGATTTCTTATTTGCACAGAATATGATTTTGAGCATACATCAGAGAAATAAAATTGAAGCAATAGAAGGAAAACTCAAGAGTATTTTTAGCCTTTCCCCAGCGATTTCTTTTCAGCTCTCAGACAGTACAAAATGAGTCAACACTTAAGTAAGCCAGAAATAATATAACGAGTCTGCTAAATTACAGCAACCTACAGCTCAGCTCTTCAATCAAGTAATTGTTAAAGGCTCACTAGAAGGAGGAACAAGAATGTTCTCAGGTGACATTGTTTAATAATTTTCACCTTATGTCAAAAGGAAGGAAGAAGACATAATGAAGACAGCACCATGCAGGCAGCAGAGAGTAAGTAGCCAGTGCATCCTCCTGATGATCTTTGTTTACCCCTGAGGTGGACTCTTCACTGTGGATCATGGAAAACCATGCAGCCTTCTATCTCTGTATAAGATGTCAGTCCCCAATGCCAAATAAGCCCCTGTGGTCATTCCTGGGTGATGCTGAGCTGAGTGCTAGTTGTGAAGAGTCATGCTAGTTGTTATAAGTGATTCTCAGTTGCAGGCAGAATACAGCCTCCAACCAAATGTGTACTGTCAAACTAGTCTCTGGCAGGACCTGGAGGCCACTGGAGGGTATTCTGTTGTGGCTGTTATTTGCAAAGAAACCCATAGGTGGAGTTTTTCAAACTTGACATTATTACCACTTTGGCTAGGTATCTCTTTATTGTGGGGGCTGATTTGTGCATAATTAGCATGTTTAGCAGCATCCCTGGACTCTACTCTGCAGATGTCAGTAGTCACTCCTCAGCCTTTGTTATGACATTCACAAAATGTCCACCGGGAGGCAAGATTGAGAACCACTGGTGTAAGATTCTTAGAAATGCCATATAGCATAGACTATATCTAGATGTATATATCTATAAAAATAGATGCAGACATGCACTCATGCACATAAATACACACATAAGTATACTCACATGTCTCTTTATATACATCTATATGTGGCCATATAATATACATATACCTATATATACACATATGCATGTATATACCCCATATATACCCACATATATGCATATATATCCAGTTATATATACTAGTATATATTGTATTTTAAATATAAACAGACATATACATATATAGAAACAATATATGCATGTGTATGTATCCAAATATAATATGCATATATGTTTACATATATATATACACTAAGTGGCCAGATTATTATGACCACCTGATGTTTGTAAACTAATTAGCATTAATTTTGCGCTGAAGTTGCTAGAGGGCCAGACCATATAAATAGGGAAGCAGGTTGTTTACCACGACAGTAGAAGTGATTTTTTTCTGAAGATATGGGTAAAAAACGTGATTTAACAGCCTTTGAACATGGGATATATATATATATATATATATATATATATATATATATATATATTGAGTGGCCAGAATATTATGACCACCCCAACAGTACTTCGTTGAGCCACCTTTTGCCTTCAATACTGCGGCGATTCTTCTTGGCATTGACTCCACGAGATGTCGAAAGGTGATGCGAAGAATCTGATACCATGACTGATGAATAGCACTGTCCAGTTCTGTGAGATTTGATGGTTGTGGAACCAGCTGCCTGATAGCTCTTTTAACTTCGTCCCACAAATGCTCAATTGGATTGAGATCTGGTGATCGTGGGGGCCACCTAAGCAAGGTAAAGTCTCTCTCATGTTCTTGAAACCACTCCTGCACAATACGAGCACCGTGGCATGGCGCATTGTCTTGTTGGAAGAAGCCATCTCCATTGGGATACGCCATCAACATGATAGGATGAACTTGATCAGCAACGATACTTAGGTATGTTGTGCTATTCAAATGTTGTTCCACATGAAATAAAGGGCCCAAATCATGCCAGGAAAACATGCCCCAAACCATAACACTGCCCCCCACCAGCTTGAAGGGTTATACTCATGCATTTTGGGTGCATGCTTTCATGCTGTTTCTGCCAAATTCTCACTCTGCCATCTGCATGATGCAACTGGAAACGTGATTCATCGGACCACATGACTTTTGTCCAATGCTCGACTGTCCAATTTTTGTGTTCCTGTGTGAATTGGAGACGTTTTATCTTGGTAACTGCAGACAGCAAAGGTATTCGAACAGGCCTTCGGCTTCCATATCCCATACAATGCAGTGTACGGCTAATTTGCCTACAAATGTCAGGTGGTCATAATAATCTCGCCACTCAGTGTATATATATATTAAAACCAAAGTCAGAAAACACAAACATTTTAATGTTTTTATTGATTAAAGATGCCTTTGACAATATTATTTATACTTGCGTATTTTTTTAGATTTCACTGTAGACTCTCTTTTTAGATGTGAAGTTTTGCAAGATAAGTAGAACTGAGTGAGAGGAGGATTCCATGCAGCACATGCAAAGGCCTTAAACCTTGTAGAGAAATTGTGAGTGTATATGTAGGTCAATGTGTCCGGAGATCAGGATACACATGGAGGCCCAGTGCAGGATGATGCTCCAGAAATGGGCAAGGGTCAACACATGTTCTCATATAAATCTCAGCACAGGTTGAGAGACGGTCAGAACTGGGTATCTTCTTGGTTGCATGTGGAAATGAAAACCAACAAATCAGACCAAAAGAACTCTTAATAATTGGCTCAAGTATTACTCTCCATTTTGACTTTATTATCTAATTCGTCCTTATTTTCTTGTTTTTGTCCTTGAAATACTTTCTCCTTCAGTGGTTTTACTTTCAGGTGAAGGGAACATTTTCTTGTATGCTGCAATAAGAGATGCAAAAGATAAGTGTCTTTCCAAAGAAACCTCAGAAACATGTAGTCTGCAACAATTTGTAGAAGTCCTCCTTTTCATTGATATTCTTTGACGTTAAAGACCTTAGTGTCCAGGATTGTCTTTAAGTTGAGAATATGCCTTGGCTGAACATCCTGTAATCCAGGGGTCCTCAAACTACGGCCCGTGGGCCACATGCAAATACAAATATTGTATTTGTTCCCGTTTTGATTTTTTACTTCAAAATAAGATATGTGCAGTGTGCATAGGAATTTGTTCATAGTTTTTTTTAAACTATAGTCCGGCCCTCCAACGGTCTGAGGGACAGTGAACTGGCCCCCTGTTTAAAAAGTTTGAGGACCCCTGCTTTAATCCTTCAGTGCACTGAAGGATTACCTGATTTCAGCACCTAACTGGGTGCTAAGTAGTGGGGTTTGGAGTAGTTATGCTTCAAAGGAGAGCAAGATGGGCAGTTTTGGAATGCAGAGTTCTACCCATTGGTGCATGGAGGACAAGAATACAAATATATATTAAGTAATATATTTAATACCTACTATGTAAAGAACTTTATATATAAAATATCCTATATAATAAAAGCCTAATATACAGATTGTCCCCTCGACTGGGAGTTTGACTGGTAGTTTGACCAGGAGTTCCACTAGAGGACAGGGCCAGCGGCAGTGGAAGGCAGCCAGGGGAAGGGAGGCACCCTGGCCGTCAGCTGCTAGGGACCCTACCCATACACGAATTTCATGCACTGGGCCTCTAGTATTAAATAATATATTAAATACCTACTGTGTAAGGAACTTTAGCCAACCCAGCATGGCTAAGTGATTGAGCATTGACCTATGAACCAGGAAGTCATGGTTCGATTCCCAGTCAGGGCACATGACTGGGTTGCAGGCTCGATCCCCATGTGGGATGTGTCGGAGGCAGCTGATCAATGATTCTCTCTCATCATTGATGTTTCTCCTTTACATCTTCCTTCATCTCTGAAATCAATAAAAGTATATTTAAAAATAATAATAAAATAAATAAAAATAAAATGTGGGCAGGGCTCTGTTGAATAAAACTGAAATTAAAGTAGATTAGGATATTCCTGCCTCCTTGCCCCTCCCCACAACTCTTCAGAACACTGTGGGAAAAAGATATCTTCATAGTGATAGAGTCACATATTTGGTCAAAAACAGATAGCCACTCCAAATTTCTGATTTTTCTTTGAAACAGGAGCTCACTGAAAACAATTCAAAATATTTAATGATTCGAGTTTTGAGGTAAAGGAAGCCAGATGGCAGTGAGAGACAAACAGCCCTCTGAAATAAAGTAAAAAAAAAAAGTAAGTCACTATGTCTAAATATAGCAGTTGGCAGAATGGGCTAGGACTCTGCACTTTGACCTAAGTGTCCAGAGAAATCAGTAAAGGTTTCAGTGTGAGACTACATTTGAATATACACTCACATAGTCCATCCTATCCACTAGGAAGCAGAGACCCAGGCCATGAGGCAAAGCTGACAGACCTTGTCACCAAGGCCCTTCTCTCCCACTATTCCAGGTTTTCACCACTGAGAACTCTTGTCCAGGAATAGGACCACATTGCCCTAGAAGTTGGGGGACCACAGAGAACCAAGTTGTAGAAGACAAAGGATCATAGTTCAGTAGTAAGACTTTACCCCAAATTCTAGGTCAAGTCCATGGGTAGCTTAACAAAGTCCATTGCCAGTGAGATTTACTAGTTACTAGCAAACATTACTATGGCATTAAAGCTCCAGTCGTGAATGGATTTCTTTCCTTATTTCCTTTTAGGATTTCTGCTAGGATATAGGAATGGGAGCTACCATTATGTCCAACTGGCCCTTAAAGGAAAATGATTTAGTGAATTATGGACAAACCATACAATTGATCCTATTAGGGTTTAGACAACTAGATTATACAAATTTAATTTTATTTAATTCTTCCCACAATCCACTGATGCAAGGATCATTGTGTTTATTGATAGATTTGACATGGAAATCAAGCTTAGAGAGGCTAAATAATTTACATTTGGAAAGCCAGTAAGCGAGAATCATACTGAAACAAAAACGTGGTATTGGAGTCCGAGTAGTTGTCTCGCAAAATCGACAAAGGAATCTGCGGTTAGTGGAAGCAAAGTTTATTGAAAGAACCCATTCCTGGAAAAAGTGTAGCTGGGGTTCCAAAAGTAGGCTAGTGTCCAGAGCTTCAGTTCCATGTTGCAGCTGAGTGTAGTTCAGCAGCCAAGCCAATTAAAGTATATTAATGAGTCCATGTGTGGCCATAAGCCACGTGGGTGGCCAGAGAGCGCATCCCCTGCCATGGGAACGTCAGGAACCCTTTGTATGCCAGGAGAGAAAGAGAGAGAGGAAGCGCACACTTTTTGGTCAGGGGTAGATACATGCTTGCTAGCTTCTGATTGGTCGTTTCAAAGAATTCTGCCTTAGCAACATCGTTGGGATTGGTTTATATGCCTCAATACCTTGTGAATGGTTATCTATAAACTGCCTGTCTTAGCAACATCCACATAATTTAAAGCTTTTGTCTCCTGTGCGCATGCCCTGCTTTCCCGCCAGCTGGGTTGCCTTCAAGTGCCGCCTAGCCGGGTCCCTGGGTTTTACTTCCTACCCCCATGGTCCTGTCCCTGTCTACCTCGCTTCCTTCTGTCTCCTCAGTACCTTTGTCCGATAACGAAACGATTCATAATTCTGACTCACAGCAGAATTCTTCCATCTGTATTGAAGAGCAAAGCGCCAACATTAGCTCTCAGGACGGATTGGGAAAAGAAAAGGTAGGATTCAATTAAAATTTTATCTTGAGCTGGCTCTTCCTGGGACCCTTTCCTACACGAAAATAAACATGCCAAATATAAGCTGTCAATTGTCAGAAAATAAATAGTATCTTTTCTTTTCTGGCTGGCTTCAGATTTTGATCGGTACAGTACACCTTGGACCAGTTTGTACTTTATGGCTCAATGTACCCTATTTCTTTTTGCTTGACAAATATTAATGGCTAGATAAGCAAGCCCTTCTTCTAACAGGGTCTATATATTTACACAAATGCTCATTTACAGAATTTTTGTTACTTTATCATCAGTTGGACACATCTAGGACTTTAACACTAAATTTTAACAAAAAGCAAAATATTCTTTAAAGTTATATTGCTAATGACTTGATCTGTAGCAATACAAACTTTCCTATGAGAGGGAGTGACATTTTGCTTCTAATTATAATATGGACATAGAACTAATTAGAAGTTTTAAGAGCCAAAATAAAGAAGGTGCCATAACTTTTCTTCCAAATTTAAAAGACCTGATGTTAATTGTTTACGCTTGACTTATTGAGTTGAGATGTTATTATATTTATTAGAGGGAAACAAATAAAATCTGAAGGCAGATGTGTTGTTTTGTAGAGTTGATCTAGGACATTTTTTCTTATTTTTTAAAAAGGGTAAGTTACTGGACAATCCAAAAAGGAAGGTGTTTAGAGTCCAGTTTGGGGCATTTATATAAATATTTTCAAACAAATTTTGGCACCACATTGTAAAGTGGTTGAGAAAAAAAATCATCTGCCCTGCAGGAAGACCAACAGTCTCCCTTGGGAAGCGTTCCAATATATGGCATTGTTCTATGTTTTTAACAGGAAACTATAAAAAATAATAATAACCCTTTTTAAAAACTCTCAAAAGTTATGGAAACTACAGTTTAACTAAACATTTAGCTTTCTGCCAAATTACTGCACGCTGATGGCAGCTATCTGCCAGGGACTCCAGCCTTCCACTTCACTCAGGATACAGAATGGATAATCAGAGCTAGGAATTCATTAAAGGAGAAGGTGCAAGAAGTTTCATGTAAACTTGTGAAAACATTAAAATGTAAAATAAGTCACCGTGATGTGAACTGCATATTAATTTGTACACGAAGAGAAGATTTTTAGTGTACTCTTAACTTCACAACAGCCTAATTTAGAAGCCAATCATTAGGTTGCCATAAATATGACAAACTGCTTTTACACATTTCTTTGAAGACAATGGATGGATGTTGTTTTCCAGAACATTTTGATTAACCCTTATATTGAATATTTGTAATTAGTGTAAAATTAATGTTAATTGAAAAACTTCATTGAATTACAAATGACATGGCAAGAATGCAAGTAATCATGGTGTATGCAACCAGAAATTTCTGAAATGCCAGGATCAAAGACAACAAATGCTTTTTTTTCTAACAATGAAAAATTTTCTTTACTAATGTCCTCATTCAATTTTTCTTGGTTGATGGAAGTGTTTAGAAAGGAGGGTAATGAGGAAGAAAATAAAAACTTTAACAGATTTTTTTTATGGAAATTTCTCCTCAACTTTTGGAAGGTAATGCCATTATTACCAATATTAGAGATTTATTTTCTTCTTTTCATTTATTTGAACAAACTCTTTTTTATTTTTATACCACTATAAACATCCATTCTTATCATGAAGATATAAAGATAGGGGAAAAAAGGAATAGGAAATAGATCTCAAAATTCTAATGTAACTTTTCTGCTTCAGTGCTTTGAATTTGGGATATATTTGGTCAAGTTAGTGGCAAAACCAGACTGAGAAAGATGGATAAATATGTAAATAAAATTAGTCTTGACATGAAGAGAGGGGTCTGTAAGTTTGATAAGTTATTGTTAGTAAAGTCCTTTATAAAATTACAAATGGATTATAGCATGTCAATCACTGTAACTTAATCAATAATGCTGGGGTTTACATTTACTCATCGCTTTCTTTCATTCATTACTGCATGAATAAAATAATTTATAATCACTTTTATTTTCTTAGAGTAACTTGACCTGCATTAAACATTGTAAAGTCAGGCAGCCAGTTCATTTGAAAACCAGGATGCCTCCTGCATTATTCATGTGAGGTATACTGCCAATAAAAATAGAATAACTTGAAAGTATCAACTGGTAATAGAACACAATCTATAGGGCTTAAGAGAAAACTGTCTGTCATTTAATAACCCAATTTTCTCCTCCCTGAAAATGCCCAGTATGCTGCAAAACTATTGCTGGTCAATTTTTCATAAGAGGCTAAATTGTTAGCTTCTTATATTATTTAAAAATGCAGTTGTCTATCTTAAATTCTTTTGTAGCTTTGTACCTTTCAACAGCTAATTGTAACTTTGAATCTAGTCATCTGCACAAAATATATAGAACATATAATATATGTGTGTGTGTGTGTGTGTGTGTGTGTGTAAATATATGTATATTTCCCTCTGTCACTTCACATCTACCTTCTCCTCTCCTATGCTAACCTTATTACATTTCTCATAACATTGGGCATTTTATCTTATATCGCTCTAGAATTAAAATCATAGAACTGCCTTTGGTTAATCCTTGTTCTCAGACCCCATACTTCTTTAGTCACTTGCTTCTGTTTCACCATATTTCCTCAATTAATATGGCATTTGTGTCAGTTTTTGAGTCCTATAAATTCCTTTCCAACTTTCTTCTCTCCAGCCTCTCTGAAGGACATAAATTATAAATCTTCTTCCTGCCATCTAACAGCCACATGACCTTGGAGATAATAGCTGTTATTAAATAGTCCCTTGGTATATGCCAGAAAAGTGTGCAAATCACTTTGCATTCCTTATATCACGGGTTCCTTGTAATAATTAAGTGACTGTTATATGCCATTGCCCTTATTTTCCAGTAGGTGGGAAAGTGAGGTTTCCAGGGTTAAATTACTTGCCAAAAACCATAACCTTAGTAAGTCATTATATTGCATCTCTAATTTGGTAATACTGATCTGTTTAAAATATAAACAAATGGAAACCCAGAAAAGTATTAATAACTTGTTGTCCAAGTTAATATTGTTTAGAGGCAGAACAGGGGTTACCTAGCTATGCTCATCATAATGTTAACTGGTTCTCTTGTAACATATCATGCTGGTTGATTTGTATCATTTTTTCCCCAGTCATTTTCCTTCTAAAATTACTTGATCCTTTCATGGGTCTAGGCATCACCCATATACAGTTCTGTCTGGTTTTTGGAAGCACAGGGTTAGACTGTATATTGACATGACTATGCATGTGTATTAAACAATTTATACTAACAATTTGTAGAGGGCTTTGGATACTACCCTGTGCCCAAGGCCTAGTGCCCTTCAATGACATGTTAGATGCCCATAGAGAGAGCGAAAAGGACTATTTATATTTTTATTGCCATAAATATGCAAGATAGTCTTTGATATACTCTATAATCCTCTGAATTAAAAGATGTTTATCACTTGCTTCAAAAGAAAGGTGCTGTAGGACTTGTGAGTTAAAATCTGCAAGCATTTTCACATGCTCATTAGAGGGTGCAACTAAAGTACAAAGACCTGATCATCTCTCTAAGTGTCAAGATAAAATTCAGACAGAGATTTCACTGCCTCCTGACAAAGAGTGGCTGGAAGAACATCTGTTACCTGCTGCCCACGGCATTTCTCTGTCTCTCTCTCTTTTTTTTCTTCTTGGTCTGGGCATTGCGATGCATACACATGGGGTGAAAGATAATTCACAAACTTATATGGCAAATGAAATTCTTACTAGCACCGTAAACACTGGCTTTTACAGGTCTCATAATTAGGCTCAGGTAGTTGAAAGAGGTTTGGAAAATTCCTGCCTGATTGTTACCTCATATTTTGACACTTGTATTGTACATGCCAAGGCAAATTTTAAAAATCTGACAGACCTCAGTGAATTATCCTATATAATAAAAGGCTAATATGCAAATTGACCAAATGGGGAAACGACTGGTTGCTATGATGAGCACTCACCACCAGGGGGCAGATGCTCAATGAAGGAGCTGTCCCCTGGTGGTCAGTGCGCTCCCACAGGGGGAGCACTGCTCAGCCAGAAGCCAGTCTCACTGCTGGCGAGTGCAGTGGTGTTGTCAGACGCTCTTCTGCCCTTGCGGCAGCGCTAAGGAACAGCGAGCCAAGCGGTAAGGAGCAGTGAGCAGGTGGGTGGTAAGGAGCAAGGGGTCCTGGACTGAGAGAGGGATGTCTCACTGCCGGCTTAGGCCTGTGGGAATTGTGCCTAAGTCAGCAGTCGGACATCCCCCAAGGGCGTCTCAGACTGCGAGAGGGCACAGGCCACAGGCCGGGCTGAGGGATTCCCCTGCCTGTGCATGAATTTTTTTGTGCACTGGGCCTCTAATATATATATATATATATATATATATATATATATATATATATATATATAATCTCCTATATAATAAAAGCCCAGCAACTGAAACGGTGGAGTGATCAGAATGACCAGAGAACAGAACAACATGGTCCCTCGCCCAGGCTGGCCATGCCCCCCATGAAGCAGTTAGGGGCGATCAGGCAGGCAGGCAGAGTGGTTTGGGATGATCAGGCAGGCAGCTGAGTGGTTTGGGGCGATCAGGCAGGCAGGAGAGCAGTTTGGAGCCAGCGGTCCCGGATTGTGAGAGGGATGTATGACTGCCAGTTTAGGCCCGATCCGCAGGGATCCCTGTGGGATAGGGCCTAAACCAGTAGTTGGACATCCCCTGAAAGGTCCCGGATTGTGAGAGGATGCAGGCTGGGCTGAGCGACCCCCCCCCCCTCCATGCAGGAATTTCATGCACCCGGCCTCTAGTAATTATTTATCTATATATCTCCCATACAAGATAGACTTTAAATTGATGGTATCACACTGAGCAGTGAAATAAAAGAGCTACCAGCACTTCTCCTGATAGGCTAATTGCTGCAAATGATTTTATGAATCATTAATTTGGAGATGTGTCCTACCCATTTTTTAAATCCAATGTGGAATTAACATATTTTGTCTGTGATGTGATGTTAATAGTTGCTGAGAAAAGAGACCATCCGATGAGGTAAAACTCTCCTAATTTTGTTCCACTGGGTTTTCAATAATGTAATTAATATGGTTATGACTAATTAGAATTCTTGACTGTTAAAGAACAAAGACTGATAGGTTTATAGATCAATACTGGTTATTTAATGTCCTGAGATACACTGCTGTTTGAAGCATAACACATGTCATATAGAATTAAATTTTTAAACATCTTTTTTATGTTGGTTCCTATTTATTTTACTAAAGCTTAAGCACTATAAATTAAGCAAAATGGTAGAGCATCCTTTTGGCTAAGGTTAAGCAATGATTTTCCTTTTTCAGTTTAATTAATGTTCCCTTTCCTGTGGTAGACACAGTTGGGCAAGTGTTCTGAGTGTTTTGTAGTGATTTCACTGTGCAACTACCATTAAAATAAACACGAGCTGCATGGCAAAATCAGAGCATGCTGCTTTGAAAATGTACCCCACTATTTTCAGCATATTGAGCTGTCAGAACCTGAGCTCAAATTCCTAATTTAAGAGTATGTTTGTAATGCATTTCTCTCCTTTTCACCCAAAGTTGGTATGAAGTTTAAATGGTAGCATAACATGACTATAAAACCATCTATGGTACATGAAGTGAATGTATATTTTAGAAATATTCCTGAAAGCGTAAAGGTTTCATACTTCTAGACTGGTGAATATGTTGCAAAATGTGTCCAATAGACAGCTGTATTTCAAGAAAAAAAAAATCTGAACTTATTTCACTATTTCTGTCTTTATTACTGTGCATGGCAGTTTATCCTTAACTCTCTTGTGTGTTTGCAAGGGTGTTTTTGCTATCCATCCATTGAGTAGCATGCTTACCAATTAATAAACAAATAATTACTAAGCAGGGACTGTGAAGCAAAGCAATGTTGCTGGCCTTCTTACTGCACTTTGCGAAACTCTCTATTTGACACTCTGATGCTCAGTAAATATTTACTACTTTGCATTTTTCTTTTAAACTGAAGAACAGAATTGCTAACAAGTAGGCAACAGCCCTAATGCACAATGAGGATATGGAGCGGTGCTTATGCAGATGTATCTACCAGGGACAGGTGATATAGTTAAAACTATGGCCATTGGAGCTAAACCAAATGTAGCTCTAATTCTAATTTTCTCACTTAATATTTGGGTGATTTGGGGCTAGTTCCTTAATTTTTCCCTGCATCAATTTCTTTAATGTAAAATAGGAATAATAATAGAATTACTACAAAGGTGTCCTCTGATGGTTAAATGAATTTTTGTAAAGTATAGAGCTTAGTACTGTTAATGGATAAATGTAGGCAAAATTAATGTATTTAGATGATATTGGTGGTGACACCACCACAGCTTGTATGGAATACATATTCTATTTTAATTGTCTTCTTCTAATTATTAATTTTGTAATATTGCATATATTATTCTAAGGCACTGAATCTGATCCATCTTCAACTTATTCTTCATGCATTGGTTTTTATCATTCTTGTTATTCTCTTGTAGTTCTTTGAAGTTTGCAGAGCGCAGTATTTCTTCAAAATATTGACAGTAATAACTACCTCACTGTTGTTGTGAGAAGTAAGTGGAGATATTGGCCCAGTGTGGCTCAACTATATGAGAGCAGAGAATAGGATATCCCCAGGCCATGTCAATAGATGCCTTGTATCAATGCCTACAAGTTAAAGGTCATGATAACACCATTAAAGCAAGGAACACACTGAATGATGAGTCAGTGTGGCTAATAATGCCTTCAGGTCAACAATTCTACTGTTCATTTTCACTTTTATTACACAGATATCCCCTTCACGGAAATACGTTATTATACAAAATCCATGTCCTTAAATCTTTAAGTTAATCCAGGTCCTTAAATCTATGGCTGTTATTTAGTATGTATGTTTATTATTATCACCATATATTTAAAAATTCTTAAAGTTTGTGCAGCCTGACAAATGTGAATACCATGTGCGTGTGTGTGTGTGTGTGTGTGCAACTCTGTGTGCATAATTTCCAAAGTTTGAGAATTTCTGTAACTTTAATCTAGAATTTCTCACTGACTTAAACTAGACACAAGAAAGACTAGTTTAATTACTTAATTATAGAAACTTTGAATAATTGACCTTAAACAACTATTTCTAAATAAAATTTGAAAAAATAAATATTACAGTCAATAGAAATAATGTGTGTGTAAGGCATAGAATTGGCTCTCAAGATTATTAATGATACTCTTAGCTAATAATTCTATATTAATGGAAATAATTTTGCTTTAATTTAATGGGGAAAATTTATTCATATTCCACAAAAGACTTCTCATCAATAGTTAAAAACAAAAAAATCCAAAATATTAAATAAGAGGGTATGAAATACTACTAACAACTTTTAAAATTTTATATCATTATTCATTTTTATTTTTTTTAAATATATATTATTTTATTGATTTCAGAGAAGAAGCAAGAGAGAGAAAGATAGAAACATCAATGATGAAAGAGAATCATTGATTAGCTGCCTCCTGCAGGTCCCCGACTGGGGATCGAGCCCGCACCCCAGCATGTGCCTTTGACTGGAATTGAACCCAAGACCCTTCAGTCCTCAGGCTGGTGCTCTATCCACTGAGCAAAACCGGCTAGGGCTATCACTATTTCTTTTGAAACATTTTATTTATAGTTGATATATAATATTATATAAGATTTAGGTCTGCAACATAGTGATTAGATATTTATATACCTTATAAAGTATATACAGCTTTACCTTTATATCTAACCCTAAATAGGTCACATATAAAAAGTCTACAAACACTTATGAAATTATTTAATCTATGCCAACACTATGGGGGAAATAATGGGGTCCTTAAAATTACATAAATTATTAAAGTATTTATGGAAATAATTCACATGAACATATAATCTTTAAAAAGTTAACTTTAAATTTTTGTATCTTTTCTGATTCTAAATCAACTGGAAGCCTTAAATTTATGATAATTTGAGAAAAATAAATTATAAATATCAGATTAAAATATTATTAGAAGTATAATATCACCAAAACACATGACTCTAACCAAATTTCTTTGATAATATCAGCTGATCTTCACAAACTTTTAACATTTAATTTTATTTCAACAATTACCCAGTGAGCCTCAGGCCTCTAAGCCTACTCAACCATACTGCCCTGGTCTGACCCCCTGACACTGACATGTGCAGAGATAGGCTGTCAGTGATATCATTTTCAAATTATGCAGATGACACGCTCTAAGTAGCCTATATAATTTGACACATTGAATGTAGGTTTGCTTCTCTTGCAAAGAGAAGAAATTATTCATCAGTGTAGATAGCATGCAGCTTAAGAGTTGAAACCACTAGTGACACACCTTTGTGTCTCCACAAAATTCATTAAAAAGTAGTTGATTTTTTAAAGTTCATATTTCAAAGCAGTAAAGAAATTCACTATTTAAGAAAATTATTTTAGGAATTGTTTTTCTTATTTTGTTTCACTAGTTTGTAGGGAAGAAAAAGAAAATTTAAATATAAGAAATATATAAAAATTTAAATGTAATTATAGTATACATTTGTGGTTTGAGCAGGAAACTGAGGACTGTCCTCTCATGACCCTCCCTTGCCTTTTAAACAGACAGCTCTGCATTACATCCTGTGCAGTTTGGAATAATGCTGGTGATAATAAATGTTAGCAACTGCTCCAGTTTATCAAGCATTTCTAATGCCCCAGATTATTTTCCCACGTTATCCCATTTAACCTAGCTACTTCCTTGCAAAATAAAGATATTAATTTTATTTATTGTTGTGAATACAAATTCAGAGAGTTTAAGTAATATGAGGGAAGGTCTGGGGAGACAGTTTTATGATTGAAATTATTACAAAACTAACCACTAATCAGAGCCAGTGTTGATTAATTCATTCATAACTATTAGTGTCAACTTCTAGGTCTTAGAGATTTGAGATAGAAAATAAAGCCATTTTAAAGCAATATTCAGTTATACCTTTTTAATGGGTCTAAATTATATTAGTATCTTTCTATTTTCTCTTTTCCACAAAACTGAAGCTTTTTTAAACCTACACTTTAGGCATCTTTATGGATTCCTTCCCTAAAAATAGTAGCATTTCTTTTTTTAAATTTCAATTAATTATATTCTACAGAATAAAAGCTTTAATAATTTTAAGACTTTATATTTATAAGTTTTAAAAATTTCTACCAGTGAAAGCTAAATATTGTTTCCTCTTCTACAAAATGAAGCTACTACTTCCTTCCTGATAAGGATTTTATGACAAGTAAATGACAAGTAAATGAAACAATGAGGGCATTAATATGTTTTACTACCTTCACTGATTTTGGAAGCAGAATAATGACCTCCCCCAAATGTCCATGTTGTAATCCCAAAAGCTTCTCAATATGACAGTTAAAAGGCAAAGGGGCATTACTATGGCAGACTTGCCAATCAGCTGACTTTACAATAGGGAGATTATCTTGGATTATCCCGGTGGGCCCAATCCAATCATAGGCATCCATAAACATAGAAGAGAGGAAGAGGAATCAGAGTTAGGGAAATGTGACTAACAAGAGGTCAGAGTGATGCTACCTGAGGGCTCAACTAGCCATTCCTGGCTTTGAAGGTGGAGGATGGCGGCCATGAGCAGAGGTAATATGGGAAGCCTGTAGAATTTGAAAAAGGCAAGGAAACAGATTTGCCCTTAGACCTTCCAGGGGAACTAGCCCTGCAGCTACCTTGATTTTGGACCAATGAGACTCATGTCAGACTTATGACCTATCAAATTACAAGGACATACATTTGTGTTGTTTTAAGCCTCTATGTTTGTGGCGATTTTTTAGAGAAGCAATAGAATACTAATTCACTATCATTGTTATATGTTCCAAGAATTTTTGAACACATGGATTCCTAGAGACTTGGGTTTTGTCCCAATTCTGTCACTAATTAGCTATGATATTCTGGCCCAAATGATTCTGTGCCTTAGTACCATATATATAATATATAGTATATATAATAATGCCCATTCAGCTGCCATAAGAACATGATAAAGGCAACTTTGAGATGTCAGGAAGACTTCATCTCCATCATTATGCATGGGTGCTAATTATTTTAAGTACTAGTAATAAAAGAATAAATGTAAGACAATCCAAATAAAAGGCTAAATTATAGAAGCAAAAGATAAAAGTCATGTTACTTTTATATGTGGAGAATTCATTGTACTCGGTCATATGTCCTACTGTAGAGCAACAGAGGGATGTGCCAAGATATCCATTCCACTTCCAACACCCAGAAATATATGCTGTCTGTATATGTGTGTGTGTGTGTATTATATATACACATACATGCCAACACTTATTTATTTAATATAAGATCTAAACACAAGGCACAAAAATATTTGCATGATTCCCTGATTCTATAAGCTCCTTTTAATAATCCAAAAAAATGCAGTAGATTTTTGTATACTTGCAAAAGAGGCCATGATTGTATTCATAAAGAGAAATGATTTATTTTCCTGAACGATGGAATAATTTTTATGAAATGAATGATTCACAATATACATCAGGCCATTCACGGAATCAGCCTATTGTAGCTAGCTGGCCAATATTACATTAACGTCTCAACTGCCTGGAGGGTACTTTGCAAACAAACACAGCTCTGAAAAGTAAAGAAAAACAGAATAGACGAAAATGGTCTCTGAACAGGTATACCAATATACTTTGCTCATGGGAAAACCTCCTACTCAAGTTTCACTTAGATTTCCTCTTTGTAAAATCTGACTTTAGAAAATTTGATTATCTTGGTTCCTGACACACAAGTCAATGTAAAAAATTGGAAACATAAGGGTGTTATTAAGTGGGTATACACTGCAAAGTGCATGAAGTTATAGTTGATTGTCAGCAAGTTAAAGAAAAAGGAAAGCAGAGAACATTGACCTTAAAATTATAGCAGTATGGAATCGTTAGCATTGGGACAAGCATTATTCTGCATCTCAAAAGTCGTTGAAAGCAAAGGTCGCATGCAAACATTGACATTCTAAAGTCAACCTTGAGTCATCAAGAAAATGTTAAATTATATTGTGTCCTTTGTTTCCAAAGGCAAGAAATATAAATTGATTTTAGAAAGACCTTCACCTATGGTACTGACATTTCTTGTGTATCTATATAATGGGCAAAACACTGCCAAAAGCACTTTGTGAGTATCATCTCAATGAACCAATGGTAGGAATAAAACCCTATATAATAAAACCCTAATATGCAAATCAACCAAATGGAGGAATGACCAGTCGGTATGACGCACCCTGACTACCAGGGGGCAGATGCTCAATGCAGGAGCTGCCCCCTGGTGGTCAGTGTGCTCCCACAGGGGGAGTGTTGCTCAGCCAGAAGTTGGGCTCATGGCTGGCGAGTGCAGCTGCCACAGCGTGGTCCGGGATGAGCACGAACAGCGTGGCACCCAGCCCTGATTCGGGCTCCTCTTTGGCCACCTGCCCCTTGGCACACTGCTACATCCCCCAAGGGGTCCTGGACTGTGAGAGGGCGCAGGCCAGGCTTGGCCTCCCCCCTTCCTGTGCATGAATTTTGTGCACCAGGCCTCTAATATAATTATAAGAAAAAATACAATAAATGGTGCTGAGTTCTTTCTTTTGCCTCTCAGCTTCCCTCCAAGCTGGCAACTGTGTTCCCTAGGATACTTTTCCTAGCCTCCTGATAGGCATTGCCTCTTGGAGTTACTGCTGGGAGATTGGGAGATAGAAGAAGAATATCTTCTTTTCATTTATTTATTTATTTTTTTTCTGCTCCTGGTGGCAACTCTAATAGTAGCAGACAATAAAGAGCAGCTGGATGTGGTTGTAGGGGCTCAGTAGGTCCAAGGTGGTCTGAGCACATTCTGAGGAGTGGGGGCTCTTGGGTTCCTATTCAGAGGCCCCCTGTGTTTCCAACAGATCAGTGGAGCTCCTGTAATTCCATCAGGTAAGCAGCAGATCCTGGCTTCTGGCCCAGGAGCCGGAGCCGATTCCTGGTCTGTAGATGACTGATCCTTGTTTTCCTGTTGTGCTCTAGCCCCCTCAATTTATTTTTCTTACTCTCTAAGCCATTCAAACAGCTTTTAACTAACTACCTATTAAAACTCTCTCTGCTTGAATTTCTAGCATGGCTTCTGTTTTTCTGACAGATTACCAACAAATTAAAATAACACAAACACACACAGAAATAAATCTATAATTTGAATTTTTTTATTAAAATAAAAATGATTAAAATATAAATAAAATACAATTTTAATATGATTTTTTAAATTAAAAAGTTTAATGTGTATGGAGTGCTGGCCCAGTAAAACTTACTGCTCAAGCTCAGCAGTGTACCTGCTGAAATTAAAAGATTGACTTAGGAAATTTTTAGCAATAATTCTTCTTAGCGATCAAAGAAAGCTACTTTGATAGTTTTCTGAGAACTCTAGTGTCCTGAGCATTGATCCTAGTCATTTAATAGTGTGAACTGGGGGCAAAAAAAGAAGTAGATATAGGTAAACCATCATTCCAGAATCTTCTGGAACCATTAGCAGATGACAGAATGGATTAATAGCTTCAACCTAATTAACTCAACATTCCATAGATAACATTCATTTTCCAAGTCAAGTTTTTAGTGAGCAAAATCCATGACCATAAGGCTATAAGGACATGTGGGGAGCACCTCAGGTTTTCTATAGTGATGGTATTTCTTTCCTTTCTTTATATATTCTTCCTTCAAGTAACTGAAATGTCGGATCACAGAAATGTAAATAAAAATTATATAAGAAGCCACTGTATTTATTTTTTCTAAAAATAGCTTTCCCCGGGGAAGGAAAAGATGTTAGGGAAAATGGTCCATGCTTATTAACGGGGGAAGGTAAGATGTGAATGTGCAGAATTGGTGCTTGGATAATTGCTTTCTTCTTCTTAGAGTTCTCATCTCTCCATCTGCTCAGTCCATAGTTCCCATTGAAAATATTCTCTTGAGAAGATGAAATAATTAATTTTGAGAAACTAAATTTATTAAAATAATGGCAAATATATACAGCATGTGCAATAGAGAGTTTTTCTCTATTTCTCTATAAATAATTCCTCAAGTTTGGTGTGAGCAGTACAAAAAATCAAATGATAGGGAGGCAGGTGTTGTATGACTACCATGCACTGAGAAGCATGGTGAAGTCAAAAGCCATAGGCTTTTCAGATAGTCAACCTGAATTTGAATCTTTCCTCTGATTCTTCCTACCTATGTGAGTGAGGTCAAGTAACGTAAGTGCTCTAAAGTGTTTCCTAAAATCTAAAGGAACAGAATATTTATTGAGACAACTGATTAAAAGTGATGTATACAGACTATCGAGCATGTGTCCCTAAATCCATAAATAAATAGGGTGATTTTATATTATAATAGTAATATAGTATATATGTGGATATACATAAATGCATGTGCATGCATTTGTGTATTAATTTGAAATATTTGAACTTGCTTATATAGAAATGTTTGTCACCTACAAAATATGTATCTTGCTCCATTCAGAAAATTGTAATCTTATCTAATAACAGACAAACATGGTAATAGACCGTACCTTCGCTACGCCTCCCATCGACTAATCAGCACGATATGCAAATTAACCACCAACAAAGATGGTGGCTAATTTACATACTGCAGGCAGGGCGGCACAGCACCATCCTGCCTGCCCTGCCGCCATCCGGGCCTGCTATCTGTGACCCGGGATGGCAGGCAACCGTGTGTGACCCAACCCGGGGCAGCTGGGCCGTGTAGCAGCGATCGGCCAGGCAGCCTGGCCTCCATCTGGGCATCCAGTGTGCAACCCGACCTGGGGCGGTGCCCCAATCCCTGGATCGGCCCTGCCGTGTGCGCGACCCGGGGAGGCGGGGCAGGCACCGAGGGATTGGGCCTGCCATTTGCCACCCGGGGAGCGGGCCTAAGCCCGCAGGTGGTTATCTCCCGAGGGGTCCCATACTGTGAGAGGGCACAAGTAGGGCTGAGGGACACCCCCACCCCCCACCCCCGCCAGTGCACAAATTTTTGTGCACCGGGCTTCTAGTCTCTTATAAAAATGTTTCCACAGGCCATAGGATTTGTGCCAATTACTAATAACTAGAGGCCTGTTGCATGAAGAGATTTGTGCAATAGGCCTTCCCTTCCCTTGGCTGCTGGCACCAGTTTTCTTCTGGCACCCAGGACCCAGGCCTTCACTCTGGCTGGGCTCCGGCCAGAGCCCCCCATCCTCCAGCCATCAGGCCTTGCAGCTCCACTGATCCCAGGGCCGTGAGGCCTCGCAGCTCCGCTCATCCCGGGCCCATGAGGCCTCGCGGCTCCGTTCATCCCGGGGCCGTGAGGCCTTGTTGTTCAGCTGGCTTTGGGGCCTTTTGGCTTTGCTCCACCGCTTGGAGCCTACGTATACAAATTAACCACCATCTTTGTTGGTGGTTAATTTGCATATCACCCTGATTAGCCAATGGGAAGCGTAGCGAAGGTACGGTCAATTACCCTTTTTGTCTTTTATTAGATAGGATAACTGGACATTGTATGTTCTATTTAGTTAAAGGTGGTCACAATATGTTAGCCTAGCATGCCATATTAGATGCTGAAAGATTTTAGATTTTTTTTAATTAAACACCCAGTAAATTTATATATATTCATGGTTGATTGGGAAAAGCTAAAGAATAAAAGTATGCAACAAATACATTTAGATAGTGATCAAAAGGTCTAAACACTGTGCAAGTAAAATCTCTCATTTGGAACTGTTAAATGGAAGAGAAAGTTAACTCCCAAAGAGTAATCAAGCACAAACTAATAATTTGCAGCCTTCATAAAGATGTCATGGAAATTAGAACATTCACCCAGAAAACTATAATGCTGAAGTGAAAGAAAGGCAAGGACCAATGTGCTGAATACTCAAAGAACCACTAAATCTGCAATGTGGGAAATGTGGCTTTGAAAGATCATATTGACTGACTTACATTTAAGTACAGGTAAACTGATTATAGAAAATTACAGCCTATCTGTGCTGTTATTATATGGATTTTTGAGTAAATCGTTATGTGAGTCTAAAAGAATGATAGCCAATTTAGTACAATTGGCAGTAAGCTAGTTAAAAATATTATAAATACATATGTATACACAAACTTATATGTCACTCTTAATTGTTAAAATGTATTCATTTAGAAAAAAAACATTGCTTTTTGAAATACATCTATTTTAAAAAGCATTGCTTTTCATTTTATTGGCTTAATTGTTTTCTTATTCAACACATAACTCCTACTACATTGTTTGGAATTATAGCTCAGTGGTTTTAAACACTGATAGCTGCATTCTTTAGTAAGAAGATTTGTCAATTCTTCCTTCTCTGATATTGAATTATTTCATGATGCCAAATTTTGAAGTCATCAGAGGGAAAAAATATGGAACTTATTAACATACAAATATGAGTAAAGTTATTGTCTTTGTAACAAAAATATCACTAAACTATCAGTTATGCAAAACATTACCATTTGTAACTGACTGATTATATGGTCAATGGCAGCAAAATGGATATAAAATGAAAGAGCTAAATGATATATCATTCTACTTTCTTTTTTAACTGAATGAGAATAATATTCAGGGGTGTGTTCAGAAAGAAGGGGGATGAGCAAGGTGCTCACATATACTGAAGTGGGGAAACAAATTTTACAAATTATTCTTTTAAAAAATCAGTTTCTTAGTATAGATATTAAAAGATGACTGCTAATGGGTGAAATTATTTTTAATATATTTAAAATATAATATAATATATTTTAAACTAAATTCTTAACACATATTTTTATACCTATTCATTCAAGGAATCTAATAGAAATGCACATACAGTAGCCACTTATTCATGTTGGATAATTATAAAGCTGTTACATTAATGATAATATGAGAAAATGCCCCAAAGTGGGAGAACAGATTGGAGACAAATGAGTCGAATCTCAGAATTTGAAGGCTCTTTTGTGATTGAGTAATTTTAAGAGGTGATCTTATGTTAACAAAACTCAGTGAACTTACATGATTATAATCAAGGGAAAAGGGGCTGTTGTAACCATGAGCACCCACTGAGGAAGACCAGAGTCCATTGCAGATATATCAGATTTAAATAAGAATACCAGAGCCTTCCTGGGAGATTTTGAAGTAAAGGAACTCTTAAGCCAAACCTTGAAGGAATTCATCAGGGCACATAGGCAATCTGTTGCCTCATGGAAGCATAACCCAAAGCCATTACGTACATGTAAAGTTAGAACTATTTTGACCATCTCTACAAACTCTAGTATTGCCACAGAATAATGCCCATAAGGATGTTTAATATATCTATCATAATAATAAAAGGCCAAGAGGCATCACAACAAAAACGACCAAACAACGGTCACCATGAGGTGGCATTGACCACCTCAGCCCGGTTCCCAGTGGGTGGCGGCAGCAGCCGGAGTGAAGCAGCCCAGATCCTGGGTGCCAGAGGGAAGTCAGTACCGGCAGCCGGGGAAGGAAGGCCTATTCTTGCATGAGTCTTTGTGCATCAGGCCTCTGGTATGTGTGTGTGTGTGTGTGTGTGTGTGTGTGTGTGTGTGTGTGTGTGTGTATATCTCCCTGATATGCAAATAGACCAAACAGCAGAACAACCGAACAACTGGTTGCTATGACATGTGCTGACCACCAGGGGGCATGCACAGAACATGGTGGGCCTTGGCAGCAGGTGGCAGAGCACAGACATGATGGGCATCGCCCACAGTGGGATGGTAGAACAGGTGAGCGGGAGCGCCAGACCAAGGTGGGGCACTTGTTGCTGTCATAGGGTTGAAGCTTTGGTGGTTACTGAAAATTCTTTGCTCCCATGTGCCATGGTCCCACCTGGCACTTGCACCCGCTGCCGGCAACAGCCTTGCTTGCACCCACTGCTGGCGATGGTCCCTCTCACATCTGCTGCCAGTGCCAGAGCTGTCGCTCGCACCCATTGGAGGCACCCAGCACCGGTCCCGATCACTCAGCGCTGTCAGTGGGTGCAAGCAGTAGCTGCCAGCCACAATTGCCCATGAGGGCTTCTCCTCCTCCCCCTGCTCCTGAGGGGTGATCAGAGCAGCAGCCACTGTTCGCACCCGCTGATGGTGCCAGCCCCACTTGCACCTGCTGCTGGCGCTGGCCCCAATCACTCCGTGCCATCAACAGGTGCGAGTGGAGCCGCCGCTGTCAGTGCATAGGAGTGGCAGTGGGAGGTGGTGCCTTGGTGGGAGGTGGTGCAGTGGTGAGAGGAGCTGGGTGGAGGCACGGAGGATGGGCCGAGAACTGCCCCTGTGACCACCGCAGCCTCGCGGCCCACAGTTCCTTTCAAGGTGCACAAATTTGTGCAGTGGGCCCCTGGTATTACTCATAAATAAATAGATTCTGGTTTTTATAACACATAGAATTTAACATGTTATGAACTAACAATCACTGCTAAATATAAGTTGCCAATCACTGCTTTTAGCAATCTCACAGCCAGCATCTTCAGGGATCTAATAAAGAGAATAAGTGAAACACACAAGGAACCAATAACTCATTAACAAGCAGAGCAAAACTTCTTGTTAGATGTGGTCTGTTTTTATATTTTTAAATTCACCTAACATGTAATAACTATATTGCTTTTCATTTCTAACATTAGAGTTTGGCAGGACTAATGTATTTTATCAAGTTCTTATTTTGTATACTTAAATTTCAAGGGCAGGGTCTGGAACCTGATGTCTAGATGGGATGATTCTACATGCTTAAGCATATATATATATATATATATATATATATATATATATATATGCTTGTTTCACATTGTTTTAAAATATATATATGATTTTAGAGGCCCAGTGCACAAAATTCGTGCACGGGGGTGGGGGACCCTTCAGCCCGGCCTGTACTCTCTCCAATCCGGGACCCCTCGGGGGATGTCTGACTGCTGGTTTAGGACATCTTTCTCACAATCCAGGACTGCTCACCTGCCTGCCTGCCTGATTGTCCCTAACCCCTCTGCCTGCCTGCTGGATTGCCCCTAACTGCCCTCCCCTGCCAGCCTGAAAATAATAGTAGTGCTAATCACATACTAACAGTGAATTTGGAAATCTTAAGCTTACTTTAAGTATAGTACCCATTTCAGAAAACAGAGAAATTATAAGTATTATTTTTTCAAAGTTTTTTTTTGAAATTATAGAAAAATAATATGTACATTCATTGGATTTGTGGTAGATATATTAAAAGACACATGAATTCCTGCTTGCTGAATTTCTTTCCAAACCCTTAGCTCTACAGACACAGAGAGATAAAAAAAAAATGGAGCTTATATCAGACACACAATGGTTTTCAGTAAGGTTAATTAATTGTTGCTAATTGCTAGGTGCCTTGGCTAGAGACAGAGCTTTGTTAGTGATAATGAAGCCAGAAGAATAGGGAGAAAAGAGAAATGTTTGTGGAATTTGAGATTTTTGAAGTTACTCTTTACCTTACTGTGTTTAAGATACATAAAAAGGAAACACAGTATTAGAACACACATCCTAGAACTAGATACAATTAAATATTTTTTTCTCTTATTTAAAGTATTACAAATAGTACATGTGTCTCCTTTTTATTTCACAATTGACCTTCCCCCAATTAAATATTTTTTCTAACTCCCTCGTAAATATATACATGCAGGGTGTCCCCAAAATGTATACACACTTTGAATAATGATTAATTCCAATGTGTTAAATATGAAAAGACATATCAATTAAGCTATCAGCTGTAAAGTGTGTATACATTTTTGGGGGACACCATGTATATCAATTAACCAAGTAAAATTTGGCAAATATTTATTTACTTTCTTAGTGTAATATCAAATTCTATAATTCAGTCTTCTGAATTCATTTTGAAGGTAACAGAGTAGTAGATTTTTCACACTAGCGATGAGAAATAATGAAAAATACCATTTATAAGAGCTAACGATGTGTCTCACATTGTTTTAAGAGAACTTTAACTTATTAAATCTCCTCCAAAATTATTGAAGTAATTTATACTATTATCCCTACTAACAGATGAAGAAACAGAGGCACTGAAGAGTTACATGTTCCCAAGGGACACAGATAATAACTGATGGAGCAGAGATGTGAGCCACTGCGCCAAGCTGTAACAACAGCTTCAATTTATGCATCCCACAAACACATGTTGGAAGAGATGCCTAGTCTTTTCATGAGGATCAGCTATAATTGAAGAATCGGTTGCTAGTTTTCCAGTTTGGCCAACATGATCATTCAGTGCAATTTTAGAGAAGTCAATTTAGAAAGAAACTCACTTTTCCAAGCTAGCCTTATTTATATATTCATAATTTTAAAAAATTTGTTGGTCTGAAAAGGGCCAGCATACATCACTATTCAGAAATATCCAGAATTCTTAAAAAGTAAAGCAAATGACTCAATTTCCATTTATTCACCACCCTTAAAAATCAGAATATATTTTAAAAATAAACAGATTTCTTAATATGTCAAATTTCTGAGATGTACTTAATAGGGATAATTATCAACTTGAGAAAAATGAGATAAACCTAAAGAAAAAACAATTCATTCAGCCAGAGTCTTAACTATTCTTATCTCTGCCAGAGATCTTGAAATAGTAGAGATTTTGAAATAATATTTTAGAATAATTTGCGAAATAACAGATGACTGTATTTGTCATGCTTATTCCTATTTGATTACATAGCCATTTAAGTATTTATATGTAAGTATAAATTTACAGAAACCAATATGTACTTTTAAAAAATATTGTGGCAAAATATACATAACAAAATTTACTATGAAATGAACATCCTGTGGCAGTAACTACATTCACATTGTGCAACCATCACCATTATCTCCAGACAATTTTTTTTATTAACATTTTCTTCTAAAGATGAAAGAATGCACTAGGAATATAAGGCCTCAGGTGGTTAGCTTCAAATTTTTATATATAAACATTTATTTTTATTTCCCCGAGGAAGAAGAAACCCAAATTACTTATGTCTACATAATCCCCAATTGTTCCTTAATATTCCTACTATGTGGCCATTTATCCTTTACAAACAAGAAATGAAATATCTACTTAGTATTTTCTATTTGCATAATTGTAAAATGCTTCTGGAACTTCATATCAAAGCTATATTCATTTCAACTCAGAAGAAGCAATTATAATTTGTTAGTTTCAAACTATTAGGGGGATTTATTGAGCTGAAACAGTATCTGCATCCAGGAAATTGTTATTTTTACTGTGAAACATAATGTAATACAAAGGAAAGCTGATTTTAAAAAATATTATGATTTTTAAAATATAAAATTATGATTTTTAAAAATATATGTTATGTATTTTAGACAATCCCAAACTCTAGTTTCTTTTACTTGAATAGCTAAAAAGTATTGGCAGTATCTAATGAAATGAATGGTAATGACATTTTATATCTACACTAATAAAAGAGAAACATGGTAATTGGCGTACGACCGCTACCCTTCCCATTGGCTAATCAGCGTATCCTTATGCAAATTAACTGGCAGCCAAGATGGCGGCCGGCAGCCAGGCAGCTGGAAGCTAACAGGAGGCTTGCTTGCTGTGGACTCCAACGTTCCCTGAGCTTCAGTTGGAAACAAGCCTCTGAGCTTCAGTTGGAAACATAGTAACATTTATAGAAGATAAACAAAACTCCAGAAACCTCCTGTCAGTCAGTCGGGATCTCAGAGCTGGAGTCGCAACATTGTTTCGAATACAGAAAACAAAGGCCAGAAACCTGCTTTCAGTGGAGCCTCAGAGAGAAAGCCGGCTCTCAGCTCCAGTGACAGCCATAGAAGGTAAATAAATGCCAGAATAAAAAAAAAAGAAAAAAAGGAGAGGTTTGGAGCTTCAGTCGCCCTCCAGCCTGAAAACAGCCCTCAGCCCCTCACCCAGATTGGCCAGGCACCCCAGTGGGGACCCCCACCCTGAAGCAACAAGATGGCGGCTAATTTGCATACTGAAGGCGGGCGGCAGCAGGCAAGGCTGTCTGTGGTCTGGGACCCGGATCTGTGATCCTGCTGGGCGGGATTAGCGGAGCCGCGAGGCCTCCCGGCACTGGGATCAGCGTGACAAGGGGCAACGCCCAAATGCCCTGATTACCCTGCGGCTCTGTGTGTGACAGGGGGCAGCGCTCCAACCCCCTGATCGGCCCTGCGGCTCTGTGTATGACAGTGGCGGCGCCCCAACCCCCCCATGGGCCCTGCTCTATGTGAGACGGGGTAGAGCCATACCTCCCCATCGGCCCTGCCCTGAGTGTGACAGGGTGTGGCGCCTCAACTACCCCCCCCCCCCACGGGCCCTGCTCTGTATGTGACAGGGGGCGGTGCCCCAGCTCCCCTATTGGTCCTACTCTGTGCATGACAGGGGGGAGCTCCCAAAACCCCTGATTGACCCTGCTCTGTGCATGACAAGGGGGAGCTCCCCAAACCCCTGATGGGTCCTGCTCTGTGCGTGGCAGGGGGTGGAGCCGCAACTTCCCTATCGACCCTGCCTTGAGTGTGACAGAGGGCAGTGCCCCAACCCCCAATCGGCCCTACCCTGAGTGTGACTAGGGGTGGCATCGCAACCTCCCCATCTGCCCTGCTCTGTGCATGACAGGGGGCGGCACCCCAACTCCCCAATCGGCCCTGCTCTGAGCCTGACCAGGGGCTGCACCTAGGGATTGGGCCTGCCCTCTGCCACCCAGGAGCAGGCCTAAGCCAGCAGGTCGTTATCTCCCGAGGGGTCCCAGACTGCGAGAGGGCACAGGCAGGGCTGAGGGACCCCCCCCCCCCCCCCGAGTGCACAAATTTTTGTGCACCGGGCCTCTAGTAGGTAAATATGTCAAAATGTAGGCACCTGAAGTTCTCATTGAAATTTTACTATCTGTTCTAACCTATAAAAGAGATAATTCATTAGAAGAAATCTAGTAAAGCATCAATTTTCAACCTTTTTCATCTCAATGGCACACATAAATTGATTACTAAAATTCTGCAGCACTCCCAAAATATATTTTGCCAATATGATAAAAAAACAGGTATAATTTTGATTCATTCAAAGCAGATGGTTATTGTTATATTGGCTGTTGTCATTTTTTAATTTATTTGACAGTCTCGGGGAAAAGAGGTCAGTGCCTCTGACTAATTAGATATTGCATGTCTTAAGAATTCTTGTGGCACACTAGTTGAAAACTGCTGCATTAAGAGTCTCTTGGAATTGTTCTTAACAAAGTAATTTAAAGGCAAAAGGTTAATATCACATTACTGTGGCTAACCCTGAATATAAAATTGCGATACCTTTGATAGTTATATCCTGGCACAAAATTGTAGAGTTTTTAATCTCTTCTACATCTTTGGAATGAAAAAATGCTTTGTTTGCTGATATTCATATTTCCCAATCTCAAACTGTTAACCTAATTTGCTATTTGTTGAAACATTAAAAACTATTTAAAAGGCATGTATAATTTTGGATGCCATCTTGGAATTTTTAAAATAAAGAGCATTTTATTCCTCCATCATGGCTCTCAACTCCTTCCAGGCATTGCCAAATCTATTATCTAAGATTTGAATTATATTCAAGCCCTTAGAGTAAATTTATATTTGTTCTGGGTCTTTGTTAAGTTAAGACTAGACTATTCATTCATATTTAAAGTGATAATTTGTATTAATAGTAGATTCTCTTTTTCAAAGAGAATCTGGCACTAATTCTCAGTAAAACATCAATATATGTCCAGGAACAATCATTTAACAGTGTTTAAATTTTAAAGTTTTTGTACTGTATGTAATAAAGCCAGTGTTCTTAGACCTCAACAGGTGGCCTGCTTTAGATTTATGGCCAACATTCCCCCAGATGATGTATTTATAAATCCATAAATTAAATAATGTCAACTACTCTCTTGTGTAAGGTGTGTACTGAAGTGAATACTTGATAAATGTGGAAATGCTTTTAAAATTACACTCTATTGAGTTTGTGCTTTAAGACTTTTATTTATTTTTATTTTTTTTATCATTAACAAAACCTTGATAAGAGTGTTAAAAGAAAATACTACCATAGCAAAATTCCCCAAGAATCATAAAGACCTAACAGTGATACAGGAAAGATAGCATTAAAAGGTCATTTTGTTGTGGTTGTTAATATTCTTTTTCTTGGATATACTCTCTTCACATATTTATTTTGAATAAGCATTACAATACTTATTCCCCAACATAATATAATTAATTGATCTCTCTTTCCTGAGCCTATCCTTTCAAAAGTCTTGCTCTTGGAAAACTCTGAGACTCACATCCCACCATGTTTCCTATTACTCTCAAAACATGTTATCAGTATTTCTCTTTCCCAGCTTTCCCTCTGTGCCATTGTTGGTCTGTATAATGTCCAATATAAATTCAGAACTCAATTCAATGTTACTCTTTCAGCACCTTTTTTGCTCACCTCCTACCAACCACTCCAGTGAGCTGGGCTAAATGGACATGTGAATCTTTTTCTTGCCATTGTCCCATAATGTATTCTCAGTATCTCCTCCCCCCCATTTCTGGCACTGAATGCTAACAAGCATGTTTTAAATATTTTTTAAATACATTATTTTTAAAAATAAAAGTCTCTTGGGAGGATTATTTCATTAGCTCATTTATTGTAGTAACCTGTTTTTTAAAAAATATGTTTTTATTGATTTCAAAGAGAGGAAGGGAGAGGTAGATAGAAATATCAAAGATGAGAGAGAATCATCAATTTTGAGCCCATAACCCAGGGCCCCGACAGGAAATCGAACAGAGACCTCCTGGTTGCATGGGTTGACACTCAACCACTGACCCACACCTGCTGTGCTGTAGTAACCCACTTTTACTTTAGGATATTTAGGTACTAATTCTGACACTAGGTAGTGACTACCTAGAGTATATCATTTTATGGTATATTGAGTTTGTGCCTGAGGGCTCAATAGGAAAGAGTTATAATCAATTGTGATGTCTGCCATTGAAATGGAAGAGAGGAAAGGTGGAATGCATAGAATGCATGCCCTGATGGAATAGTCAGATAAGATCATGTCTTGGGATAAAAAATTAGTGACAAGGAGAGAATGGTATGAATGGCAGAGAATTGGAATCTGTTGAGAGAAAGAGTGAAACCCAATGAAGGATCCTGGGCATCCAAGAAATAGCATGAGGTGTGTGTGTGTGTGTGTGTGTGTGTGTGTGTGTGTGTACACCAGAGAAAGGAGTAAGAAAAATATCAAATTACCTACAAGAAAACTAGTTCTTTCTCAATTCTGGTATCCTATGTTTTTCAACCTCTATTTGTTATTTGGGCTGCATGCCTCAAGTACTATGTCAACCAAAAATGCCTCCCATGGTTGTCTTATGATTGACAAAAGCTTCTTTATTACTAGTAGATTGCTGGAAATCATTGTCTTTTCTATTTCCTATTCTAGAACACCACTTAATGTTTTCAATTTTTCCTTTCAAACCAGCTACATTTATTCTTAAATGTGAATGAAATTAGTCATAACATCAGCTCTCTGAACATATAATCTTACTGAAATGTGGCAAAAATGCAAATGAAATGTAAAGCTTGTTTAGCGTAAAAGAAAATGACACTTCTTTTCAAATACTGTGCTCTTCTAAATATAAACCTATTGTTCATAAATCTGTTCAAACTAAGTTTTGAAGTCATGCTGTCTTACCTGTAGAATTGACTTAATTTTCGGGCAAACAGAATTCTTTTATGTGACGAAGGTGAGAGGGTGAGAGAGTGCAAGTTCTGATGATTATTCACTCAATTTTACAGAAATTTAAGACTACAATACAAGTATTTGTTTCCTCAGATTACAAATAAGTAATAGTGTACTTGAATATTTTCTATTGCATTTTTTCTATAAGAAGATTATAGTGAGGGAGTTGTACATGTAGATAAATAAATAAATAATAATAAATAAATAAAAATACCAGTGATTTCAGTGTTCAAATATCATTAAGAATGAAAATATTTCAAGTGTCCAGTGCTGTGGCACTGGTAGAGTTTACATTGTCTGAAGTTACCTGAAATATTACCTAAATACTTCTTCCTCAAAGAAAACAATAAACAAAGGTAAAGTCTTATTTCTAATGCTTTGGTTTTTATCATTAAGCCAACGAGCTCTGTCTGTGCATTTTTAGTAGCTTCAGAGAAATCTGAATTTTTCAGACTACTTTTTGACAACTAAAAAAAGGGATCTTTGATCTCTTCTTCTAAACTAGATCAAGTAAGAATTTGGACCATGGGTTTAGATTTCAGTCAGCCACTAGCCCAGTGGAGCCTAAAAGAAAGTTTCTTGGCCAGGTAACATGAGTATCTCTAGATGTTGGAGCTATGGGAGGGGACTGCTTCATGTAGTCAGTCAGGGATCTAAGAGAATGAGTGTTCTGCCATTTTCAAAGATAAGATTTTGAGTATTTTCATGGAGGAGTGGGAAGACATTCAGTAGACAAGGGAAAGGAGAAAAGAGGGTGAAAGCATATCTAATTCTCAATCCCCTTGACCCGGAAGAGACTAGAATCACTTCTGCTCATAATCTCTTAAGGAGAACTACTTCAAAGGCTGTACATAGATACAAAGGACATTTGGAAATGTAGTCTTTGGTTGAGTAGATACTTCCCAGCATTATCTCTGCATCCTGGAAAAAGAGTAAGTATTTTTGATGGACAGTTAACCACTTCTGCCATAATTCCTTATTTGAATAAATCTATACAATCCCTTTGGAAAACCACAATATTAGCAATACTAATTAGCCAAGTAGATAATATATACAGACAGAATTGAATGTTGCAACAGCCTGCTATGAAATCTCTGTGCTCCCACATGTGTTCTTCCTACTGTCCATTCGCTACATAGCAAGTAAAGTGTTATTCGAAAGTGTGTTAAGTGTGTTTCATGCCAGGCTGTTGAGTGGGCTCCGACTCCTGGCTACACTATGGGTGAGTGATGTACCTGATGTCTTATCCTCAACAGCCCTGCTCAGATCCTGTAGACTAGTGGTTCTCAACCTTCCTAATGCCGTGACCCTTTAATACAGTTCCTCATGTTGTGGTGACCCCCAACCATAAAATTATTTTCGTTGCTACTTCATAACTGTAATTTTGCTACTGTTATGAATCATCATGTAAATATCTGATATGCAGGATGTATTTTCATTGTTACAAATTGAACATAATTAAAGCATAGTGATTAATCACAAAAACAATATGTAATTATATATGTATTTTCCGATGGTCTTAGGCGACCCCTGTGAAAGGGTTGTTCGACCCCCAAAGGGGTAGCACCCACAGGTTGAGAACAGCTGCTGTAGACTCATGCCTATGACTTGTATCTTAGAGTCAATCCATCTCATATTGTGTCTTCCTCTTTTCCTGCTGTCTTGTAATTTTCCCAGCATTATTGTCTTTCCCAAAGAAACTTTCCTTCTCATGATCTGCCTGAAGTAGGACAGCTTTACTTTAGTCATCTGAGTCAAGTGATGTTTCAGGTTTAATTTCTTCTAGGACCTATTGTCTGTCTTTCTTGTGATACAGGTATGCTTAGAGCTCTCTTCCAACACCACATTTCAAATTTAATTTTATGACAGCTATAAACAGTTTACTTAAATCCCTTGCTTGCAATTCTCACTGGTCTCCTTGAATAAAATGCAAACTCCTAATCAGAACCATCACTAATCAGGGCCATCAGGGAATGATTATCCGGTCCTTCTTAACTCTCTTCTCGGATATCCTATCCTTTTCTCACTTGTTCCCTATATTTTAGTTACACTTAACTTCTTTCTGATCTATGTCTATCTCTGAAATTTTTCACTTCCTGTGACTTCTGTCTTAATTGCTCTTCCTCTAGATCTTCACAAATTAGACCTCCATTTTAGGTTACAGCTCTAGTGACCTCTCCTCAAAGAGGTCCATCCTATTCATCCTTGCTAAAGGAAGAACCTTACAAGCCGTCACTCTATACCATGACCTTGTTAGATTTTCTTCCTTAACTCATCAGTCCTATGATACATGGTATTTTATGACAATTACTAGAGGCCCGGTGCATGAATTTGTGCACCAGTGGGGTCCCTCTGCGGGATCGGGTTAAAACCGGCTCTCTGACATCCTCCAAGGGGTCCTGGATTGCGAAAGGGCACATTCCAGGTCGGGGGGCCCCACTGGTACACTATTGGGGCCGGGGTGGGCACTGGGAGGTTGGCCAGCCAGGGGGGGACCCGTGGGAGGGGTCCAGGGCATGTCCAGCGCACCTCGCTCAGTCCTGATCAGCCAGACCCCAGCAGCAAGCTTAACTACCAGTTGGAGCATCTGCCCCCTAGTGGTCAGTGCATGTCATGGCAACTGGTCAACTGGTCAACTATCTGTCCCTTGGTGGTCAGTGCACATTAGAGCGAGCGGTTGAGCAGCCTTAGCATATCATTAGCATATTACACTTTGACTGATTGAATGGACAACTGGACACTTAGCATTTAGGCTTTTATTATATAGGATATTTTATAACTGTTTTGAGCCTTAGATGAATTATTCTGACCTCTCATTTTATGATGAAGAAACTAAGACTCAAATCACTACTGACATCTCATAGTTGTTAAAGGCAGAGCTAAGACCCAGAAGCCATTTAATATTGTCAAAATTTATCTTTTTAAAATATTTTAAAAATTGATTTCAGAGAGGAAAGGAGAGGGAGAGAGAGATAGAAGCATCAACGATGAGAGAGAATCATTGATCATCTGCCTTGGGCACACCTTACACTGGGGATCGAGCCCGCAACCCGGGCATGTGACCAGGAATCAAACTGGGACCTCCTGGTTTATAGGTCGACACTCAACCACTGAGTCATGCAGACTGGGCTCAAAATTGTTCTTTTTAAAATAACTTGGGAGATATAAGATATTTTATGATTCTATTTAACTCGGGACTTGTAAACTATCTTTATGATTCTACTTAATCTGTCATTTCAAACATATTTATCTTACTGAATTTGCATTTCCTTTTCAGAAAGAAGGAAACCTGCTACTTGTTTACAGATAATAGGTGTATGTGGCATTTAAATAAATACCACATTTGAGAAACAAGTAAAATGTACACATGAACATACTATCCAATGTAGTAGTTTCTGGCTATAGGAGGCCAATTTAAATTTAAATAAAATAAAATTGACAGTTTCAGAACAGTTCACAGAACATTTGACTCATACAGAAAGTTCTATCTGACATTGCTGGTTTACCTTTCTTATCCTCTCCTCTGGTTAGTTATTCTTGGTTCTGAATTCCATAATTCCCTTTTTCTTCCTAATTTATTCTTAGAGCCACCTTTCCATATTCTCTACTCAATGTCAGAGGCTGGCTTTCCACATAGCAGTTGAGGGGCATAATTGTAGTCCACTGTGAATCTCTGTGAAATATGGTGTTCATAATTTGTCTTTGTTTTTATTTATACTTAATGATATTTTGTGACTTTTTTACACTATTACATAAAAATAAGACTGTAGTAACACAACCTCACATGATTGTACAAACCTTCCCAGGACATTATATTGTGACATTGGAGAGCTGCACAAGAAGATAGTCCACTGTGAGTGAAAAGAAATTCTTCATGCTATTATTGCTTTTTATCTTTGTTCTAGTTGCTGGATGCCAGGGACACATTTACCAGTTTATTACCTGCTTCTAAGATAATGAATATCACTCCTGACCTCTCAAGGGCACTTGCTAGTAACTCAGGAATAAGCAGCCCAGCTTCTCTCTCTTAGGCTCCATAAATAGTGATGCTCCTGTTTGTCTCACTTATATTAGAGAAGAAATAATTTCATATATTCAGTTATTTGGACAATTGTTTCAATTATGCAAGGTGACCTCAAAAACGAAGAAAGTTCTGTTTATTATTGTTGTTGTCAAAGCTGTATTAATGAGGTCACAAGGGAGAACATAGATGACGGAGTACAGACCAATTACCAAGACTGGAAAATCATGTCAAAATTAATACACTTCTGATAATGGGCATGATGACCACTGTCATTTTCTAAGCTTGGATTTGCGTGGCTTGCACTTTTTTTTTTCTGATCCAATTTGGTAAGCTGTTTTGAGGCAGTCTCTGAACTGTAGTGTCATTATCCCAATAGCTAAACTTTGCCCAAGCATGTAAAAATAATTCATGTGGAATATTCCCTACTTTGCCACTCAAATACAAATGAATATTGTGCATCCCAATGTATAACTAAAAAGGAGAATGTTAACTTATTTCAGAGGAAATACCCAAGATGGTGACAACTGATAAGGAGATAGAATATGAATATGAAGACAAGTAGCAGGTACTTGTCCTGGGTAAGAGAAACCTGAGGAGGGGCATAATAAGGTTTTTAACATGTTTGTGAGTCTATCAAGAAAAAGTGATTCTACTAAATCTGTAATTTTTAAACATCTAAAATGTGACAAATGGATGAAAATTCCATGGAGGTAGATTCGACATTAATCTAAGTATGAAATGATTGGCAATGTAATCTTTCTACTAAATGTCTTTTTAAATTCTGTTTTTGTTCAAGCAGAGATTAAATTCCCACATATCAGGAAACTTTGAAGTATTCATTTTTTGGGATATGCTTTTCTCTTAGAAAAATCTACTATGTTATGCTTTCTTCTAACTGTGAGATACTATGATTAATCAGTAATTGTGGAACAACTTAGGGAAATATTTAAAGCTATATAAATACCTACGTGGAGTTGATTATTGGTTTCTCATTTTATTCATTGAGGTATAATCTATCCTTATTATCTCATACTGAATAGATGAAAAAATAACTACTTCATAGAAATAATTAACGTTTATAAGTATACAAGGGGCCCAGTGCACGAATTCATGCACCTTGAAAGGAACTGTTGGCCTCGAGGCTGCTCTGGGCACAGGAGCGGCTCTCAGGCCATCCTTTTTGCCCCTGCCAGGCCCCTCCCACCACGGTCCCCAGTCTCCTGTCTGCCGGCAGCCCCCCTCTTGCTACCGCCGCTCCCACAAGCTAACGCAGAGTGATTGGGGCCAGTGCCAGCAGGTGCGAGCGGTGGCTACTGCCTCAATCGCCCCTCAGGAGCAGGGGGAGGTGGAGAAGCCCTCAGGGGCGATTGGAGCTGGCAGCCGCAGCTTGTACCTGATGATGGTGCTGAGCAATTGGGATCGGCGCCGGGAGCCAGCAGCAGGTGCGAGTGGCAGCTCTGGCGCTGGCAGCAGGTTTGAGCAGGGCTGGTGTTGGCAGCAGGTGCAAGCACCGGCAGGACTGCAGCATGCAGGAGCAAAGAATTTTCAGTAACCACTAGAGGCTCTCCCCAATGACAGTGACCGACACCCTGTCTTTGACTGGCACTCCTGCTCACCTGCTCCACCATCCCACTACAGCCAACGCCCGCCATGTTCTGCACTCTCCCACCTGCTGCTGATGCCTGCTACATTCTGTGCGCGCCCCCTGGTGCTTGTTCCACCACTCAGTCTATTTGCATATTAGCCTTTTATTATATAGGATGTATTGTATTTTTTTTTTTTTTTTACCAATTTTACAATATGGATAATACAGAGTGTATCTGTAATTCTCTTCCATATTGTAGTTTATGAATAATGTTGCAAAAAGTATATGACATAATGAATACTTTAAATTAGGTCTGTTTGAACCATCGACAGAATAGAAACAATTCATCTTGGTATGGCACTGAGGTTGAAAAAACATTCTTCACTTCAGAGTATAAAAGATTATATGACCTATGGTATGTTGATCTTTTTGTTCTTCTTGTACAGTTAACTTCTAGTCATTAATTTGAAACCTATTTGAATATTAAACCCAAAATTATATTTGATATTGATTATTTAAACAATGTTCAAAACAGTCAACACCAAAATATCAGAAGATATATAAAATAGCAGTAATTTTAAAAAATAAGGTGGGAGTTCATTTCAATATAATGGCTTAGCAATATAGATTATAGAGTTTATAGGTATAAATGAACAGCACAGCTTGCTGGATTACTTTATTATGATAGGAATGTGATTTTACATTTTCAAATGTAGTTATTTCCTCTCCAAGAAAAGACTCTTAAAGTTTATTTCTTTTAATATATTAAATTAGTTATACTAATGAAATAATAAAACTCTTAGAAACTTTGTGTTACTTTAGCACCAAGCCACTTGGTGGCCCCATCTAAGCATTGTGCCACATAAAATAATTAATTCAAACTATTTCAACATTCAAAACTCTTTTGAAAAATAGTATCATTGGGGATTTCATTCACAGCTTGCCTTGTTTAAACTGTCTCTCCTCATTTTCTCTATTTTCAAAACATAATGTTTGTCGCAATATCTTTATCTTTTTACTTTATGAACTCACTAAGACATTTTCAATACACTAGTCCCCAGAGGTTCTTGAGTTTTTTAGTTAAAAAAAATAAATCATTATCTGAGGGTATTTTTTTCTTCATTGATTTTTAGAGAGAGTAGAAGGGAGGGAAATAGGGAGGTAAAAGAAAAAGGAGAGAGAGAGAGAGAGAAAGAGAGAGATCAGTGTGAAAGAGAAACATAGATTGGTTGCACCAGGGACAGAACCCCAGCCTAGGTATGTGCCCTGACAGGGAATTGATCCAGCATCCTTTTTGGTGGAAGGGAACACTACTCCAACCAACTGAGCCACCCTGCTGCAAAAGCATTTTCCAAACTTTTAAAACCAAACCTTTAACTATTTTCCCCAGCACTTCTTAACATCTTGCAAAAAGTTAGTGTAGATTTTAGCCGCTTTTACACAATTTTTTACAAAGCTTTTCATAAGTTGTCTTAGGTGTTAAATTGACAATCAAAAAATATCTCTACATATAGTTCAATCTTTTTAATTCATCTGAATCAATGCAGATACAGGAGAAACAAAAATTACTGAGAAAAATAATAATGTGTTATTTTATATCTAATTTATTAAACAAGACATTCTAGAGAATAAAAATAATAGGAATAAATTAAAATTTATAAAATATGCTTTAACATTTTTAGGCCACTATCTTAGATTCTAGCAGGCCTCAAAAATTAATATAGTATTTCATCATTTAAAAAAACTGCACATAAATAACACAGAACAATAAGTAGATTTTATATGGCCCATTGATTGCATTATATCCTGACTCATGAAAAGGGAATAAAAATTGTGCAAAAATATTGCCCTACAGAAATTTTACAGTTTTCCTCCACTGAGGTTTTAACAGTTGAATGCTTCAGTGATTGTCTAATGCCTTCAGGAGGCCTAATAGATATGGCTTCATTTCTTTCATTGCTGAATATGCTCATGATAATCCTGACTTACCACAGTTTAATGCCTGGTCACTCTCAGGCATCAATGACAGCTGGTGTAGAAAAAAAAAACAACAAAACACCACACAACAAAATTGTTACCTCCTCAACATCTTTGAAAGTGGGTCACTGCACTGTGTTAATGTGTTACAGCTGCAGTATCCCTAAGACACTAAAAGGAGAGAAAGGAATAAAAAGAATTAGAGCATGCTACCCTATGCTTTTTCTTCCCTCCATACATTTAGATGGTCTGTTCTGTTGCTTTGCCTGGGTTAGGACCTGAGGAAAATTGAGACCAGTAGCAGAGTTTTAAAAGGTAATGATTGCCTTTCTCTTTGCATGGTGAAGTAGGCTGGTGTTACTTTGCCATCAAGCAGACAAGGAACCTTTAGAACTCTCAACTAAATCCATGTAAAAAAACAAAACAAAAAAGAAAGGATGCACACTGAAACAGAACGGTTTTATTTAGAAAGCAAATTAAATTTTATTAGATGTTAATATCAACATAAAATGTCACTTCAATCCGAAATTTCACAGCAAGTGACCAATATCAGATATAGCAGCTATTTTATTAGTCAAATTCAGTCAGTAATACAAGACATGACTAGATATATGCCAAATTTCTGTAATTTAATTCTGATAGGTGGAGGAGCACAGCACCTGTGTGCATGCAGAGCACATGATACAGTGTCAGAATACATTAGCTTGAATCACATTATGATGAGATATGACAAAGTATAATACATCACATTAAAATAAATGAAAAATGGATATGCAATATAACTTTCAAGCCTAAATATCCATAGAGGAGTGAAAACAAATTATGGGAAGTCTGGGCAGATTGTGAAAGTCAGTAATTTGAATTTATTTACAGATCAGATCGTCATTCTAGTAACATTAAGCAGAGCTGCCAATATTAACTGTCAGGGCTTAATATTGCTGCCACTTCAAATTGCATTTGTTAGAAACTGAAAAACTAGTTGTCAGGCTAATTTTTTATTTGAAAATTATTGATATTGGTTTGGGTTATTTTTTCACAAAATCACCAAATAATGCAGGAAACTAGTTTTTTAAGTTGAATAATTTAAAATTGAAATTCCCAGATCACATATGCTTACAATTACATATACTATCTTAATAATGTGTTGCCATTCATTCCCAGGTCTCAGCCTAGTTTCCCCCTCTTACTAGAGCACTTACGTTCTTAGCAATCAGAAGCTGTAGTGTTTAACTTATGATGGTCTCTTTGAAAGCTCGAAAGGTTAGAGGCCTATTATGCACATTGAATTGGAAATTATTTACTAGAAACACTAAATTCTCATAAATCAAATTCTTAGACTGTTCCTGATTGCCTATGCTAGTGGAAGAGAATATGAGCACAGTGAGAGGAATTAACAATTCATGTTCTCTGTGTCCTTGTCATTCTCACTACAGCCTGTCATGGAATTCTGTGTAACCAATTAGTAGAGGGTCTCAGATCTGCAGCATGACAAGTGGTCTCATAATCGCAGCCGAGAAAGTAGCATAGCATTTACTTATTCTAGTTGTAGAATTCCTCAATCAGATCTTTTTAAGTTCAGAAGAAATTTCCTGAACATAAAGGGTAGAGTAGCTTGTTTCATGACTTTGTTCAGTTGCTATCTATTGGGCAGCCTCTTATAAGCAGTAACTTGGGCATAATCAATTCATGTCTCTTAATTAGAGTTTATCACTCAAGGCACATCCGGTACATGCTAGAGAAGGTGTGGAAAGACAAATCACATCACATATTTGAGAGATAAGATGACAAGGTGAGTTTTTCTTTTATCCATTTGCCTTTATAGAGTCATTGATGGCTTCTGCACAAAAGACTGACATGTAACTAAAATTTCCTAATGGAAAATCTGATAATCTTAAAATATAAATAGGAGCTATGTATATGCTTAGAATAAAAGTATCATTGAATGATAAAGTATTCATCTATAATTTATAATTTTTTAATAATTGGCACCGTTATCTAAAAACTTTATAAAAGCATTATTTTCTCCCTTATCTGGGATTTTACACCACTTTGCACAAATCCTTATATAATATATATTCAACTATTTTGTAAATTTTTATAACTGGTGTCGAGCTAGGGTATCAGCTTCATGAAGGGAGCATCAATGCCTTTATTATCTCTGTATACCCAGTGCCTATCACAGTGCCTGGCATGTTATAGTGTATTAATTACCACAGGTTAAATGTGAGCACACGCAAAATAAAGGTAACTATGGCAAAATGAATATTTAAACTGCTTTAATTTTCCTTTTAACCTGATATGTGAGAATGTTATACTCTTATTTGTTTTACGTACATATATACACACACATAATATATAGATGTTATTCTCAAAAGTACAGCTACTGAATTCATATTACTTTTAATTGTAAATCAATAAGAAGTGGCAAAACACAGTTTCTTGAGGTTAAATTTCTTTATTTTTATTTCACAATGATGTGGATTTTAATCAATAGAGAATTATTAAAACACGCTTTATTAGACTAGCTGGTAGAATTTAAAAGGAAAATATATTAAATGAGCATACTATTAGATTCTGTCAACAATTGTTCTTTTCATATGTAAATTCCCACTACAGTTAGAAATTAATTTGTTGAGTATTTCAGGGATTTGTAAATCAATAAAACATATTGATAGAACATTACATAGTACATACAATATGAAGTAGAAAGTAATATCAATAATTTGAGATGAGCAATATCTTTAGCAGAATGATAATCTGAAATTTGTCAATTATAGAATAATTTAAATATGCTTTGATTAAAAATTAAATTATTAGTCTATGAGAATTCATCTACCTGGGGATAGAAAAATAGAGCTTATTAAAATTATAGAAAGTATAATTTTATCAGAGCTGACTGTTGATACTTTATTTAGATACTGGAGGCCTGGTGCATGAAATTTATGCACTTGAGGGGGGTGTCCCTCAGCTCGGCCTGCACTCTCTCACAGTCCAGGAGCCCTTGGGGGATGTCTAACTGATGGCTTAGGCCTCCTCTCTGGGGGAAGCAGACCTGAGCGGTCGGTCAGACGTCCTTAGTGCTACCGTGGAGGCTGGAGAGTCTCCCACCACTGCCTCTGCATTTGCCAGCCTGGCTCCTGTGGGAGCGTACTGACCACCAAGCGGCAGCTCCTGGGTTGAGCGTTTGCCCCTTGGTGGTCAGTGCACTTCATAGTGACTGGTTGTTCAGCTGCTCGGTCAATTTGCATATTAGCCTTTTATTATATAGGATAACAATTATATGAGAAGTAACTTGGGTAAAAATTTGCTTCCTTAATTTGAATAAGTGAATATTATTTTGCAAAAAAAATCTTTAAACATCTGAATTTATAAAACATCTTGGTAAAATCTTGATGATTTTCACATGCATTGTAAATAAACTAAACTTTATCACTGTTCAAGAATGATTTGCATTTCGAAAATGATAAACTTTCATTTGTTTACATAATTGCATATATCAGGCCATACATACTAAATGATTATGTTCAGACATTAAAACATGAGGAAAATATTTCTACCAGCTTAATTTTAATCAATTTAATAAATGTGGTCCAATTATGATGATGGTGTAAATGAAAAGAAAAAAGAAGAGATGAATTTTGAAGGAAGGGAGAAGAGCTTAGTGTTAGGTGAGGTATAAAGTGATGAAGAGTAATAGATCCCTACAAATTTCTTGCCAGGAAAGTGAATGGCATTGACAGACTGTCAGTTCCAAAAGAACTGTGTGGTGTTCAGTAAATAGAAGACTGAATTTTGGGATGGAAAGAGGAAGTTGAGGCTAGAGAAAGAATATGGAAAAAAGTAAAATTTTATATTTAAGATAATAACTATGGTTTTGTGTTATACTATTTTTACTGGTAACCTGATGCTAGGTCCTAACATATTTCACTGCTGCCTTATGGGCTTTCTTTGTAATATAAATCATCATATTAATTCACTTATTAATTTTTAATGTTACCATTGACAAAGTCCCTCTGGGTGCCTGTAGGTAATTACCAAAATGGAGTATGATCATAAAATGAAGAGAAACTAAATTCAAAATTAAATAGAAGCAGGTCACCTAGACATTAGGAAAGGCCCTGGTATTGAACAAGCTAAGCCATTATCTGACTAGGAACAGATGGCTTAACACAAAAAGGGTGTATGAGGACAAGGAGAGCCTTAGGACAAAGTGTTTTTGCTGAGGAGAGAGGGAGTTTCCATAATATAAGAAACTTTTCATCTGTGTAACCTTAAGGGATACTATCTTCAAGGATATTTTATTAATTTTAAATTCACTAGTGAGCATATTTTTCCAGTTCATCTCAACATTACATGTGTGAAGTATTAGTGGAGCAACAAAGTTGATATTCGGGCTGTGGTATCATGCCTTTATTATTGGACAGCTGTGCAGATTCCTAGAACTTTGCTTCAGATTAGTCCATGGCCAAAAGGATTTGGGCACTTTAAAATCTCTGATTGTCTGCAGCAATCTATAGCCAGTCTCCCCTGATATTTATAATTCATTGCATACACAGACACCGGTTTCAACAATTCAGACAACTAAATCACAGAGAAGAATTGTTTTCTTTTTTTAAAAAAATGTTGTTTTATCTTTCAATAATTGGTAGCTCTGGGGTTTGAGTTCAGGTTCTCAGAAACTTTGGCTCGTCTTTGAGCCTCCCTATAATTCAGGCACAAATGCAGATTAGATATTTTTGCAGAGCATGGGTTTTCATAGACTGAAGTAGTTGTAATGTGATTGACTAATTAGATATTGTGATTTTCCTTATTGTTTTTCATCTTTAAACATCATTTAAATCTGGAGCTAGATCTTCAAGAATAGGGGAAGACTGTGATCCCCAGATAAATAGATAATTTGCAATTGCTATAGGGGGCTAACTGTTCTATTGGTAGAAAGCTCTTTGATTTAGTTGCACTTTCTCTTCCGACTTTATTCTTTGGAGATATGAACTGTACTGCAGATAAAATTGCAAAGAAAAAGCTAGAGGTGATAAGCAAAAAGGAGAGGACCTTGCAAATGTAGACTGGGAATAGTATTTGTGGTATTTTTGTCAAATCAGATCAGTCAATTTACAGTTTTGATTTTGTAATCTATGATGTGCTTATAGGTATGAATGCATTTATTGCTGAAATTTCTTTAGAATAACTTTCTTATTATTAATCTGCAAGTCTCTAGGAGCAAACTTTATTTTTCACTCATTAAATGTATTGTTTCCATTATGAGGAATTGTGAAGTATCTCCAGAACAGAAGGATCACGGTAGGGCTCTGGCACAACAGATGCAATGTTGTCTACTGGAGCTAAGTGTGTGGATGGCCTACATCCTCAATCATTATATCACTGGGCTTTGCTTCTCAAAATGTACCCATTGACATCCCTGGGTTACTCAATACATTGTCAATAATGAAGTAATGGGTATATTAGTAAAACAAAGTGTATTTTATATTTTCTTGTATATTGGTATATAAAATATTACCATTAGAATCAACCTGAAGAAATCAAGTTTTACTCTGCAATTCTGAAGTATAAGGCTGTGTTTTCTGCCTTAAGCATTTAATAATCTTGGGTCATGAAACTGAATCTCATGAAATAGAGGATCACACAACACAATGAGTTATAAATTGAATTATACACATAGAATGTACCAAACAAATTAAAATTGGAAGATCAATGATTGCTGGAAGGACCACAGAAAGGTGGGAGTAAGACTGGAACTACTACTGCCATAGCTAATATTGGAATCAACACAGGGGGAAAAAAGGTCATATTTCATAAAGGAAATATGCACAAAATATCTGTGGTTGAGCTGAACCAACCTTTGTCAAGCATATATTTCAACCATTCTACCACATCTGTGAAGGCGAAAAATGGGAATGAGTTGTCATCCCTCTCCTTAATGAGTTTACAATCTCTGGAGAACAGCCATACAAAGGAAGTTTAGAACGGGATAGTGGGGAGAAGGGCTTTAAGGAAGACATTATTTTAATGTGTGAGGGATAGCAAAAATATAAAAATCAGTGTTAAAAAATTGAGCTGAGTACTTCAAGAATGAAGTGACTTGAATGAGTAAGAGCTCTAAAGACAGAAATAGGGAGAATTATCCTAGGCGGAAGGAACTTAGTGAAAGAAGGGAAACAAATGTGTACTAGAAGATTATCACAGTGATTGGGACAGGGAATAACAACAGCCCAGCATGACTGGAATTTAAAAGTCCTGAGAATCTATGGTGGAGGAGAGAAGCCTGGATGACAGGAGAAGCTGGATGATGCAGGAAGCTGGCAGGCTCCTTACTGGTCTAATTGTCTGGATATGAATTAGGGAGTGGTGGTTGTAATAGATAAGAGGGCAGAAGTGCAAGAGCCATTGCAAAAAAATAAATAAATAAATAGGTGACTTGCCATGGATGGTATAAAATAAGGGGGAGCTGGCTATCATTGCATAGTTATAGGTCTTGGTTTGGGTCAGTTTTAAAGTAATTTTTAAAGGTCCAGAAGTCAAGAAGAATCTGATTTACTGAAATGATAAGAAGCTTAATTTTGGTCAGTCAGGTTGTCATGAAAATAAAAAAGAATTGTGTTCAATAGAAAAAAATTAAAAACACACACACACACACAAACCACCTCATTAAAATAAAATAAAAAAATAATTCAATGTCACTTGGGAACTGAATGAAGACCAAATTAGTAGAGTGATGATAGGTAAAAACCAACAACAAGAGATATATGATTAATTTTCAGGTTGCTAAGTAGAAATAGTGACTGTAGATTATAATTTAGACACACTTTGGACAGGGTGGGATGAAGGAATGAAGCTGGCATACCTGTAGGACACAGAGAAAACCAGAAGAAAAAAAGGTGGCAGTGATAATTCCAGAAGAGTGGGATATAAGGATTGATTAAAACATTGAGGTCCCATTTTTGAGAGCCTATTAATAATGCAGTAGGGATGTTCAAGTAGTGGTTTTAAAATAATATCGTGAAGAATTAAGGGTGAATTTGTGTAATATAACACCAAACCAAAGCTAAACCTATACAGAAGATGGAAAAGTAAATTTACTTCAAAGTATAGTTTTGTGTTACGTAATCTCAATTCTATGTGAGTGCATCAATTACTCTCATTTAGAATATATTTATATTTTAGGAACTCACTTTTTATTCACGTATACTCTGCACCTAGAATATAAATACATGTGAGGATAAATGAGTCATCTAAAGAAGTCATAAAATCATGTTGTAAGAAATATCTTCTTTTACATAATTTCATGTGCCAGCAAGCCTATGGTCTCTAGGGCAAATTACACAGGATTAGGAATAACAAGCAAAAGTAATAAAGAAATCCAGGAACAAATACGCAAAGATCTCAGTTCATGTTGAATTGGAGCCTGAATTTCCAAAGCAGTGAAATTAAAAATTACAGTGCACTAGAAGGGCACAGTTAATTTCTCCCAATGATTCATCATGAAAATTACAAAATACATTTATCATCGAAGAAAGGACATTTGTGTAAAAAATGGACGAAGGCTTTTTGCTGGGATGTTGTTAGATCATCCACCAAGTCAAAACAGTTGTACATTTTGCTAATATGTTACTGGAATAAAATAGTGCTGCACATTTAGCACTGGATTATGTAGGCTGCTGCCAAAATTTGTAGCTCTGATTACAAGGTGCAAGTTTAAGTAGTTTCTCACTGATTTATGTGTGAGGCATTAGAATTCACTGACTTAAGAGGGTAAGTACTAGATTTCTTAAGATACATTTTTTTTGTTCTTTCATTTTAGTACTTTTCCATTTTGAGGTTAAGGTTAAAAAACACATACTATGATAAAATTAATATTATTTTAAGACTTAAAATATTGGATATGAAACCCAGTGAAATTTATTCTTAATTCTTATTGTCAAACAATCATAACTGAAGGGATGTAAATTTGATTGTGTAGATTAACAAGGCTTATAACGAACACCGTTTTTGTTTGTAGCAAGTCAGTTCATATTTTTAAAAATGACTAATACGTAAAGATCTCTTATAGCAAAATGTGTTATAAGTCATCATAAAAAGCTAGCTGACACTGTACTTTTATATTAGGACAAATCCAATATTTAGGTTATTTTATGGATTTTAATGTCCTACCAATTATTTAAATTTCCCTTCCTCCCACCCTACATGGAAAAAGTTGAGTTCTATTATTATCTTCCCTATAATCTTCTAAATTATATTTCTCAAAAATAAATATGGAAATGCCTATATCTTTCTATCTGAATAAGTAAAATGAACAAGAGATGAAATTTCACATAACCACTGATAATTTTATTTCTGATATCTCCTTCCATTAATTCATGCCATTAGGACATTAGAAGAAATTGTCATTTTTGACAAAACACTTAAGATTTACTGAATTGACTAATAATATCGAACAGCTTGACCTTGAGGAATTGCTTAACTGTCAGGCAAGAGTTAAACCTTATATTTTTCTGTTCAGGAGTCTATTCTGAGTACTTGGAGCATAGAGGAAATAGGCAGTAAGGGAAGAGGCAAGAGTTCCAAAATAGATAATGAGAAAAAATGAAATCCACATGTAATAACTTGGGGCCGGTTTCAGGCAGTTTAAAGAATAAAGGCGATGGGCACTGGAAATGAGGCAGTCATCTACAAAGTAACAGGTAGAGTTGGAACAATTGTCCCCGGGACATTCCAGAGAAAAGTAGCATCAGTCTGCACTGGGGAAACTAACTTAGCAAGAATATGGAGGCTGACATCTTTCTGTCCTCCGGATGAAGTACAAAGGATTCCTTCCTCTGCCTCCTACATACCGGAGACCTGAGGCCATAGCAAGTGAATGCATTCCAGAGACATGGAAAGAAATGCATTAGACTGGCCCTTCCCTTGGAAGATCACTGACAGTGTTACGGAAGTATGGATGGGTCAGAAATTCTCCAGGGCCTTTGGCTGTCTCTGTAAAAGACTGTTTCAGAATCTTGCTGGTAGTACAAGGGTACCGGCAGCGTCCTGGGAGCGATTCCTACTTCACCCAAGGTCAGAATAGATAGGAAAGCTTATAGATGGATGAGTAGATGTTCCTTGTACAGACACTCTCACGATGAAATGTGTCATGAGTAAAAGAAAACTAAATTTTTATGCTGATCACTTTTTACTTCACCTCTTCATATTAAAGTCTGGACCTGGTCTGCTAGATGCTATATGGACTGGCCCCTGCTTCATGCTTGACCTCATCACCTATAACTCACCCTCTAGCTCTTTGTTCCAGCCACTCTAGCCCTTTGTTAGGTGTTTGTTCAAATGTCGTTAATCAAGAAGATGATAACTCTATCTAAAATAGAGGTAGCCCCTCCCAATTACTCCCCCTGCTTTACACTTGGAGTGCGGGAAACGAGTTAAGTCGGCTCGCGTGAATTGCGCGTACTCCGCAGGAGCCGTCTTTAACTCGGTTCATATAGATTTGCGGTGGAGTGCGGGAAACGTGTAAACTCGGGCCGATTGTAACTACGTATTACCAAATATTTGTTTGTAATCCACCCTTTTGGTGGATGGAACAAAACCAAAAGACAGAGCCATCTTATATTTTGGCGGGAAATTCACCCGCACTCCAAGTGTTTATTGTTCTTCACAGCATTTAAAACTTCTGGTCATACTATGCAGTGTTTTACTTACTATTTTCCTCTACTAGGTTGTAAGTTTAATGAAAGCAAAAACATTTTTGTCCTGATTTATTTACTGTCCTATACTATAGGTACTAAAACATTCTCTAAATTAAATAGGCTTCACTTACATTTTCTTTCTTCTTAATATATATTTAACAAAATATATTAAGTATATGAATTTAAAAAATAGTAAGACTCAATGATAAGAGCTTTGTGTATAAGTGTTGATTTAAAACCAGCTTTGGGTGAGTAAGATGCTACTTGGTAGAATTAGCCAAAGTGTTTAGGCAATGTATTCATTCCTCTCTACTCAGTAGCTTTAGCATCATCATAGCCGCCAAATTAGTTTATAACATAAAGATTTTCTCAGTAATTGAAATAATATCTTTAGCAGGTTAGCAAAAATATACATATACCAGATATATATAAATTTTCTTAATCCAACATCTTGTCTTACTAGGTAGGTCAAAATAGCAGCAACAGAGTATCAATTGATTATTCCCAGGCAATATTAAAACATACAATTGAAATTTATGTATTCAGTATCATACTTCCATAAAGAAGTAGAAACAATAAAATATATTGCCTACATCCCTATTGACTACATTTTTATTATCTATGGTAAGATATAGACTTCAAATAGAGGAAAAAGTATTATATTTAAAATTATATTTTACATGCCCAATGTTTGAAAATTATTCAACAATTAATTTTTTAGTAAATATATAAATAAATATTTCCAGTTTCTAGTTTATAATCTGTTTTTAAATACAAAAACAATTCCTGTTAATACGAAGGTCACTTTAGCTTAACATAAATTCTAATGATTGTAAAAACATATTTTAGATTGAAAAAATATATTAATCTTTTACTTGCATTTTATATTTTTATTGAATTTATTGGGGTTACATTGGTTAATAAAATTATATAGGTTACATCTGTATATTGTATTGTGTGTTCCGCACCCAAAGTATAGCCTCCTTTCACCACCCTTTATCTTTGTGCTTATTCCACAATGACTTGTTGGAAACCAGTAATTATAGGATGCTATTCTAGTTTCTGAAGAAATTATAAAAAATGAATAAGTATGGCCCCTAAAAAATTGTGAGGAAAAACATCATATTCTCTCCTACAATCATTGCACAAAAAGGAGGGAGGGATTGGTGACAGAATTATATAAGGCTATGCCATTCTCATGCTCAAATATGTTATAAAACAATCATCTTGATCTATATTTTTAGCTTATAGTTCAATAGTCTATAATGGTTATTAGGCATTTTTATAGATAACCTTTACTTAGCTTTTTTTAGTGTAATTGAGTCTCTTGAAACACAGTCTTTTTCATGGAGAACATATGTGTCAGGCTTTTCAGCTACACTTTGAGTACTTTTTTCTTTATTTGTCTCAGACAAAACACAGCCTAAGTGAAACCAAAATGCAGTGGTCAGGTCTGAGTTTGTTGTCTCACAATATTGACAAATGAACTCACTGACATAAATGGTGAGCAGAAGCAAAGTTTATTGAGAGAAGGCAGTCCTGGAAGAGGTGTAGCTGGGGTTCCAAAAGCAGGCCAGTGTCCAGAGTTCCCGTTCCACATTACAGCCAGGTGTAGTTCATCATCCTAGCTAATTAAACTCCATTAATTCAGGTGTGGAGTCCCACATGGCCCTAAGCCTCGTGGGCAGAGGGGAGCACATCCCATGCCAGGAACCCAGTGGGCCAGAAAGAGAAGAAGGCAGTGTGCTTATGGGTTATTTCAAAGAATCGTGCCTTGGTATGAGTTATGTCCAAGCTGCTTGTCTTGGCAACATCCATACATTTTAAAGCTCATGTCTCCCATGAGTCTTCTTCCCCAACCCAGCTGGGCCTAGTCTTCCCCACCCAGCAAGGTTACCTTAGCAACTTGCCTAGCTGGGTTCAGTTCTAGGTCCTTTTGTTTGTCTCTGTGGTGTGGTCAGCAAGCTGTATCCTGTTCACATCTGCAATGCTTTACCCCTCCCTACCCTGTGGTCCCTGTCAACCTAGCCGTCTAAGCCTTCTTCTATCTCCTTATAGGCACCAGTATTCACTCTTAGCAACTCTGCAGTGGTGGTGTCACCATTGTTGGCTAACGATGAATATTTGTGCAGTCGAATCCTGAAACATTTTTAATGCAATGTGAACATATCTATTTGACCAATATCAAGTATTTTCTAGTGAATTATGACACTGGATTACCAAAAACAAAGTTTTCTTAACCTTCAAGAGGAAATGTGTTGATATCTTTTAGATTCCAAATGAAAGATACTTATGTTGAAATGAAACTTTAATTTACCACCCCACATGTGCTTACAAAAATATTTTGTCCCTATGACTATTAATATTGTTACCGTCTATGAGAAGGATTGATGAATATAGAAAGAAGATGGATATCCTTATTACTTTATTTAATGAATGAAAAAGAGTGAACTATGAACTATGCTCAACAAATGAGCTCTGCCTTTTTACACAGAAAACTATTAGACTGCACCATATAAAATTGTCATTTTTCATAGGTTAAAAGTTCTTATGTAAAGGTAGTCAAAATATTGAAGTCATTATGAATAATCTCTGTTGGAAAATCTAATTTAAGGCATCTGGAGATATACCACACATTAACTTCAAGTTTTTCATTTGTAAAATGATAAATCTGAGCTTAGAAATATAGGATGTCCCCCCAAAATGTGTACACACTTGGAATAATTGTAAAGGCAGTGTTTATTAAAATACATTTCATTTTCAAAATGTCATCAGGCATTATGTGTATACATTTTTGGAATACCCTATATTAATTTCATTATTTACTTTAGCTTCATCTAAAATATGATGACCCCAATCAGAAAGAATATATGCACCCCTATGTTCATAACAGCACAATTTACTATAGCTAAGATCTGAAAACAGCCCAAGTGCTCATCAGTAGATGAGTGGATAACAAACCTGTGGTACATTTACACTATGTAATACTATCCTATATAATAAAAGGGTAATATGCAAATTGACTGAACAGCGGAATGACCGGTGGAACGACCAGTTGCTATGATGCACATTGACCACCAAGGGGCAGACACTCAATGCAGGAGCTGCCCCCTGGTGGTCATTGTGCCCCACAGGGGGAGCTCCACTCAGCCACAAGCCGGGCTGATGGCTGCAAGCACAGCGGTGGTGGCAGGAGCCTCTCTCACCTCCTCGGCAGCTCTAAGAATGTCCGACTCTGGGTTAGGTGGGGAGCGGGCCTGAGCTGCAGTTGGACATCCCCCGAGGGCTCCCGGACTGCAAGAGGGATGTCTTGACTGCCAGCTTAGGTCCGATCCCCCGGGGACCGGGACTAAGCTGGCAGGTAGACATCCCCCAAGAGGTCCCGAACTGTGAGAGGGCACAGGCTGGACTGAGGGCCACCCCCTCCTGCCCCCCGAGTGCATAAATTTTCATGCACTGGGCCTTTAGTGTAGGTCTAAAAAAAGAAGGCTCTCTTACCCTTTGAGACAGCATGGAGGGAGTATTATGCTAAATGAAATAAGCCAATCAGAGAAAGAAAAGTATCACATGATCTCACTCATATGTGGAATCTATTGAACAAAATAAAGTGATGAACAAAATAGATCCAGAGACATAGAAACATGAAATAGACTGGTGAATTTCAGAGAGAAGGCAGGAGTGGGAAAGTGGTTAGGGAGAGATTAACCAAAGAATTTATATGCATATTTGCATAACCCATGGACACAGACAGTAGTGTGATGAAGGCCTGGGGTGGGGGGCAGGTGAAGGGTGGAGGTGGTCAATGGGGGACAAAGGGGACATCCGTAATATCTTTATTGAGACAATAAAGATAAATTTAAAAAAAATGAATAAAATGTGATGACTTTCGCCAAATTAATTAATTCACCTGGGAGCATTGATTATATCATCTGTTATCAATATTATCTGTTAAATAATAGATGATATAATCTGTGTGTGTGTGTGTATATATATATATATATATATAGAGAGAGAGAGAGAGAGAGAGAGGCAGATAAGGCAAAGCATCAAATATTGAGATTTTTAAGAATATATATTCCATTTACCCCCAGAACTTTGGTATTTTTGGAAATCACACCATTTCAGACCTCAGTATTGAACATATACTGAGTAGAATTTCTAGTTTTTCCTACTTTTCTCTCTGTAATTTTCAATTATTGTTTGTCGTAGAATGGAAAGAGGATGCCACTTTCAGGTTAATGGAAAACATAGGAAAAAAAGTTTACTGTGTATCTCATGTTGTTTTCTGTTGTAGAAAGCTGTTATGTATTTTAGTTTTAAATATATTCTGTTAAGCTATTGACCCATACCAGTTAAAGATATTGACAGTCTGTAAGCCTGTAAGTCCTGTGACATACTAAGGATAAGATTGCTTAAACAAACAAACAATATATATCTACACTAATAAAAGAGAAACATGGTAATTGGCGTACGACCGCTACCCTTTTCATTGGCTAATCAGTGAGTATATGCAAATTAACTGTCAGCCAAGATGGCGGCCGGCAGCCAGGCAGCTGGAAGCGAACATGAAGCTTGCTTGCTGGCCTCTGAGCTACAACTCTAAGCCACTATGTACTATGATGCAAATAAGAAGATAAACAAAACACCAGAAATCAGCCCGACTGAAACCCAGCCGGACCAAAACATTGTATCGATGTTTTCAGCAGCAAGGCCTCAGAGCTAAAGCTGGCCCAGAATAAAAAAAAAAAAAGAAGAAGAAAACAAGGAGCGGTTGGAAGCTTTAGTCACTCGCTTCCGGAAAACAGCCCTCAGCCCCTCACCCAGACTGGCCAGGCACGCCAGTGGGGACCCCCACCCTGATCCAGGACACCCTTCAGGGCAAACCAGCCAGCCCCCACCCATGCACCAGGCCTCTATCCTATATAGTAAAAGGGTAATATGCCTCCCGGCACAGGGATCAGTGGAGCAGCGAGGCTCCCAGCACCAGGATCAGCGTGCCAGGGGGCAGCGCCCAAACCCCCTGATCAGCCCTGCTCTGTGCCTGATAGGGGGGAGCTCCCCAATCCCCTGATCGCCCTGTGGCTCTGTGTGTGACAGGGGGCGGGGCCACAACCTCCCTATCTGCCCTGCTCTGTTCATGACAGGGAAAGGCGCCCCAACCCCCTGATCAGCCCTGCTCTGTGCCTGATAGGGGGGAGCTCCCCAATCCCCTGATCAGCCCTGCTCTGTGTGTGACAGGGTGCAGCGCCCCAACCCCCCCCCCCCCACCCCCATGGGCCCTGCTCTGTGTGTGACAGGTTAGAGCCATAACCTCTCCATCGGCCCTGCCCTGAGTATGACAGCGGTGGCACCCCATCCCCCTGATCGGCCCTGCTCTGTGGGTGATAGAGGGCGGCGCCCCAACCCCCCTCCACGGGCCTTGCTCTGTGTGTGACAGGGTAGAGCCATAACCTCCCCATTGGCCCTGCCCTGAGTGTGACAGGGTGCAGCGCCCCAACCCCCTGATCCGCCCTGCTCTGTGTGTGACAGGGGGCGGTGCCCCAACTCCCCTATTGGCCCTGCTCTGTGCATGACAGTGGGGAGCTCCCCAACACCCTGATTGACCCTGCTCTGTGAGTGACAGGATATGGACCCCCAACCCCCCTGATGGGCCCTGCTCTGTGACAGGGGGCAGCATCCCAACCTCCTGATGGGCCCTGCTCTGTGAGTGACAGGGGGCAGCGCCCCAACCCCCTGATCGGCCCTGCTCTGTGCGTGACAGGGGGTGGCGCTGTAACCTCCCCATCGGCCCTGCCTTGAGTGTGACAGGGGGTGGTGCCCCAACCCCCTGATGGGCCTTGCTCTGTGAGTGACAGGGGGAAGCGCCCCAACCCCCTGATTGGCCCTGCTCTGTGCATCACAGGGGGTGGCGCCGCAACCTCCCCATCGACCCTGCCTTGAGTGTGATAGGGGCGGTGCCCCAACCCCCCAATCGGCCCTACCCTGAGCATGAGTGAGGGTGGCATCACAACCTCCTGATCCGCCCTGCTCTGTGCATGACGGGGCGGTACCCCCGACTCCCCAATCGGCCCTGCTCTGAGCCTGACCAGGGGCTGCACTTAGGGATTGGGCCTGCCCTCTGCCACCCGGGAGCAGGCCTAAGCCAGCAGGTCGTTATCTCCCGAGGGGTCCCAGACTGCGAGAGGGCACAGGCCAGGCTGGGGGACCCCCCTCCCCCCACCCCCCGAGTGCACAAATTTTTGTGCACCGGGCCTCTAGTATATACACTAATAAAAGAGAAACATGGTAATTAGCATACAACCGCTACCCTTTTCATTGGCTAATCAGTGAGTATATGCAAATTAACTGTCAGCCAAGATGGCGGCCGGCAGCCAGGCACTGAAGCGAGCATGAGGCTTGCTTGCTGCAGACTCCAACGTTCCCCGCCTCACTTGCTGGACTCTCAGTTGCAACTCTAAGCAACTATGTACTATGTTGCAAATAAGAAGCTAAATAAAACTCCAGAAACCAGCTGGACTGAAAGCCAGCCAGACCGAAACTTTGTATCGATGTTTTCAGCAGTGAGGCCTCAGAGCTAAAGCTGGCCCAGAATAAAAAAAAAAGAAAAAGAAAAAGAAAACAAGGAGTGGTTGGGAGCTTCAGTCACTCGCAACCCGGAAAACAGCCCTCAGCCCCTCACCCAGACTGGCCAGGCACCCCAGTGGGGACCCCCACCCTGATCCAGGACACCCTTCAGGGCAAACCAGCTGGCCCCCACCCGTGCACCAGGCCTCTATTCTATATAGGAAAAGGGTAATATGCTTCCCGGCACCGGGATCAGCGTGACAGGGGGCAGCGCCCAAATCCCCTGATCCCCTGCGGCTCTGTGTGTGACAGGGAGCGGGGCCACAACCTCCCTATCCGCCCTGCTCTGTTCCTGACAGGGGAAGGCGCCCCAACCCCCTGATCAGCCCTGCTCTGTGTCTGACAGGGGGAGCTCCCCAACCCCCTGATTGCCATGCGGCTCTGTGTTTGACAGGGTGCAGCGCACCAACCCCCTGATCGGCCCTGCTCTGTGTGTGATAGGGTGCGGTGCCCCAAACCCTCCCCCCCACAGGCCCTGCTCTGTGCCTGATAGGGGGGAGCTCCCCAATCCCCTGATTTCCCTGCAACTCTGTGTTTGACAGGGTGCAGCACACTAACCCCCTGATCGTCTCTGCTCTGTGTGTGACAAGGTGCGGTGCCCGAAACCCTCCCACCCCCCACGGGCCCTGCTCTGTGTGTGACAGGGTAGAGACATAACCTCCCCATTGGCCCTGCCCTGAGTGTGACACGGTGCAGCGCCCCAACCCCCTGATCTGCTCTGCTCTGTCCATGACAGGGGGGAGCTCCCCAACCCCCTGATCGGCCCTGCTCTGTGCGTGACAGGGGGTGGCGCCACAACCTCCTCATCGACCCTGCCTTGAGTGTGACAGGGGGTGGTGCCCCAACCCCCCAGTCAGCCCTACCCTGAGCGTGACTGAGGGTGGCATCGCAACATCCCAACCCGCCCTGCTCTGTGCATGAGGGGGCAGCGCCCCAACTTCCCAATTGGCCCTGCTCTGAGCCTGACCAGGGGCTGCACTTAGGGATTGGGTCTGCCCTCTGCCACCCGGAAGTAGGCCTAAACCAGCAGGTCGTTATCTCCTGAGGGGTCCCAGACTGCGAGAGGGCACAGGCCGGGCTGGGGGACTCCCCTCCCCCCACCCCCCGAGTGCACAAATTTTTGTGCACCGGGCCTCTAATATATATATATATATATATATATATATATATATATATATATTAGATATTTTTGAAGGAGAAAAGACTATTATGTATACTTAGGTTTTAAACCCACTAGACACCTTTTGTCCTGTTGTCTGTTTTGCAATAGTCAAAATGAAAAAAGAAGTAAAAGAAAATGAAAGGCTGTGTAGATTATTTTCTCTGCATTAAAATCATAAAGTGTCAAAGGGCAGTGATCCAACACGATAAGCCAAGAGTTCTAGTTTTCACAGAAATCCTATGTTCTAATGACTCATTGAAAAAATGATTACAAGTTTAGGAAATTAACTTAAATTTAATATGACCACATTACCTCTTGGTTGGTTCATAATTATTTTCAAATAATTTTTATAAATAATTATTTCAAATGCTGCATTTTGCTATACATCATGAAGTAACTAAGTTAAGAATTTAAATTATGCTGCTTTAGTATTTGTAATTAATCACATTTTCACTTCATAAACAGCCTTTAATTTGGAATTTGAGCTTAAATTTAGTAAAAAGCTGAGCTGATTGTTAAAAGATCTCTTCAATTTAACTATTAATTAAATAAAACAATATAGTCTTTAAATAGTTTCCTTAAATGGTTTTAAGCCCTAATATGTTCTGTGTGGTTTATCTATGGTCTTTAGATTATTGGAAAGATTCCAGTACCACAAGTTTTAAATTAAAGCCAATAATTGTAATATTATAATGATAATATAATTCCACCAAATAGTGTTATAAATTTACCAAAAAAAAATAGAGATTGGGAATTAAATATTTCTGGTATCTTAGAATTTAAGAAGTATTTGAGAGCATTTAAAATATATTTCTATTGATATCAGAGAGGAATGGAGAAGGAGAGAAACACCAATGATGAGAGAGAATCATCAATTGGCTGTCTCCTGCACACCCCCCACTGGGGATCCAGCCTGCAACTCCTGCATGTGTCCCGACTGGGAATCGAACTCTGACCTCCTACTTCATAGGTAAACGCTCAACTACTGAACTATGCTGGGTGTGCTGTGATCAATTTAGGAGAAATGAGTGATGGGCAGGTTGGAAAAGAAAAACTTTGAAGAAGAAAACCTCTAGGTTCAGAAATACTGTGGAGCACCAAAAATTACAATCTGCAAATTTACTAGGGGCCCAGGGCACGAATTAGTGCACCTTGAAAGGAATTGTGGGCTTCGAGGCTGTGGTGGGCACAGGGGTGAGTCTTGGCCCATCCTCCCCACCCCCACTCAGCCCCTCCCACCGCAGCCCCCAGTTTCCTGTCTGACAGCAACTCTGCTCCCTGCGTCTGATAGTCCGGTCCCCCTTGCACCCACTGAAGTTGCTGAGCTATTGGGACTGGCGCCTGGTGCTGGCAGCAGGTGTGAGCAGTGGCTCCAGCACCAGCTGTAGGTGCTAGCAGGGCTGTCACAGGCTGTGGATATGAGAGGCAACTGCTGCCCCCGATCGCCTCTCAGGAGCAGGGGGGTGGTGGAGAAGCCCTGAGGGGCAATCAGGGCCAGCAGCTGCTGCTCACATCTGATGGTCCTGAGTGATTGGGGCCAGCACTGGGTGCTAACAGCTCTGGCGCCAGCAGCAGGTGCGAGCACCTGGCAGGACCATGGCATGTGGGAGCAAAGAATTTTCAGTAACCACCAGAGGCTCACCCCAATGACAGCGATCCTGCCATGGCTGATGCCCACCATGTTCTGTGCTCTACTGCCTGCTGCTGATGCCCACCATTTTATGCGTGCGCCCCCGATAGACAGCGCACATCACAGTGACCAATTGTTTGGTTGTTCCGCCGTTCAGTCTATTTGCATATTAAGGATATATATATATATATATATATATATATATATATATATATAATCTTGAGGATAGTAATCTTGAGAATTAAATGCATTTGAGTTGGGAAATGCAGTATGTGGGAACAGCAAAGAAGAAGTAAAATGGAATAAGTGCCTGTGTCCTGTCATGGAATTTGATTGTCATTAGGTCTTTAGCTTGGGGGACTCATGAAGCTTCAGAAAGGGAATAGACTCTTAGTTTTGCTACCAGTTAGCTGCAGGATTTTAGAAAAGTAAGTTACCATCTTTGAATCTCACCATCTTTATTATATTCAAATTATATTCTGTCTCCTCCACTAACCATTTTTTTTAATGGTTATCCCGCAGATAAACTTTCTCTCTCTCCAGTGAAGTTCCAGGACACATGTTTCTTTTTCCGTCATGTTGCATGCCTCTGTCTCACTTAGCTGCTTTTCTGGCGAGTCCTCCTTTTCTTTTCTTTGGGGGTTTCTTTGTCTACCCATGTTTGATCTCACTGACATATCTAGTTGTTGAGTTGTTCAGTGGCTGCTCCCTGGGTGGCAGTGGCTGCTCCCTGGGTGGCAGTGGCTCCTCGGGCTGTGGTTGCTCCTTGGGCAGTTGTGGAAGCAGCTGCTCCTTTGTTGGTAGCAGGGCTTCTGGTGGGTGCTGTTCACAGCTGTGGTGGCTCTTCTGGCTGGTGGAGGGAGGCTTCACACACAGTAACTATTCCCCAGACAGAGCGTGTGGTGATCAGGAGGCCGCTGTTGCTTGAATCTGCTGTGTTGATTTAAAGGCACCAAATACAACACAACAAGTTACAACGTACCAGGCACTAAACATGAATGTATTTACGATATTAATAACCCCAAATAAAGGTGGCCACCTGAGCAAAGAGAGTTAGGAGATAAGGAAGAAAGAAGAGAGATAGAAGAGAAAAAAGAAAGAAAGAAAAAAAAAGGAGTGCAAAAATGAAATTGGAAAAAGGGAGGGAAAAAAAGAAGAGGAAAAGAAAACAAAAAGTAAGAGAGAAAAGAGAATGAAGTATAAGAGGGGAGGAGACTATTTATATGAGGAGAAAACTCCTATAGAACTGCCACTAATCCCAACAAATTACAGCAACAGATTCCTGGAGATGAGTACAAACTACAAACAACCAATAATATCAAGCGACGCAAGGGAAAACAGAAGCACAGAAATAACCAGTGGTGGGGGGGGGGGGAGTGCAGAAAAATAAAAAGAATAAGCAGAATAACCTCATAAACAATCCTAAAAAAAACCCCAATATACTCATCAATCAAGCAAACAACAATAAAACAATAGAGAGAGAAAAGAAGAAGAAGAAAAAAAAATTTGGATAGTGAAGGAAGATAAGGGAAAGGTGTATAAGGATTTAGAGCAGGGGATTGGACAAAGGATATATAAGTAGGGTGAAATTTTGACAGGGGGTAAAAAGAATAGGGAAAATCTAAAGCTGGAGTAGGGTAAGAGAAACAGGACAACAAAAGGGAAAAAGTGGGGAAGAGGGTTTAGCACAGAGGCTAAATTGAGGTAGGGAGAAATGTTGCTAAAGGAACGATGAAAATAGAATGGAGAACATTAGTCCCAAAATAAAATAAAGACAAAATAAAATGACACTTTAAAAAATGGTAAAATGGTAGCAGTAATAATACTAGTTAAAAATAAACATGTAGTAATTGAAAGGGTAAAATCAGGTGATGGAAAAAAGAAAAAAAAGAAAAAATGTTTTCTTAGTTAGAAGGTGAAAAAGTAATTTAAAAAAATAAAAATAAAAATGTGCAGTAATGCAGGTGCTTCAGATCTTCTGCTCTTCTTTTTGGCACGCCCGGAATTCAGGAGAATGTTGAATTTCCCTCTGATACACTGTTCCTCCATGTTGTAAGCCACAGTCCTGATTTTAAGGCAGGCCGTGTTGGTTCCCCTTATTGCCTTATCTGTATTTACAGAAGAGTCAGTTCGTGGCTCTGCCTCTGGGTGGCAGTGTGTCTGGATTGACCTCCAAGGCTATAAGTCCTCTCTGACCAGGAGTTCTCTATTGTACCTGAACCAGCTCCACCCAGAGCTGGCTCCCCAGGCGCCACTCCCAGCTCTGTTTCCCAGGCTCCCCAAAAACAATCTTCCCCTACAGGCTCCGCTAGCGACCCCAACTGGGCAATCCCCTACACTGGGTTCAACAATCAAACTCACAGATTTAAGAGGAAGTGTGTAAACAAGAGCCTGGGAAGCTGTGCGAACTCGCAGGGCTCCACCTTCCAGATATGTGCGGAGTCTGCACGCGCTCTGGCCCCTGGCACCAAGTAGCCGGCTGGCTGGGAGAATCTGAGGCTGCCCCTTTGCATCCAGTCCAACTATGGGCTTATTTATAGTGTTACCTTCTGCGAGCAGCCCTGCGGGAGCCGTCCCCACTTGCAGGCCACACTGGCCTCAATGGGCGCGGACTTTGTGGGGCGCAGATTTCCTCCTCCGCGCACGCGCGCTCATGCGCGTGTTCCTCGCTCCAACCTGAATTGCAAACCGCACCTTTGGGGGAAGTCTAACCTTTCCGTGGGGGGAATCAGGTCTCCTCTGAGTTCATGTAGTCGAGCTGCTTGAGAGCCATTGCCTCCGGGTTAGTAGCCAATCTCTGGATGCGGATAACAGCTGCTCAAGATGGCACGGTCTCGCAACTGAGCTGGCGCCCAGGGGAAGGTTTCAGCCTCAATCTCTAACCATCCCCATTTTCTGGGAGTTCTCTGTCTTTCCTGGCTGCAGACTGTTTCTCAGCTGAATCTCCTCTGCTTGTTCAGGCTGTATGTTACCCGTTTCAGCTGCTTGGCCTTATCTGCTCCGGGACAAAGCACCAACACATCCGTCTAAACCTCCGCCATTTTTTCTCTTCCCAGGACACATGTTTCTATGTCGCTCATTGTATTTGTTGTGTTCAGCCTCTCTTATGCTTATTTTAGCATGTGTCTGTATACATATGACTCCACTGGAAAATAAACTTTTTGGAAGAAAGTTTCATTTCTACACACCTTTATTGCTCTGTAAAATATATAGGACGATTTCCTGAGAGTAGGCGATAACTATGTGCTTTAAAAACAACTTGGTTACCTACTTAAAATGCAGATTCCAGAGATTAGCTCTCTAGTACTTGCTGTGCAATGCAGTAGATACTAGCCACGAGTATTTATTGAGCACTTGACATATGCCTAGTCCTAACTGAAATACTGTAGTCATAAAATGCACCAAACGTGGTGCAAAAACTGTAAAATGTTTCATTTAATGACATTTACATGTTGATTGTATGTTGCAATGATAATATTTTGAATTTCTTAGGTTAAATACAATATTTTAAAAATTTATTTCACCTGTTTCTTTTTAATTTTTTAATGTGACTTTAAAATCTTTAAAATTACCTACATGATCCATCTTATATTTCTTTTGGACAGCACCGGTTAATACATTTTTTATTCAGTAAAATACTGTGCATTACACCAATCCACAATTTTTAACAAGATTCTCAGGTGAATCCAATGTATACAAACATTTGAAAATTGCCAGGTTGGCACATTAAGTATACATAGTAGACAGTCAACAAGTGATGGTGGCAGTGGTATTGCTCATCATCTCACTAGTTTGATACTATTATTCTGTAAGTGAATTCTATTAATGAATGAAGGTCCTTACATTTTGCCGTTCTGACTTTACATACCAGTCTTTTGCCCCAAAAAAGAAAAGGTTGCCACCATTCTGAATGGCATATTTAATGAATGACAAAGATTATTTGAGGTCATTGGAAACAATTAGCACCTTGTTTGCTATAGTAAACAGGACTTCTGTTTTCAGAAAATGTTTCTTGCCAGCTTCAAAAGAGAGGCTGATATCCTAGGAAAAGACCAATCAGAGGAAGACAGAGCTAAAAAAAATTGTGCTTGAGGACTTGGCTGTTAAAGTTAGGTGGTAAGTAAGCCTGATTAATTTACACATTGATCCATTATTGAGAGAAATTGAATTTGAATGGATTGTTGAAAGAGCAGGGGATAAGGAGAAAGTATACAGGAAATTTAGAATTAAGAATGCATTATGTCCAGGGAGTGACAAAATGGAATATTAAAACAAAAATACATTTAGAATTAATTAAATGAAAAATAGACTTTACACTAGTCTGGATTTATAAAGTTACAGCTTCAGTTCATTCTGACATTCAGATGTTGGAGAAATCAGAATATTATACAGCATAATATAGTTAATGAGGCTTTTAAGGGAGGAAACACACCTATTTTAAAGCTTTTCATTCTTTTTTTACCCTAAAACAAACAAACAAGGAAAAGAACTTACATTCCTGAATAGTAGCTCGATTAAAAACCACACACAGGACAGTTATATTTTCCCTAAGATGCTGGCTGAGGCACAATAGATAGATTTAAAAAAAAAACAAACAAACAAGATGTATTAGTATATCTGTTGGATTGTCAAGCCCATCATTTTTTCCTTTAAACAAAATAATCTACCATTTTTCCCTTTAAGAAAAATAAACTACTTTGCTATCTTTGCAAATAAGAGTTGAGGGTGGGACACAAGGAACCTTTTAGTGTTTTAAATTCTCCACAAGGCTTACTGGGAATGACTTAATAGCCTTCTGAGAGAACTGAGGTTGCATTTTGTGCCATGGCAAATTTAAACCCAGGTCACAGAGATGTTAAATAGCAAATGACACATTTGCTGTGCCACCCAGCTGCCTTCTCTAATGCACCAGCACTGCCTTCTGAACAAAGTCAGCATGACAATGTTAGACTCTGTGCGAGTGGTTTTGTTGATCCAGTTAATGTAAAAGAAGAAATTCTGCCCACAGTTAAAAGGCTACTTAGCTCACCCTGGCTGGTTTAGCTCAATGGATGGAGCGTCGGCCTGCGGACTGAGGGGTCCCGGGTTCGGTTCCTGCCAGGGGCACATGCCTGGGTTGCGGGCTTGATCCCCAGTGGGGGACGTGCAGGAGGCAGCCAGTCGATGATTCTCTCTCATCATTGATGTTTCTCTCTCCCCCTCTCCTTTCCTCTCTAAAATCAATAAAATATATATATAAAAAAATAAAAAAAATAAAAGGCTACTTAGCTCAATTGCTAATTCACCCCTAAAGTGTCAAATAAATGACTTACCTCTCTGAAGGAGCCCTAACCCTGCACCTCATGAGTGAAACATTTTCAAGCTGTTCAATGAGTCAGACTTGGGATCGAAATATTGGTGGAGGGACAATGCTTCCTATGCTAGATGGCAGAGGTCATAGGCTAGTTAGCATCATCAGGCTACTGTAATTAATCTTTTAAAAAGATGTTTTGCCTCAAGGAAAGCTTGTTAAAATGAAGTTATAATCATGGTTATTTTGTGGTCATGTATGGAGGATTGTCTCTGTTGACAAAATCCTAATTGTTTATTTTTTATCCTATCACTGTTTCACAAGTGCTTTCTTCAAAATACTCTCACTGGAATATCCACCTCCTGTGAATCAAAGCCACATCATTAATTAATCCCAAAGTTAAAAGTGAGAACCAGGTAATCTGTGAAGGGCAAAGAGCTGGAGGCTTTCATTCTTTTTTTAAAAAAAATTCAATATGTTTTTATTGATTTCAGAGAGGAAGGGAGAAGGATAGAGAGATAGAAACATCAATGATGAGAGAGAATCAGTGACTGGCTGCCTCCTCCACACCCCACACTGGGGATCAAGCCCCCAGCCTTGGCAGGAATAGTGATATCCTGGCTCATAGGTCAATGTTCAAACACTGAGCCAGGACAGCTGGGGCGAGGCTTTCATTCTTGATGTCCTAGGGATGCATAGCATTGGAATCATAGGAAGAGAAGATGGAACTTGTTAAGTTGGAGGAAGACAAAACACTTAGCTGAGGATAGTTTTCGCTTGTCAGGCTGGTTACTGTCTCTTAGCTGTGACTTTGATCTCTTGACTAGACAAGCATTTGAACCCTAGGAAGAAAGCTGCTCCTTGATGTGGCTGCACATGAGAACGAGCTGGGGAACTTCACACGCTTGTCCTGGAACCATCCTAACTTTTTGTTGACCTGTGATTCCTGGACTTAGGGCCTCATTTATAAAATTCTCACAAAATGTTTTAAGAAAAAATAAAGATACAGAAAATACATGGAGTATGTTACCATTGATCATGTAAAACATGTAAAAATATTATGTGGTAGGTAGAGTAGACATAATAAAAGTGTAGAGAAATTCAGGGAAATGTCGAATGACATATTTATGAAAGGTTACCTCAGAGGAATGGAGAGGGATGCCATCCTTGGTACATACTTACTCTAAAAATACGAGCTGTTTATCTACAATTCCTGTGTAACCGTGTATCCTGTATTTTACATGGCAACCTTGGTCAGGAAGGGCTATATAGCAGCTTCAGATGACTATGTGATGTGCAGATACCTTCTTTTAGTCTTTTCCAATGTTCCCTGTTGTAATAATCTCTTGATTAGCAAAAGTAATATTTCTTATTTGGGCAATGGGAGCACAGGTATTCATTTTGCTATTCTTTATAGCTTTCTGTATGTGTAAATTATTCCATAAGTAATATTGAAAATATCTGTGCAACAAAATAAGAACTGAAGCATGTGATAAGGTCCTCTGGATAAAGTACTTTAGGAGGTTAAAAGAGATAACTCATATCCAGTGGAGGGGTTCCCAGAGCTATGAAAAGCATGAAGACATAAATGCAAAGGGGATAATGAAAACAGCAATTACAATACTAATTATTAAAATAATGCACAATATGCATGTTGTTTTAAAGAGCATTTCTTGAGTGCTTTGTGCCAAACAACATTTTAGCTTTTTTTCTGTTTCACTTAGTACTCTCAAAAACCCTTTGAGATAAAAACCATAATTTTCCCACTTTAAAAATTACCTTTAAAGATGTTAGGTAATTAATGCAAGTCCATATATCTAGTAAGTGGCAGAGGGAAAGTTTTTAACCCCATTCGTGAGGGTTCAATACACACTCGTAGCTAACTGCACACGCACCCATAATAAATACTGCATTTGGCAGTCAGATATGGAGTGCATCCCTCCTGTGCTAGCCATCCTTCTCTAGGTGCTTTAGGAGTTTCCTTATTTGATTCTTACACCAATCTTATGAGTTAGGTACCATCCAACTTTACAAGCTGAAGCAAAGTAACTTGCCGAAGAACCACTGACTACAAAACAGCAGAATTTTATTTTAAACCAGTCCTACTGAAGTCCAAAACCAGTTAACCAAGGACGCTTTTTAATGTAGGTAACATCAATGGTAAGGTGAAGAGGAATAATAGAAAATATATTCCTTGGAATAGATGCTGGGCATCAAATCACAAAGTAAAACTCAGACATTTTTTCTCTCAGTAATTGCCTGTGCCAAGGGTTAGAGAGGTGACCATTGGACGTTTTTGAACAGGGAAATGAATTGAGTAGAACTATGCTTTGAGAAGATTAATAGCAAAGTAATATGAATTTCAGTTGACAGGTTATTACCATACATTTGGATCAGTGTGGCTTAATTCACTGTTCTTTCAATTTATTGTTGTCTTGCCCCAACATTTACCAGAGTTTTACATATGACAGCGCTCAATATTACATGTGACGGGTAATCAATAATTGTGTCTTGCATGAGTAAGTGAATGAATGGTATATATAATCCACACTAATGATTAAGACATGCTACTTCTGAGTTTGAAAGATGTTCTGATATAAGAACTCTAAAAGAGGTTCAGATTTCCAAGGTCTGCCACTGTCTTGCTTTGTTAGCATTCTCTCTATGATTTGTAAATGAAATAGTTCCTGAGGTTCCTTGTGATATTATCATTATGAGTTTTTAAAGGAGTATGCATTTGAGGGTCCACAAAGTACAACTCCCATTCAGAGCAGACGATTAAAAGGGAGGACTCTGAAGTCTATAATTATCTCTAGCAGTGGTATTTATCTATTTTAATCGTCCTGCTATAGAAGGGTAGATGTATTTCATTCCCTCACCCAGTTTGCAGCCTTACTTTAGTTGTTTTACATACATTCGGACCTATTGGCCATTGTTATTCATTTCAGATCAATGTGCTGAATGCGAACCCACTCAAAAAAGTGGTAATTATATGACTAGGGAGGGAAAAGAACTGATCATTTGTGTGTTCATTCTAGGACAGCATTCTGGTGAAGTACATGTTTTAAAATGACTTATGGCACATATTTCTACATATAGTGTTACCAAACCTGACTCTCTTTTAAGTGTTTCACACACTTAAAAAGGTTATTCATGAAGAACTATGTAATGATATGTACACAGACACACACTTGAAGTCAAGCCTCAACAGAGTCTAAAACAAAAATGATACCACCAAAACTCTCTACTGAACTCACCCAGTATATTAAAAAATTAAATTTCTTTCATGAAATTGTCAACCTTTGGAGTTAATGAATTATATCATTTAAATATTTCCAAGTGAGGGGGCTCATCTGAATACGCAAAAAAACCAAAACCAAAACAAAACAACAAACAAACACAACAGAAAAGTTTCTTAGTTCAAATTTCAGAAGATAGGCTGTCCTTTAAGAGTATTTCTTTATAGAAACAATACTTTTATTGAAACTTAAAATCTCCCACACATAATAAACTTATGTTTTTCAGAGCAAGGCATATATTGACCACATTTGAAAGGAAATAGGTCTTAGCTATATATCTATGTATAGATGAGTAAGAGAATAATTGTTTTACTGGTAGTGCTTTTTAAGTGCTTTATAAGTGCTATTCCTACTGGCCTTAGGAAGTATATTTCAGGATTCCATATCCAGAACTTCCCTTCATCATCTGTCACTTCAAACTATTTCCCCTAATGTCCCAATCTTGAACCTGAGGCCTTTAGTCCCAGATCATTCCCACACCACTGTTTTCAGAAGTGGTTTCTATATTTAAAATTAAAAGTGATGAAAACAAACAAAAACAAAAACCTACGTGCCACTCTGTACTTTAGCAAACCTATAAATTAATCTGTAAGTTTATCTCAAGATATCTCTATCAGAGCATCTACCATATTTGTTTAATAGACATGTTTTTTTTCTCTGTACAATACATTAATTCTTTTTAGTGAAAACTCATATATTATCTAGGTTCGTATACTTACCCTGTGTTTTAGAGATACTTTAACTTTCTGGCTAATACAAACTTAACAATTATCCAATTGTCTGTAGATAAAGTTAACTGATACTAATTTAGTTAACACTTTTCTTGTTTTTGTTTCTGTTTGTCTACCTTGAGCTACAATAATAACTATATGAATTATTTAGCAATTATTTTCAAATGGGGGTTGGAATCTTCATTTTGCTCCATTCTTAACTGCTATGCTTCACTTTAAAAAAATACATTTTATTGATTTTTTACAGAGGAGAAGGGAGAGGGATAGAGAGTTAGAAACATCAATGAGAGAGAAACATCGATCAGCTGCCTCCTGCACACCCCATCCTGGGGATGAGCCTGCAACCCAGGTACATGCCCTTGACCAGAATTGAACCTGGGACCTTTCAGTCTGCAGGCTGATGCTCTATCCACTGAGCCAAACCGGCTAGGGCTTATGCTTCACTTTTTTATAAAAGCAGAGTCAAATGCATCATTTAAGGTTTTAAATTTTTATGTATAGTTGTGGCAATAATGTTATAGCAAAACTAATATTGGTGCTCAAGTTAGTGAGCTAAGTAATATAAAAGAATAATCAGAGGAGAAAAGTTAAGTGAAAATACAAATATATTGCCATATTCAGAGATTGTCACTAAGGGACAACCAACATTCCCAGAAGTGATGACTTTCTATCTTAGAAATATTTATAGTTCAGACTTTTTTATGCAGAAAGGAGGTCTGGGTTTTATATACAGGGGTGGGCAAAAATAGGTTTACAGATATGAGTATGCAGAGCACAGGGTTAATAAAGCTATTGTAAGAATCATAACCTATATCACTTTTTCCTATGAACAACTGTACACTTACTTTTGCCCACCCTGTATTTGACTTCTTTCACCTCATCTCGCATTTGGCCCTGTTAAACTAAACCTTGAATGCTGTAAGTAGAAAAATTTTATGGACTTGGGGAGGACACCAACTTGTTACCTTGCTTGTCAAAGAATCAGACATTCAGTAAATCTATACTAATAAAAGGGTAATATGCTAATTAGACCAGGTCGACCAGACATCTTCCGGTCTTCCGGTCCTTCTTCCAGACAAAGCCATGGTGGCGGGGGCCAAGGCAGAGGTGGTTAGGGGCAATCAGGCCAGCAGGGGAGGGTTGAAAGGGGTGATCGGGCCAGCCGGGGAGAGCAGTTAGGGGCGATCAGGCAGGTAGGCAGAGGCAGTTAGGGGTGATTAGGCAGGCAGGCAGGTGAGAGGTTAGGAACCAGCGGTCCCGGATTGCAAGAGGGACATCCCCCGAGGGGTCCCAGATTGGAGAGGGTGCAGGCCAGGCTGAGGCACCCCTCCCCGAACCATGCACGAATTTCATGCACTGGGTCTCTAGTCTACATAATCAAACTTCAAATATTAGTTAACTGCAATTACGTCTTTAGGATTTTTGTCTTCTTCTCTTAAAAATACTGGTTTTCAAAAGTAAAGTATTTGGCATGGTATTTTAAATGCAAAAGGGAAAGAAAAGAAATGAGAAGATATAGTTGTTCAAACAGAAGGATAAATTTTCCAAGGAAAATATACTTAACATTTATTTTTATTATCCAAAATTCTGCTGAGTGCTATGAATGTTCATCAAAGAGACATTCTCATTGCTCATTTGATCTTCCCTTGAAGTTTTTATTAAAATGACCATAATATGCTTTCATTTTCAAAAGCTCTAACTTATATAATTGAAGATATGTTTAAAATTTTTCTTCATTTCAAAAGAAATAATCCATACATTCCTTAATGAACAGAAAACATTCACTTCATTCAGATTCTGTGGACTATATTGTTACCTGACAAGCATTTATTTTTAAAAATTCTAGGTGAATTGTAGTAAGTGAAAAATGCTCTTTAGTATCACTCTCTACTTATTGGTACAAAAAATGTCAGCTTAAAAATTAGATGGATATTTTTAAAAACAGCCTATGGAAGTGGAATGATATTTTGAAATATTTTTAGAAGTTTATTTGGAAAATAAGATAAATTATTTAACATTAAAGCCCACCGAGAAAATTTAGTGATCTTAAGGATATGTAACCAAGTATTATAAAGTACTTTTAAAAAATAACAGATAAATTGAAAGATTATAACAATAGCTAGTCATTACCCAATCTTACAGCTAAAATGGATGTCAAGATTAAACATGGAAATATGCATTTTAACCACATAGGTCTTTAACAGAGGCTGTTTGCCCTTCTTTTAATAATCGAGTCCCTTCATTTTGCTTAAAGACCTTGAATTTTCCGAGTACCATGCTTATTGAATATAGTGTTTGATTTATAGGATGAAGAATTACATTTTCTCTTTTATATGGGGTTTAAAAATAAACCTCTCATTCTCCACTAAATGAAATTAAAGGCATATCCTTATTATGGGTTATGAAAGAGAGAACAGAAGAAAGGTGTGGAATATCAAGAGATCCACTCTATTTTTACTCTCTCATCATAAATCTTGGCACAATTAGCTTTTCAGAATTATAGGACATGCCATTTTTTTTAGCAAATTCATTTTGGTTAGATAGAGGAACAGTTTTTTTGTATTTTTTAATAGCAATACATTTTAACAGCTGATATTCTGAGTAAATTTTAAACATATGCCTGTATAATGGTTTTATATTTATATTTAGAGTAAATTTCTGAATGACTAATACCATCAGGAATTTGGGGGTACGCAGATATGTAGATAGAAGAACTAGAAGAGCTCTAACTTACATACTTGCAAACAGGTCTGTGACCTTCCTCAATATTGTGACAGGCACTTAAGACACTAGCACTTATTTGCTTAAGGAAATCTTTTTTGTAGGTCTTTCTTGCAATGCACAACAAATACTTTGGCAAAAATAGTATACTATGAGTGGGAATAGTGAAAACATGAGCATTTCCCTTCAGAATATCTATAGTTTTCCATGAAAATGTCTTACATTTTGAGTATTTGATTACCTTTCATTTAATTACATGTGTGCATATATGTGTTTGCATGTGTGTAATTTATACTTTTACTTCTCCAATTATCATTATCAAAGATTAATTGATTTTTAAATTTTCTCCATATAATATGAAAAAATATATAATTTTTTTATCTTAACCATCATTTACCAGTATTTTAAAATATCTGTGTTTTTAGACCCTGCTTTGTTATTATTTTTATATTGTCTCTTGTCTTTTAGGAATGATTTTGACATAATAAATTTCACTTGGCAACCCGTTTATAACTAGTAGTTTATACTTAGCATTGATTAACTGGCTTTAATGCTCATAACCACTTCTTCCAGTACATGAGTTTCCACTGTTGTACATACTGTTAAATGTAACTGTTCTCTTAGCTAGGTAAAATATTTATTCATACACTGTTTTTCAGGAAGTGTAAATGAAAGGCATGCTTTACAAGCTCTTGAAACTCAGAACATTATTTACTGATATGAAAAGCATCTGGGTCTAATATAATATTTTTGGGTTAAAACTTTTTTTAAAGTATATTTTTATTGATTCCAGAGAGGAAGGGAGAGGGAGAGAGAGATAGAAACATCAATGATGAGAGAGAATCATTGATCGGCTGCCTCCCACTGGGGTTTGAGCCTGCAACTCAGGCATGTGCCCTAACCGGAAATTGAACCATGTCATCCGGGTTCATAGGTTGACGCTCAACCACTGAGCCATGCCATCTGGGCTTATTATTATTATTACCATTTTATATAGATGAAAAAACTGACAGAGAGGTTGGATGTCTTGACAAAAATAAATAAATTCACAACTCAGAAGACATGAGTTTTATCATCTTTGAGGAAGGAACAATGAAATCATCCTGATAAAGCTTGTATTTTTTATCTGACCTTTTTTTTTTTGGTCTACCTATGTATTTGTAGTATTTTAAAAATAATATATGTATATAAAACATATTTTTAATTAATAAACATCGTATCAGATTATTTCTACATGTTGCTTTATTTTTATTGAATTTTTGCCTTGATGTGAAAGGTCTCTAATAAGTTTAGGGAACTAAATAAGTACGTTTGTTGGATTCAGTAGCAAGTAGCATCGTGGACACAAATATATGCTAAACTGAACTCACTTTCTCCCTCCCAAATGGTCTCTTCCTCTTTAGTATGTTGTTCTCTCAGTGGCACTTACTGCTGTGCTGACTGGACTATAAATGGATGGTTTGAGCACAGCTCATTCCCCTTTACCTTTTTTTAAAAAAAAATTGTTCTTATATTGTTTTTGTGTTGTGTTGTGTTTTATTTTTATTTTTATTTTTTTTGCCTGTTTTCTATTAATCCCCACTACCTTTGTCCAGACCCTCAACTTCCTCTTATCCTGTGTCACTCACACCACAAACCTGCTTTACAAATCTGGGACAAAAACTCTTAGCTTTAAATTTCAGTTTTACTATATTACATTTTAGGGTAAGAAACAACTTTTGTTTCTCGTTGTTCTTTGAGATGTTTCCCAATCTTGAATAATGTACCTCCCACTTTTATAATTTTTACCAGGCTACTGGTATGTTTCCCTTAGTTGATTAACTTTTCTAAACTCTAGTATAGTGTAATGTTAAGATATAATATCTTTGAAATGCAGATTAATATAAATACATTATCATTGGCAAAAGATGATTTGTCATATACCATTTAAATAATAAACTACAGCTTAATGTTTACTTTTGAGAGTCATGTGTTTTACAAGCCCCACAATTATTAACTCTGCCACCTACATGAAGTCCACATTTCTCTAATTTATGAGCCTTTTATTCTGGTGTGCACCTTGTCTATCCAGTTTTACAGTTTGTTTCCTCTGGTAGTCAGTATCTTTGGCACCAGAAATGTCTTGTCTTTCTTATTATTTTTCACTTTTTCCCCCCCTGTTAATGCTATTACCTAGAATTTCTTCCTTCTACTTTCTTCCACATTCTTTCCTCTTTCATCTACCAAATGTCATTCATTTTAATGCTTTACCCCAGGACCCAGCACACTTTGAAATGTTCTCTGATTACTCCACACCACAAGAGCATTTTCATTTTGAATGTACCACATCTTTTGTCATTTAGGTTTTCTCTAAATTATTGTATTTAAACGTATTTTTTAAATGGGTCACTTTGGATTTTGTGGTAGCAAATGAGAGGGCATTAGACATGCAAAAGAGTTGTAGTAGGGGAGACCCCTAGATGAATGAAGGGGATGGAGCAGGAGCAGACAGATAGAGCCTTCAGATCACTGAGCAGGCTTAACACCAGTGAAGGGGAAGGTGAGTAAGGAAGGTTGGATAGGCAGAGCATTAGACTGCAGTGTAATGTTAAGATCTCAGCCAGCACGTAAATTGCCCATATGCACTTATTCATTGAATGGAAAATTGCTTGGGGAATGTCTCCTCTGTCGCTTAAAGACAATGGTGGATACTTTGTGCTTGTTGAAAAATTGGCTGGTTTCCCATCACCACATTTTCCTTTAGCAGTGATTCAAATTGGCTGTGAATGGAAGAAAACAGACTGAAACAACATTTTGGAATTTATTCACTTCTAAAATATGGTTTATGGCTCAACTCTAGACCAAGACCTTTGATCTACTGATCTACTATTAGTAAGATTTATGATACAGATGAAGTTCATTTGTTTGTGTACAACTGTGAATGGAAGAGACAGGGAATGGGGAAAATGCCTAATAATTGAGTTTAAATTTATTTATTTTTTTTAGTAGTGAGTAAAATTAGGTAGCCATTATTATTAAGAACTAGAGGCCTGGTGCACGGATTCGTGCACCAGTGGGATCCCTTGGCCTAGCATGTGGGGATCGGGCCAAAACCTGCTCTCCAACATACCCCGAGGGGTCCTGGATTGTGAGAGGGTGTAGGCCAGGTTGAGGGACCTCACCGGTGCACCATTGGAGGGCTCCAGGGCATGTCCACCCTGTCTAGCCCAGTCCCAATTGGCCGGACCCCAGCAGCAAGCTAACCTACCAGTCAGAGCGTCTGCTCTCTGATGGTCAGTGCACGTCATAGCAACTGCTTGAAGGGTCAGACATTTAGCATATTAGGCTTTTATTATATAGGATATTTAAAATTAACTATAGAGACAACATTTTAAATTGGGTTCTATATGTTTTTATTTTAATAAATTTCAATTATTTAGGCTAATTATGGATACACTAGAGGCCTGATGCACAAAATTCATGCAAGAGTAAGCCTTCGCAGCCGTGGCAGCTGCCTGGATCCTGTGGCTGCAGCCCCAGCTTCGTCTGGAAGGTCGTCTGGAAAGATGTCCAGTCTAATTAGCAGATTACACTTTTATTGTTATTGATAATATCATCAACTGAACTAGGGAATGTCAGCTTCAATGATAATGATGATTCTCTATAAATAATAATTAAATTAAATTTAATTATTTATAGAAAATAATGATAATTTATCCTAGGAAAGCTAGAATGAGACTTTTAATGGTTACCTCTAACATTTTGGTGGTTAATAAAACATTCTCTATTATTAAATATGTTTTCAGGGGAACAAGATATCCTGAGACCTCTAAGATTCTGTGGGACAAACCATAGTGCATTATCCATGAAAACTGTATCTTGCTCATTAAAATATGATGAGAATTATGAAAATAGAGATGCAAGCTTTAAGACATAAAATAAAGCATAAAGACAGAGGTAACTAAGAAGGAAAATAAGGGGCTAAAATACAGAGAAATTATTGCCTACTCAAACGGAAAGATAGATGTCTTAATCTAATGACACACAAAATTTGGAATTAAGGACAACAAAATTATGAATACATGAAAAGCAAAGACTGGATATAAGGGATCTGCCTCATAAAATCCAACAGAAATTAGTCGCATGTCTTTAAGAAATAATAAAAAGATATTTTTCAAAGATTTTTTGTTGTTAATCCTTACCTGAGGATATTTTTTTCCACTAGTTTTTTAGAAAGAGTAGGAGGAGGAGAAGGGGAGAGAAAAAAGAGAGAAAGAAAGGGAAACATTGATGTGAGACACATGGATTAGTTGTCTACCTTACACGGGATTAAACCTGCAACCCAAGTTCATGCACTTGACCAGTAATATAACCTGTGACCCTTTGGTGCACAGGCTGATGCTCTAACCACTTAGATACACCATCAGGGCTCACAGATGTTTTTAAATTTTTTACTTACTGATTTTATTTTAGAGAGAGAGGTAGAGGGAGAGAAAAACATTGCTTTGTACAGGAATCAACCCCCCAACCTTGGTGACATTCTAATCAACCGAGCTACCCAGGCAGGGCCAAAGATTTACACTTATTATTTGGCAAATGATAGAAACCAGTTAAATCAAGTAGGGAGAATTTAAATAAGGGTGCCTAGTATAAGCACACATTCATGTTGTGTGTGTGTGTGTGTGTGTGTGTGTGTGTGTGTGTGTCTGCGTGTATTAGAAGCAGAAAAAGGTGCATGGTTGATTTTTCAGAATTCAAAAACACACAAAGATGTCACTAATCCTCTGCCTGTCATTTCAACTTCTTTTCAAACATCTCATTTATTATTTTCTCACTTTGCAGTCCAGGTCATTGCGTTTTGCCATCTGTTCACATTGTGAGTGGAAGATGGCAACTGCACGGCCTTGAAGTGTATAATTTCTCTGATTGGTTGCTTCTCTATACCAGTTCCAAAGTCTGAGTGGGGAGTATTGATTGGCCAAGTTTGGGTCAAATGTAAGTCACTGTGGCTGTCTAAACATAGCCAGAAACGCAGGTACTCACAGCACTTCCCAGCCATCTGTGGCTTGCTTCTGGGGAGGCAAAACTTTTCCAGACAAAGCCCACACACTAAATGCAGTAGATACCCACTTCAGTAAGCAACACCCCTCCAAAGAGGAGGAAGATAGTGTACATAGTATCGACATCTAGCAGTTTAACATGTTAGCGTTTAATAAACCAATATAAATCCTTTTCAGTAAGCATGCAAAGCAGGAACATTTTCTCTAGAGTATTAAATTCTAATAATAAAACCCTGTGGAAAGTTCTTCTACTTTCTATCATTACCATCAATGAGAAACTCTAAACAATACTAGTGGTAAATACTCCTCCCTGGTAAAGTAGACTCTCCTAACCTCTAACCTCCTTGGTATGTCATTGTCACTTTTAGTGGACTTACCTGGAGTTGAACAGAATACTGTTATGATGCTGGGGCAGGGAGGCAGAGATGGTCCATTGACAACTTTCTAGTCTACTTAGAGAACTCTAATAATAATTCAGTTGTGACAGAGTCGTGCCTGTGGTTATAGTAAATAAAAAATGAATCAAAAAACTTTGTAATAGATGGGTTTGCCCTAGTGGTTTTCAGTGCTATGGAGTTTTAATGAGCCATATCTGGAGGAGTCGGTGCAGGTTGGAGCATCTAAGAAATTCACAGAGTGTCATCTGGTTAATGGTAAATCATAGTCACTGTTTGATAATTTAAATATAAAACTGTTATTACCCATGTAAGGAATAGTACTTCAGAAAGCAGACTCTTAAACAGGTCAGAACCCTAATGTGTATCCATTTATTTTACTTAGCAGGGGGTTGAAAGGAGAAACTTAACATTAAAAAGCTTTCTGAAAGTGAGATGCAAATTACAACCATTTTATGAAATTGAAGCCCGAGACCCATTGTTATAACACTTTGGGATATACAGATTTTGGAAACCTAAGTACTTGGAATCCACATAATACAAATATAGGTTAATTAGAGGTTACATATCTTTTTAAAAAGTCTATTTTTAAAACGATTGCCTCCAAAACAAGTAAAGATAATAGATTGGATTCAAATTTAATGTAACATATAAGCTTCTGAACTCTCTTAGCTACTTATTTTTTATTACAAATCTACAAAACTTTCCACGTTTAAAACCTAATGTTTATGCAAAATCACACCACATCTAGGTTTATTACATGTCATTAGTTTCTGGATCTGATTCTGATACCTTTGGGGGGAAATTAGATTGCTAAATTCAAATAAGAGAAATGTATTCTTGATTAAGAATGCAATTCTAAAATATCCTTCAGCCGAACTGTAGCAAGTCCCCAAACACTCGCATGTAGTCCTGTGAAAGGTGTGCCTGTTATATGCAGGGGCCATGATCAAGGCAGTGCCCTGGAATAGGCATATGCTATTGTGTTCACAGCTCCCAGTCTCCAGTAAAGACAATGTTGTCTACAGTCAAATAGTCTCCTAAGAGCTGGTGCTTAGTAAAGACCATAAGCAAGGGCACTGTGTTAGAAATTGCTGCACAGGATCATTTCAGAAGGTGTTGAGATTTGAAATCCTGTGTAGACTGTTTATTAACAAACGTATCTCTTGAATGCATTGGAGGTGATCCAATTGTAGCTTCAGGTGTCTTTCCCAGGCAGCAGGGGACAAGAAACACATGCACCAGTTTTAAAATTGCCTTTTCTCATTGGAAGAGCAGTGTTTTCAGGGAAATTGAGTCTGTACCAAAGTACTACAGAGGGCGTAAAACTGCTGGCAAACAGGAACCACCAGTTTTAGAGAGATCTAGTAAAGGCACAGTTTACAACAAAAACGTCAGCTTTAAGCTGCTACTTTCCTTCATATGCATTTCAAAGAATTGCCCATGTAACTATTTACTTAATTGAACAGAACATTGCCTAAAGAACCTGTCAGTCCTCTCTAAGAATGATAACAAAAAAAAGGTGTGTGAAAGGGCAAGGCAGCACACCAGAAACACGCCTGTCTGTGTACTTTGATTGAAGAATTTTAACCCAGATGAACTGGTTGTTTTGTCTAAGAGTCAATTAGCAACATCCTTGGAGTGTTTACCAGGAGCTACTGTGAGAGGTGCTGGGGCCAGGTGATAGGTAGAAATGAGCAGAGGATTAAATAGCATGCTTTAATTATGATTATGATTTGTGTTCAGAAGTGAAAATTGTAGAATATCCCAGAAAGGTAGTAACACTTAAAGGTATTAAGCATTATATGATACTAGAGGCCCGACGCACAGAATTCGTGCAAGAGTAGGCCTTCCTTCCCCTGGCTGCCGGCACTGGCTTCCCTCCGACACCAGGGAACCAGACTTCCATCACAGCCCCGGCTTCGTCCCAAGGGTCGTCCAGAAGGACGTCTGGTCTAATTAGCATATTATGCTTTTATTATTATAGATTCTATACTGTGAAGCCTACCTACAGTCACCATATTACTGATAAGGAAATAGACACAAGTTAACTAATTCAAGTCCGCAGAGATTATGAGTGATTGTGGGAACCACACCAGGATCCCCAGATAGTCAAGGCCAATAGGAGCACAGAGGCCTCGTTGTTAATACACCAGAATGGCCAAGGCAGCTCTGAGCATGAGCCTAATCAGGGTTGCCCAAGGCCAAGATACCATGAGCGGGTGCAAGGTCACATGGTTCACTATGCTCTTCTGTAACCCAAATGATGGATGTCACTGTTGGCAACTAGCCTTCTTTGTCTCTGGAGTAATATATAGGTTACTGACCAGGAGTCTGCTAGAGAGCAGGTGAGCAGAGGCGCTCAGAGGAGCAGAGAGGTAGGCACAGAGAATGTAGCTCCTATGTGTGCAGGTGAGAGGAAAGCTCAGAGCTGAGAGCTGATACTGCTACGATGTAAGGCTAAGAGCTCATAGAGAGCTCAGATATAGTTACCACGTTAACCAGCCAGTATGCTGGGCTGAGGAGGCAGGAGAAGCTGCTGAGTTAGAGAGCTTAGGTAACACTATGATGTGAGGCGGTGAGTCCAGAGGCAGCATAAGGCTGCTCAGATAAGAGCTGTGGGCACAGAGGCTAATGCCGCTTTTGTGGGAAAGATGTACATTTCAACCAGCCGGTGTCAGGCTGCCTGCCTGTATAGACTTTGCTATGATGGACTGTTTTGCTTGTATCGGACTGTCATGCCACTGGCTTCTGCAATAAAGACTCAACTTCTCATGGCTTCTCCTTCTAAGACCCGGCATCCAAGGAGGTCCCAGCCCCAGGCAGGAGGGCTCAGACCTAACACCTGTAACTAGTGAGCAGAGAATAAAGGAGGGACTTGGACTAAGTTCCCACCTGTTAGTAAGGTGGGTAGGGTTCAAAAAGGAACCAGTCCTGGCGAAGTCGGGAGGAACTGAGAAGAATATATGGACTCACAGCCACTCAGAGCAGCAGTACTGAGCAATGCTCCTGCTGTCTCTGACAGTGATTCTTCTTGTTTTTTAAATATACAATTTTTTATTTCAGAGAGGAAGAAAGAGGGAGAGAGAGATAGAAACATCAATGATGGGAGAGAGAATCGTTGATTGGCTGCCTCCTGCATGTCTCACACTGGGGATCAAGGCTGGAACCCAGGCATGTGCTGTGACCAGGAATCAAACCGTGAAGACCTAGTTTATAAGCCTACTCTCAACCACTGAGCCACGCCAGCCGGGCGTGAGTGATTATTTTTAAATGCATATGTGGCATAGAATCTCACTATTTACAACACAGTAATGGTTCCCTCTTGTTTTTAAGATAAAACCAAAATTCTCAAGACTCTTCATGGTTCATCTCCTACCCTTTTGTACCAGCTTCATATTATCCCATGCTCTCGGAGGGCCCATGAGCTCTAGCCACACTCACCTCCTGATACATGAGCCTTCTTCCAACAGCAGCCCAAAATAGCTGATGCATATTCTTTTTAGAACTTATTTTATCCTCCCTCTCTCCAGAAACTCAGGGAATAGGTCAAAGACATTATGCTCAAGTTTTCCCAGCCATAAGGGGCTCTGCTCTAAGCGTCTAGTAAAGCTGATTGACTGTTGCACCCACAGCCTACTGAGCTCCCTGAGGCCGATGACTAGGTCTGTATTTAAATTAGCAAACACACCAGCAAGCAAGAGTGTCCCATAAGCACACATAACAAACGTTATTGTAGTTACTACTAAGGTTAGTAAGTGCTTTTTAAAATTTTTAATTCCTATTTTATGGGGAAATTCTTTAGACATAGTACTTTACAGCAGAAGAAAAACTTAATTCTGTTTATATAAATGGTGAATCCATTTATCTGGCTTAACTGGAATGGAAGCTCTACTCTGTCAGGCACTGCTAGTATCTGTTTTTAACTGGAGCCATAACAGCATTCAGAAAACAAGTTTACAGAAATCCACAGTGTAAGAAATGCATCAGGAAATCAGATTTCAACATCAAGTTATTTCTTTGTAACTCTAACATCGAAATCCATTGATTCATATTAAAAATAAAACAAAACAAACACTATTACTTTGTCACTGGCTAGCTGGGTGACCTTGGGTAAGTAACTCATCTTTGCAGATAAGATTTCTACAGCTGTAGCAGGAGGGATTGGAAGAGATTATCCCCAAAGGTCTTTTTCAGTTCTTAAATCCTGCTTCTCTTAGTTTCTCTCTAAGGAATTTTAACTTTGAAAACTGCTGCCATTTCACATCCTACTCTCTTTGCAAACGAGAGATTTCAATTCCCAGTGATGAAATGAATCTGCATACACACTTGTATTTTATTACACTAGAGTAAAAGAATTTAGGGAAAATATTTTTTTTTCTTCTTTCAAATCCTCCTCTGAGGCAAGCAAATTTAGTCGAATTATGAAAGATAGCAGGATAAGTGTACTCAGCATTTACCCATAACTCCCTTTCCCCAACTGTCTGGTTTCAAATTTTAAAACCTGGGAACATTTCATTAGGAAGCCATAGCAATGCCTCTCTAATATTCGAAGAGTACATTATGAGTCACATGCATAGTTATCAACATTTAGCACATTTGATGCCACTCAACAGTGGATGTTTATGAAGCCTTTGGGTTTAAGCACTGTTATTCATAAGTTAGTGCGAGAATAGACCCATAAAAATATTTGGAATCCTTTAACCAATCATACCTTTGTACAGTGGCAGGTTCCACAGATAGCTGAATTCTAAGTATTCAAAATAGTTTGGAAAATAAGACACCTTTGGGATCTTTACCTATTCCATCTTCCATCTTATCCTTTGTTTGCACAGATTTTTGTATTTTCTCTTATTCTGTGACTTGTCTTTTCGCTGTCATTGTGCTATGGGTGAGCAATTCTTAACTGCAATGGAATTGAATTTATCAAAGATCTGCATTATAGTTAATTTTTTGTATCTTGTTTAAGAAATTCTTATTCCGAGGACATCTTGGTTCCTCGTCAATAAACATTAACTTTTTGTTTGCACATTTTTATTTATTTACTACTTTTTGTGTAAACAGTAGACATTTAATTTCTCTCAACTCCGGAGGCTAGAAGATAGAGATGAGGGCAGGTTCCTCCTGAGGGGTCTCTCCTCACCTAGTAGATGGACTTCTTTCTCTGTGTCATATGGCGTCCTCTCTGTGCTTCCATATGTCTTCTCCTCTTCTTCTAAGGACACTGGCAGCTTTTCAGCAGCCACATGAATTTGCTCCTTCTTGAGTCACCTGTTAAGATTCCTGCCTGGAATCTTTTTTTCCAGTCTGGAATCTCCAGGCATTTGCTTCTTTGCTGATTCTGGGATCTTCATAATGAGGATCTCAAAACACCGTTGGATGGAAGTGGGAATACAGGTGAAGTTCAGATTCTCTTGCTTCACCTCACTGCACAGCTAGCTGGACAATTGTAGAACTAATTTCAGCTCCCAGCACTTGGGCATTCCTCACGCGATTCTCCATCTCTCTGAGGCCCTGTGAGCATTCTGGCCTGCTTGGCCTTGGTCCCTGTTCGCGCCTTGGATTTCTGGATGTACATTTTTAAACTGGTAAACTGTGTTAGTAAGTTCAGATAACTCATCTATAATTTCAGATTTCCTGCCTAATAATATCACTGGCAAATAATCACTGGCTTATTTCTTCCTTTCCATTCATATATTCTTAAATAGATTTATTGCCTTATTGTGATAAGTAAGGTTTTTTTAAAAAAATAAAACTTATATGGATTTAGTAGGAGAGATCCAGTTTCTGATGTTATAGAGAAAAATTTTAGTTTTTTTTTTCATTAAGTATTATGATTACTATAGCTTCTTAATGGTAATTACATTTAAACAGAAATGTCATCCTATTTTTTCTTTCTTTTGTTAAAATCAAACATAGATGTTGAATGGTACCCATTGTTTACCCTTTCACTTGAACTGATCATGGCTACCACACTTTGATGCATTACTGTAGTAAAACATGTTAATTTTTTTTAAATTTAATTTTTATTGCCAAGCAATTCTTGCATTCCTGGGATATAACCACAAGGCCCAAATTCTATGCTTTGATTAATTTGGTCAGATAATAATTTATTTAAAATTTTTGCATCATTATACATGATTAAAGTCATTCTAAAACCCCTTTCCTTCAAAATAATGTGTATTTCTCAGTTTGTTGAGTCAAATGCTTAATAGATTCATATTATATCAAATTTAATATTGTGATATTTAAATCATTGAAACTTGACAGATTTTTTTGGTCTGCTTTATTTATTAATTATTGCAAAAGCTATGTTAATGTATACCAATAAAATGGTAAATTTTTACGTTTTTCTTATTTCACTACTTTATATTACATATAAAGACTATTATATTGATGCATGCAAACTTTGACATTTCCGGTGAACTTTCAGTAATATGTAGTTATCATCTAGGTTTAATAATAAGGCTTTTTGGGACTTAATGTCCATTTGGTCTAGGATTAATGTAGAAATACTTTCACTCTTATTATTTGGCTGGTATGTCTTTTTTCATCATTTTACTTAATTTTTGTTTTATGCTGATGGTTTAGACATATCTCTTCTTAGCGTTTAGGTAGATTTTTAAAAATTCATTCTGATCATCTAACTTGATTATTTTTTCCACTTGCATTTATGTAAGTATTAAGAAGTCTAGATTTAGTCTTCTTTCTTATTTTAGGCATATTGTAATTTAACATTTTATATATGATATTTTATACCATTTTATATATTTTCTCAATCCACTTATTTGTATTAGATTGAAAATCATACAACTAATTTCTTTAACTTTAATAGTCATCTTCAAAATTTTAAAATACTTACCAATGTCAAAATTTAAAATAATTTAAATTTCTTTCTAAGTAATAAAGAATTAAAATACTACCTACCCTTCAACTATTTTATCCTTTATACTTTTTGTTTTTCTTTACATTGTAAATAATTATCTGGTTATTTTGTCATTTCCTTATACGTGGGATTATCAGTTTTCCTAGAAGAGTCCCAGTTTATTCCAATTGATATGAAATAATAATTAATACTCTCTTTCACCCTGAAAATTTCTGGTTCAGACTATAAATTCTGTGATCTTTTTACCTAGCTAATCTGATTTTTTCCTAAAAATTTAAAAGGAATTTTTGGATATCTTTTTATTTGGTTGGTTCTATAGTTTCAATATAATATGCCCAAGGGCAAATATTTTTATATTTATAATGTCCATTTGCTTGGGCTTCCTGACTATGGATTCATGTATTTTATTAAGTATGGAAAAATTTTCAGTCATTATCTTTTCTAATAATATGCTGACCCATTCTCTTTTTTTTCTTCTGGTAATTCAATTAGCTTTTCCATCATTACACTTGCCTTCATTGCTCTTAACACAATTTTATATTTTCTATTTCTTTCTCTTTCTTTGCTATATTTGATATTACTCCTATAGATTTATTTTCTAGTTCACTAATTTTCTTATCAACAGTAATCTGCCATTAGGTTTTACATAGCAACAATACATTTTTCCACTTCTAAAAACTCTCTATATTTTTTTCGAAAATGGGGTTATTTTATAGTCCATTGCTTTTTACTATTTTTATTTAATTATTTTATTTGTTTCAGCATATAAAGTATTATTTTTAATTTTGTATCAGATAATTGAACTCAAATCTATCTCTTATATCTCTGATTACCCTATTTCTTATTTCCGACAGTTGGTGGCTTATTTTATTTTACTTATTGATGAGAGAGAGAGAGAGAGAGAGAGAGAGAAAGAGAGAGAGAGAGGAGGAGGTAGAATGGTGACATTGTATTGTGAGTTTAGCTGTTCATTCATTTATTTTTTAACTATGGGAATTCTTTGAAGCCTGGGCTGAATAGATTAGTCCAGAGATTTTCAAAACCTTCTATCAAGGTTATTATAACTTAGAAATACACCAACTTCTTCGCTTGGTTTTTTTTGTTGTTTGTTTTGTTTTATGAATATTTTAATGGCTGTTAGTATATACAGACTAAAAACCCGTGTCCGGGCAAGATAGTGGTTATGAATTTTCACCAGCAATTTTCTTCTCAGTGTCCTCGCAGTTGAGATGTGATTTTAGTTTATATTTCACACTCATTCTGTAGCCCTGCATGTTATTGTATCAGGGGAATAAAATGGTCTTCTTATATAGGCCTCTGGTTTTAGCTCTTGACCTTTATTTCCAGAAGACCTTTAAAACAAAAGTCAGCTTCCCATATTTAGCAAATATTTACAATACGTATCCATGACCTAATGTTCCCTTTAATTTTCTAATTCTTTGACATCAGAGTATTCCTTAATATCATACCAGCTCTAATTTATAATATTTCCAGTAAGATGATTTTTTTAAGGTAAGTTTCTCTTTGATTTTTTTTTTTAAGTTTCAGTGCTAAACTTGTACCAAATTTTTTAAAAATATATCTTATTGATTTTTTACAGAGAGGAAGGGAGAAGGATAGAGAGTTAGAAACATTGATGAGAGAGAAACATCAATCAGCTGCCTCCTGCACACCTCCTACTGGGGATGTGCCCGCAACCAAGGTACATGCCCTTGATTGGAATCAAACCTGGGACCCTTCAGTCTGCAGGCCGACGCTCTATCCACTGAGCCAAACCAGTCAGGGCTGTAGTAATTTTTTTTTTTTAAGTTTCATTTTCCAAAGAAAATTACACCTAACAATTTAGGTATTTTAAATTTGGGCACTTTAAATTTATTTCAAAATCCCATTTCTCTCTTTAATTTTATCTTAAAACTAAAGTATAGGTATTTGAATATAGTTAACAAGATAATAAAATCATTACCTAGGAATTCCCCACAAAGTTATTATAGATAGTAAATGTGATGTAGTCAGAGATTACTTTGATTTTGAAAATATATACTGATAAAATATATTCACATTAAAATATTCTTATAGAATGTTTTTTATACTTAGAGTCATTCTATAATTCTACTGGCATTTGATAAATGTAAAAATAATAGTGAATTAGCAGTTACTGAAATAAGTAGAAAATAAAAGGTCAAGTTTGCAAGCTTATAGTATAAGTCAACATAAAGAAACTGCATTATTAATAAGTAATTTGTGGCTATGGTAAATAAGAAATGAAAAAGTACCTATCATTTTATATAGATTTGCCACATAACCAATATTAATTCATATATTTGGTAGTAATAGTAAGATTTTTTAAATATAATTTAAGAGAGTGACCAAAGGTAGCTAAAAATTATTGACAGAGTTATTTGAGCCATATAACTATTCCAAGATGGTCATGAGTTGAAAATTTGTATCAAGTTTTACCTGAATTTATATCACTTTTGAAATTTGTAGTTAATACTTTGCAATAACCAATTCTTAGAATGTAGTTTGAAATTTCTTTTCTTATGAAGTATCCTTACACAAGCATGACGTGGCTTTTCTAAGAAATGCTTTATGTATGAGTCTGAGTATATTTTGTAGGTCTGATGGAAAATGCAAAGTTGTGGACTTTCATGGATTAAGGAGGATGACTCAAATGTTCAGAGACCCTAAGTCATCACTTGGCTTTTCAGGTTAATAAAAGAATATTCTTTGGTTGTATTATAGTGCTTTACATTGCAAAGTGATGAACAGTGCACTTTGTCATTTCTTAACATGTCTTATCTTTAAGGCTAAAATACTTTATTCAATACATTTAATGTTTAAAAACCAGCTATTGTTTTCTTACATAGAATTAGGGAGTTGAGTTGATGATGTGATAAACTCATGAAATATGTAGTACTAGAGAAATATGTACATCTTAATTTTAAAATAAAAATTCACTTGAAATAAAAACCAAGGCTATCTTTTTGGTCACTTTAACATTTAAAAAATTATATGGATTTTTCTCTTTACTTCTAACTAGATGGTTTCCAATTCAGTCTATCTACTTCCTGTTTGCTGCCAGTTATCATCCTAAGGACAAAGGTGATATCATCCCTTTTCTTTTCAAATAACTGTTAAATGGTCTAGAATAAGAAATGATACAACTTATACCTCCAAATTTTTTATTTTTGATTTTTGATTTTGCTTTGTTTACATCACTGTCCATCACTAGGTACCAAGTGCTGTTGCCCTACTAATCTTCTCAAAGATCTTTGTCCAAATCCCATTCATTTTGAAATCAGTGTGTGTGTTTTTTTGTTTGTTTTTTTTGTGTGTGTGTGTGTTATTGTTTTTCCCAGAATGCCTTTTCTCTAAAAAATGTATTTTTATTCATTCTTAAAGTTAACCATATTACAACTTTTTAATGAAAGAATCCAGCCACATAAATAGGCACATGATGTGTATTTAATGAATGAAATAATTTTTTGAAATAATTTTTAAAAACCTTTGTTTTTATAAAAGATCAATATAGAAATGTTTTTAGCCATTTAAAATTTGAAGTAAGTTTAAAAATCAAAAGATAAACCTTTAGATAATTTCTTACTTAAATGTCCTTTAGGACCAAATAGAATTGATCATGGCAATCTTGACAGGGTTCTACCTCCATTTCCCAAGTAAAATTCTATCTACTCTTTGAGATTAATCTCAAACATCAAAAGAAAATATTTCCTTCTTTCCTAGCTCCTTCCATTTGGGTTGATTTCTCCACCAGCACATTTTGAAATATAAAAGCACTTTGTGCTTTTTCCTAGCTCTTTGTAATACTATCATTTGTATAATTGTCTAATTTCTTTATCCCTCTCCACATGCACACTGTTAGATTATAGACTTATATATCTTAAGATATGTATCTTCCCAGTTGTCTTAATATCAATCCAAGTGCTCATTGTGCGGCCTATAGGAATATTTTCTGCTTGGTGCATAGGAAAATATACTTTAAATTAGCCATAACAATTACCAGAGTTTTCTAGACTTTTGATTAAAAAACAACAACCAAAGAGTCTGTATGTATTTTTCTCTACTCATACAATAGCACATATTTGTTCAAGTGTGTTGGTGTGTATTGGTTCTGTAAACTCTGAGGGGAAAATAACAGCATGCTTAACATCTCATTGAAGTAAAAATCATAGATGTGGAAGAGCTTGTGGCCCCTAGGAAACTGAGAGTAATGGTTTTACTAATGGGCAGCTGCATTTAATGAGAGGAGCTTAAAAATCCAAAATATCAAAATATTAGGGAAAGTGAATAGAGGCCATATCTTAATGAGCGTGGTAATATTTGGTAGATCAATTTCTTTATCTATAAAATGAGGATTTAGCTTTTAAAATTCTTCAAATTCTTCTGCTTTTAAAATACTAGGAAGTGTAGCCAAATTCGTCTAAATCCCAGACCAACAGCCAGCCTGAGTTAATCACAGACCAAATTAACCATGCATCCCTTCTGCTCACCCACCACACTGATCGGTGTGCATTTTGAAGGATTGCTAATTTTCTCAAATGACTGATATTTGTGCTATCATTACTGGGCATTCTGCTGCATAAATCAGTCAAGCAGTTCACGAATAGTTCCCACGTGTCTTGGAAGGTGATGTACCTCCAAAGTCCCCAAGGAGTAACTTACTTGGCAGACTCTTGTCCAATAATTATGGCATGTAGGACAGATAGATGTATTCTGTGCTGCAATGAGTCTCCCTTGCTGACTTAAAATGTCAAGTTTTGTTTTTACAAATGTTAAAATGAAACGAAGGGGAATATGGTCATTATAATGATGCAGCTCTAGTACTTAAAATCATTAATATCTTTTATGGAGGAACTGTTTGTAACTATTACTTAGATTAATATTTAAAAGTCCCAAGACATTAGCATAGGCCAGAGTTTCAGTGTTTTACATTCCTGGAGATTTTAAAATCTAATATGTGGTTGTTTAAATGTGCCATATTTTCCTAGAGATGATATGGACACTTTGAATTGCTCTTTTAGGCACTGATTAGATGAAACAGTTAAGCTTTCACTTTTCATAGTCACTACTGTTATGGTTTTTGATTCCTCATAATATTTCGTGCACCAGGCCTCTAGTATGTATGTATGTATGTATATATGTATGTATATAAATATTATAGATGTGATTTATTTCTCCACTGTGACAGCAAATAAAATTTAATACTATAAACCTTGAAAGGTATGGTTGCCAATGAGATGCATTGATAAGATTTTTTGTGCATGTGTTGTGTGTTTGTATTATTGAAGTTGTTATTTTCTAAGAAATGATAGTACACCAAAATGAAGATGTGTCTATTTTTTGGCATTGAAAATGAGCCCTAATTAAGTCTTAAATTTGACACTATTTGTTGGTATGTGAGTAAACATTAGGTAAAGAATAAGTCTTTACCTTCAAACCCCTTCCTAAATATGTATTTTCAAATACTGGGTAATTTTGGAGAATTTCAACATGTGGCTTAACAGAAATCTAGGTTAGGCAAAAATTAACCAAACTATAAACACTCTAAGACAGCCTTCTATTTATCAACAGTCCCTAGAATATGCTCTCTTATGAAGATAAGGTTAACAATATGGGATAAGGGAGATTTCAGGGCTATACCAGTCCAAGCTAATATAGGCCGATAATAAAATTAAACCACAGTCAGTCCTGACATATTTTGGTTCTGGATCAAGAATCTCTGAGACCCAAAATAGTGGATTTACTTATCACAGTGATCTTCTCCTATCTCTTCTTCAATTTGTATATCTTAATTTTGTTTCCATTCAAGACATAAATTCAGCCATATTAGACTGTAAGATTTCATGAAAATACCATGTTTCCAATATGCCAAGTTCTGAGACATTGTGTTAAAGTCATATCTAGAAACAGATAGGAGCTCTGAGTTATATGATTGTGCCATCAGCTATCAATGTTTATTCAGAAACTCTGTTCTTAGATATGTACAGCATGGAAGCCATACATTATGTCTGTACATTATTTTCAAAATAATTTATTAATGAGTAATATAAGCACTAAAAACTCTAAAATATACATGTTCAGCCAATAGCATCTGTTGCTTCAAAGACTAGTTGATTTTCATCAACTCCCACAAGCCCAAATCATTTCTAAAGGTGTGTTTCTTATGTGTTTCAAAGCTATAATATTATTTTAAAATACTTGCATACACCCTCTATACACAAGACTTACAATACAGAGATTCCATCACTAAAAAATAAAATAAAATAAAACCTCTGTATTAAGAACCTTATTTCTAAATGAGAGGAGGACCTTATTAAGTCTAAGTGTATATTAAAAACTTTGAAACTGGTAGAGTCTAAAAATGATTCGAATGCTATTTTTTTCTTAAATTGTATGATGGAGAAAATATCACCTAGTGGCAAGTCAGAGTTTATCTGGGCTCCTGAACTGTAAGTCACTTACTTTTTTGTGTAATACAGAATTGCTCCGCTACAACCTTTGAGGAGAATGGATGATAGCATGGCGGCTCTGTAGTGAGCTGAACTTAGGTAGCTGCGAACAGGAAGAGGAGAGAAAATTACCTAAAAGATGTACTGTAGCAAATCAATAACTTTAGAATATAGCAGTGTTGTGTGTTTTTTTGTTGTCTGTTTTTTATAAAACCAAGCTGGAATTTCAGTTTGACTAGTGGTGTTAAAGACAAGATAGCTATTGTCAAGTCATAGCATGGGGAGAAGGATGAGGAAAAGCAGATGCCTCAAATATTGGTAGCAAGCAGAACTCAAGAAAGATTTATGATTTTACCATCAGCCCTTTCAGGCAAATTTAGAAAAGACTCAGTAGCCATATGTATTTTTCAGAGTTCGTGGTTGCAACAATTGAGAACTACTCCAGTTAATTAAAGCAGAAAAGGAATTTACTGGAAGGATAGCTCAGAAAATTAATTGTAAGTTTGAAAAAGTAGATTACAAAGGAACCTAGGGAAGCATGTCACTGATTAGGATACCTCTACTGGACACTTACCACTCATGAGTAGCAAAATCAATAAATGTCTACCACATAATAAGAATGTATTTATTGATGAGCAAAATCTGGACAGGTTTCGCTCTAAAATAATAAAAGACTCATTTAAAAAATGGAGAGAAATGTGTGGAGACAAACTTTTGTTGAAATGTGGTTTCCTTTGTAAAAACTCAAAACTTTTGTCTGATAAAATTTAGACTAAGAGATACAGGAAATGGTCCTTAAGATGGGTTGTTTCAATAGATTCTTATTCTCAAAAGTCAGGATGTTTACCAATGCGATGAAAACTGTTTATAATAATTTGCTATCAAGCTAATATATGATTTGATATACTATAGAAAAGAGTCATACCTTTCCTTCTAAATATATTGTGCTCTACAGGTTATTAGTAATCAATCAATAACCATTTATTGAATACATAGCATACTTAAAGCCCCTGCCTCTAAGGGGCTTATGAATTAGTCAAAGAGGCAAATGTTGTCATCCTAAATTAATAAATAACATCAAAGTAATAATAAACAACAACAAACTAATCTGCTCTCTAAATCTTGAAAAATGTGACCATTTCTCTGAACCTGATATGCATCATGTATACTTCTATTTTATTACCTTCACAGTAAGGAATTTTGAGAAAAAAATTACTTCATCTTGTTAGTTACATCACTATATGGGCTTAGAAGATTCTTTGTATTGAACAAGGTTATTGATGATATAACTCACTGCTCAGAAAATATTTACTAGAAGTAAATTAAATTATATGTTCAACAGAAATACATGTTAATTCCAAAGCAGGTCTAACCATCACTTACATATTCTCAAATTGTCAGTAAAATAAAGAAAAATATTTAAATCCTGCTTCAAAGTAGAATACCAATGTGGGTTATCAAATTAAGCCTTAAGGCATTGTATGAAGTGTGTAGAAAGTTGGGTGTGTGGACTAATAGGTGGGAATTGGTGACAGTTAAGAGGTGAAACCGATTTTGGATTTTGGTTATTATTTGACTTACTTGGTTTCTTCAGAGTTTGCAGGTATGGAATCTTGTACAGTTTTAAGAACTGTGCCCATGGATACAATAGAGGAGAAAGGAGTTATACCTTCACCCTCAGGGAACAGAATATAATGACCAATACATCAATACATGCACTTAGCAAGTCACAAAACCGAAAGCTGTGGAGACATTTGTAAATATGAACAGCAAACAAACAAACAAAAAAAACACACAAGCAAACAGTAACTTCTTCACTTACTTCTATCGCTTGCACACTATAGCTATCTGGTTTCTCATCACAAGAGTCAGTAGCATTTCTGATAATTTTAAGAATAACTCACATTTTAACACTTTTCATATATTTAGTTGTTAAATGCTTTTTGAGGCAACATTCAATGTGACAGAGTAAAGAAATTATTTAGATTTTGACTATCTATGTATATAAAACCCTAAATGATCATTTGACCATTTGACTGGTCGACCAGTGGATCGTTTGACTGGTCGCTATGATGTGCACTGACCACCAGGAGGCAGACGCTCAATGCAGGTGCTGCCCTCCTGGTGGTCAGTGCACTCTTACAGAGGAAGCACAGCTCAGGTGACCAAGGGGTGCCAGATGCTCTGCTCACTGCTGGCGAGTGCAGCTGCTGCGGCACAAGTCTTTCCCACCTCCATGGCAGTGCCACTGAGCTGTGGCAGCAGCAGGTGCAGCGGAACCGGGATGAGTGGGAGGGAAGTCTGACATCCCCTGAGAGGTCCTGGATTGTGAGAGGGTGCAGGCCAGGCTGAGGAACCCTACCAGTGCACAAATTTGTGCACTGAGCCTCTAGCTTGGAATGGGCAAAATTTGTACTTGGTAATAATTTCTACTTACTTAATGTCTACCATGTAGGAAACACTCTAATAGTTTGTTTCCATGTTTTTTTTTCATAAATCTTTACTATTTTACTCTCCGATAGAAGCTATTATCCCCCAATCGAGAGACTCAAAGATATTAAGTAATTTTCCAAGGTTACTTTACAAACAAATAGGGGGCCAACATTTATACTCAAGAAGTCTAAAGTCTACACTTTTTTCACTAGGTTTGCAGAGATTACAAATGACCTAATAGATTGCTTTGCCCAGCAGAGCCAGAAATTGCTTCCAGAAACATGTCTGTATTAGCTGCGTGAAGTTGATCGCTATGTGATAATTGTGCCATTAATGTGATAGGAATATTGAGCAGCTCAGATCTTCCTGACCCTAGGCTAAAGTATAAAAGGAAAGAAAGTTAAACAGTCTCCTGCTGGTTTCAACGGGGTCATTTCCAGGACACTGTGTAGTCTAGACAGTGAGAATCAGATGCAAGATTAGAGCAATCTTCTTTGATCTCTGGGTAAGGCACAAATGGGTTTATGGATTTCTTTCCTGTAACTCCATGTTTTATGGAAATCAGATGGGTTGATTTTAACTCAACACTCAGTCCAGAGCAGTATTGTCATTAAGTCAGTAGCACTGTCTTCATGTGATTCATGAACCTCTTATTTTATAATTATATAATCTTACAATCAAGAACACAATCTTCTATTCCAAGAAACAAGTCAGTTCTTATCCAGAAGGAAACATTCAGTTGTCTCCTTTAGAATGTTTTGGCAAATATATTTTATTGATCAATCAAGTTTAGTGAGAAAAACAATAGAGACATTTTCAAATTAGCTTATGAATTTAGATGATATGTCCTATTAAAAAGGAAATAGTTTATCAAGTGGCATAACCTTCATGTATTAATTGAACACATTTTCCAATGTAATATCTAGTCATTGTTGAAAAAGCCTGCTTGTCAGACTTGTCATCTGCTGTTTATATAACTGGTAATTACAGAATCAAGATGAATTATCCTCTATTTTAAAGGCTATAAAATAGACACCAGTCAATTACTATAACTATATCTTTGTTCTTTGAATAAAAAGGGAAAACTCAATCTCATTTCAAAGTCATTTATCTATTCCCCTGCTCCCCTTCCACCCATCACATAGAGCTGTACATTAAACCCTGTAATTCCGCTTCTTACCATTAAAATAAGCCTCCTTAACATAAGTTGTCATAGAATTCTCACAGAGCACTTTTTCCTATTAATAGCTAATCACAAACTCTTTTGCAAACTAAAACATTTTAAAAAACCATGCCCAAATTTACTTTACTTAGTTGACACTTCACAGATGAAACAGTCCTTTTCTTAAATTGTTTATGTTACCAATGCTAGAGATTAAGTGCACGGAAAGAAATGGCTGTTTAAACACCAAAATGCCTAAAAGGTGGTTTTGCTTTTCTTGAGCAAATAACTAACCACATTTCTGGAGCTTGCTTTCTATTTTTAATCAAGTAGATCTTAATCCATGATTAAATATCATTAAAAATGTTATTTTGAAAAAAATATTAGATAGCCCTGGCTGGATAGCTCAGTTAGTTATAGCATCACCCTGATACACCAAGGTTGTAGGTTAAGCTCCTGGTCAGGGCACATACAAGAAGCAAGCTATGAATGTTTTAATAAGTGGAACAGCAGATTGATGTTTCTCTTCCCTTTCTCTCTCTCTCTAGAGCCAATAAATAAATAAAATTAAAAATATAAATAAAAAGAATATATATAATTACTCTTTATAAAATTTCTGCTCCATCACTATCATTTGAGGTCTGAATTCCAATAAGGGGCAACTAAATTTTTGCTTTGGCAGAAAAATCTGAAATTGATATATGCATATTTTTATGTGTATATGTACACACATTTTACATATATACATTTTGTATGTAGTAACAAAACAACAATTCTCTTAGAAATTTGTAGTCACTTCCATTTATTTGTATCTCCTATTTTTCTTTAGTTCACTAATTATCAGAGAAATGCAAATTAAAACTATAATGAGAAATCACCTCACACCTGTTAGGATGGCTACCATCAAATCCACAAGTGATAAGTGTTAGTGAAGATGTGGAGAAAAAGGAACCCCTTGTGCACTGTTTGTGGGAATGTAGATTGGTGCAGCAACTATAGAAAACAGTATGGAGGCTCCTTGTAAAATTAAAAATGGAACTGCCTTATGACCCAGCAACTCCACTTCTGGTTATGTATTGGGGAAAAAAACAAAACACAGATTTGAAAGAATGTATGCACCCTTATGTTCACTGCAGTATTGTTTACAATAGCCAAGATATTTAAGTAACCCAAGTGTTCATCAATAGGTGAGTGGATAAAAAAGTTGTGGTACTTCTATACAATGGAATATTACTTGGTCATAAAAAGGGATGAAATCTTACCATTTGCAACAACATAGGTAGACCTAGGAGGTATTATACTAAATGAAATAAGCCAGCCAAAGGAACACAAGTACCATACAATTTTTGGACATGATGCTTGTTTGATGTTGAATTAGATGATATTTTTAAAAGCAGGAACATTTATTTTAATAGATAAATCAACATAATTTAAATTATTTAATTTATACTTGGTGAGAGGCTGTTGGTAAGTGGGTGTTTAAAAGTGCAAAGTATATTTTTAAGATATAGTAGTGACTACATATATTTGTAATGATAGGATATATAAATTGAAAAAAATAGAAAGAAAAAATAAAACATAAATCAATACAGTGTTGCAAAAGATATCACTTCTTTGAGACTGTATTCTTCAGTATGTGAACACACAAACATATACATTTTATTCACAGACACATATAAACCTTTAATTCAAACATATTTTTAAGTATTAGAATCTTCAGATTTAAAAAACATATTTTATAGATAATATTCTACACATATAAATTTTCTATAAGAAAGCTTCTTTTTAAAATAAAACATGTATCTTTTAAGCATAGAATCTCATTTTTAAAGGACTCAAGACAAGTGTGATTACTAAAGTTTTTTATATGTACACATAAAGAATGCCATTAAAATGTAGTTCCTTTCATTTTAACATGTAAAGTAAGACTACCTTACAAGAATCAGAAATTAGAAAGGCATGTTAAATCTGGAAATGATTTTGCAGCTTCTAAGGGAAGTGATTTGCTATTGAAAGAATATAGCTTCCTGAAATAATGTTTTATGCGCTTACACACTAGATGTTGAAGTTTGAATATTTGCTTGGGCTCTTAGGGATTGGATGAAAGACAGGATCACAGGATTCTGTCAACATAGATGAGTTCTCACATATGTACTCAATTTATAAACCTTGATAATGTCAACATTAGGAGTAAAATTGTATCATTAGAAAGGATAGAACTAATTAAAAATGTTTAAAAGTCAAGTGGAAGTTTATGTGACTGTTATAAATTTTCACATTTGTAAACATGAATCCATAATGTTCTAGGTATAGGACTGACAAAATATTAATGACCAATCTCTCTGTTTATTTTTGGTAATTGTATATTAATGAAACCAGAATTTATGGAATATCTGTGATGTATACATAGCCGTTCAAGACTAAGAATATAAAATGCATTCACACATGTATGATCTAATAGGTTATAGAAATGATCACATGTAAAACTTTACTTTTGTTCATTCATCTTGGTCTTCTTAGATGATAACATCATTAACCAATTGCCAGTGACAGAAACTTCAACTTATTTTTTTCTCCTTGCACACTAAATTCACCTCTGAGTTCTGAGGTGAATATCCCTACTATTTCTCATTGTCATCCCCTATTTCTTATTCATTGCCACTAACAATGTTTGGAACTTCTACTCTGAGTCTAACTTCCATGATTGTTTCCATTCCATCAAGTTATATATGATTAAATGGCCAAATGGTTGACATTAACAATGACTATTATTGAAGTTTAAAAAAAGAGGGGAGAGAGAGAGAGAGAGAGAGAGAGAGAGAGAGAGAGCTTAAAACAAAGATCACACTTATGGCAATATTTGACCCAAATGCTACACAGTGGAGAGGGTTTGGTAAAAAATTTAAAATAAAAATACTAATAGAATGAGGAAGAGCATTGGAAAGATCATGATGCTAAGAAATCACTTAAGGTACTCTCAGAAGCAAAAATTGACATTAAGTAGAATTTGAACCCTTTAACAAGGTATATTTTCCAGGAGGAAAGTTACCTAAGTTTCTTAGAGAACTTATTTCTAAACACAAACAGATTAATTAGGTAGAGATTAGTACAAAGGTTGAAAAAGAAGAAGATAAAGACAAAAAATTTGGGACTGTTTATTTCTCTATCAAAATTCTCATCTGTGAAGTAATTATTAAAGATTCCTGTGATTTATTTCATAATCAGAATTCACATAGAATAAATAAATCACTAGATACTTACATATCCTAACAAAATGAGTTAAAACTAAAAGCACTTCTATAAACTGTCAAATGATATTCAGATGTAAGTTATTTAAAAACAAATACAAAACACAATACAACTTATGCAAGGCCATAGAAACAACCTAACTTTATACCTCAAGAAATTAGAAAAAGGATAAAAACTAAATTCAAAGTTAGCAGAGAGAAGGAAGTAATATAGATTGGAGTTGAAATAAGTGACATAGAGACTAGAAGACAACAGGAAAATAAATCAGTGAAACTGAAAAACTTATAGCTAGACTAACCAAGAAAAAGAGAAGATTGAATTAAAGTTGTAAATGAAAGAGGAGGCATTGCAGCTAATATCACAGAAATACAAAGGTTCATAAGAGGCTACTATGAATAATATCAACGAACTGGATAACCTAGAAGACATGGAGACTGAATCATGAAGAAATAGAAAACCTGAACAGACTAATAATTACTAAGGAGATTGAAGTCATAATCAAAACCGTCCCAACGAAGAATGCCCAGGATAAGATGGTTTCACTAGCGAATAATATCAATACTTAAAGAAGAATTAATATCATTCCTCAAAATCTTCCAAAAAATTGAAGAAGGCACACTACCAAATTCATTAAGTTTACTCATTAGCCTAATACCAAAGCCATATAAGGACATTACAAGGATAAAAAAGCTACAGGCCAATATCCCTGATGATTATATATGCAAAAATCCTCTACAACATTCTAGTAATCTAAAATAAGTAGCACATTAAGTGGATTATACAGAATGATTAAGTGGGATTTATCTCTGAGATGCAAGGATGATTCAATACATACAAATCAATAAATGTAATACACCACATTAAAAGAATAAAAGGATAAAAATAACTGATCCTCTAAATAGTTGCAGAAAAAAACATTTGATGAAATTCAATATCCTTTCATGATAAAAGCTTTCAACAAATTGCGTGTAGAAGAAATATACTTCAACATAATAAAGGCCATACATGAGAAACTTACAGCTAACATCATACTCAATGGTGAAGAGCTAAAAGCTTTTTTCTCCAAAATTAGGAACAAGACAAGGTTGCCCACGCTCAACACTCCTATTCAACATAGTAATAAAAGTTATAATAGAGCAATTATGCAAGAAAAGAAATAAAAGCCTGCAAAGCAAAAAGTAAAACTGTCTCTGTTTGCAGATGACATGATCTTACATAGAGAAAATTCCAAAACTCCACCAACAATCTTCAGAACTAATGAACAAATTCTATAATATAAAGGATACAATATCAACATAAATATCAATTGCAAATCCATACAATAACAATGAGAAATATTTGTGAAATAAATAAAATAATTGATCTACAATAGCTTCAAAAGCAATAAAATACTAACTTTAAAGAAGGAGGTGAAAGATCTGAGCATTGAAAACTATAGGGCATTTATAAAAGAAATTGAAGAAGACACAAATAAATAGAAATATACCCCTTTCATGAACTGGAAGAATTAATAGTGTTAAAATGTTGATAATACCAAACCATCTATAGATTTAATGCAATCCCTACCAAAATCCCAATGCCATTTTTACAGAAGGAGGAAAAAAAAGATTCTAAAATTTGTGTGGATCTTCAAAGGATCCTGAAAAGTCAAAGCAATTCTGTTAAAGAAGACAAAGCTGGTGGCTTCACACTTCCAGATTTCAAACTATACTACAAAACTATATCAATAAACCAGTATGGTATTAGCATAGAAACAGAAACATAGACTAATGGAATATAACTGAGAGTCCAGAAACAAACTCACACATATACAGTCAACTAATATTTCAAAAGGTAGCCAAGAATACACAATAGGAAAAATACAATATTTTTAATAAATGGTGTTGTGAAAACTGGATATTAACATGTAACAGAGGGAAACTGAACCACTATCTTACACTACTAATAAAAATCAACTCAAAATAAAACGTTAAATATAAGTCCTGAAATGTTAAAAGTCCTAGAAGAAAACAAAGGAAAAAAAACTTGACATTGTTCTTGGAAGTTATTTTTTGGATATAAATAAAAAGCTCAAATAACAAAAAAGCGAGACTACATCAAACTGAAAAACTTCATTACAACAATAGAAACAATCAACAGAATAAAGAGGTAACCTATGGAGTGGGAGCAATCATTGCAAAACATATGTCAGATAAGGGACTAGGTTTTGTTCAGTGGTTAGAGTGTCGGCCTGTGGACCAAAGGGTCCTGGGTTCAATTCTGTTCAAGGCCATGTACCTTGGATGCCAGCTCCTCCCCAGCCTGAGCCCTCGTTGGGGCTAGTGCAGGAGGCAACCAATCGATGTGTTTCTCTCACATCCATGTTTCTCTCTGTCTTTCTCTCTCTCTTCCACTCTCCTTATGGAAAAATATCCTCAGGTGAGAATTAACAACAACAAGACAAAGATAAGGAACTAATATCCAATAACAAAAACAAGCCCACACATAATTTGATTTTAAAATGGGCAGAGGGAGGAAGTGAATAAACATTTTCTCAAGATATACAAATGTCCAACAAGTACATGAAATTATATTCACATACCTAATCATTAGGGTAGTGAAAATCAAAACCACAATAAGGTATCTCCTTAAATCCGTTAAAATGGCTATTTTTAAAAAGAGAGGAGATAAGCATTGGTGAAGATATAAAGAAAAGGAGACCCTTGCACACCATTGGTGGAAATGTAAATTGGCACAACCACTATGGAAAACGATAGAACTACCATATGATCAATCAGTCCCGCATCTGGGTATATTTCCAAAGGAAATGAAATCATTATCTTGAGGAGATATCTGCAGTCTCATTTTCATTGAAGCATGAACCACAATAGCCAGGACATGGAAACAACCTAAATGTCCATTGATGGATGGATGTGGTATTATGGCCATAAAAAAGGAAGGACATCCTGTCATTTAGGACAACATGAATTGATCGTGAGGGTGTTATGCTAACTGAAATAAGTCAAAGAATTTTAAATACTGTATGATCTCACTTAATTCTAAGAAAAGCCAAAGTCCATATGCATGTATGCGTGTGTGTGTGTGTGTATCACTGCAATATACTAACAGATTTATTTTTATTGATTTACTTATATAAGTACACAAATATTCATAGAGGACATTTATTTAAACACTTGTATTTATCTTTTTAAAGCTTGATGATGATTACCATTTTTAAAGAGGGGAAATTTTTTTAAATGGCTCATCAGAATCAATTGCCCTATGTCTTAAATATAAGGAGTCGTGCTGTCTGATTTGGATTTCAAAGTCTCTGCATGAGATTGCAAGCAAATGGGTGACAATCTTATTAGAACTATTCATTATTATATCTTCAGCAATTTACTCCTTGAAAGAACAGGGGTGGTGGATAGGCTTGTCAGGGCTAATTCAGTGGTGATGGCTTGTGGTCACTGAGGCATGGGGGAATCTGAAAAGAAGAGGTTAGGTGATAAGTAAGGGCTATTATGTTGACTATTTTCTATACTTCTAATACCTGTTTTTCCCTTTTATTAGAAGGCCAACAGTTAAAGTGGAACAACCAATTCACAAAAAGAAACAAATTCACCAGTGTAATAGAATAAAATTGATTTGTGAGATAAGGAAATTCTGTGGTTTGTGAAATGGATATTATTAAATTTCACAAAGAGTGAATTTTTAAAAGAATATGCCCTCGTAGTAGCTCCCAAATATTTGAAGGTTATCTAGTTTCTTTTTTTCTCTCTTTTCCCTGCCTCTGCCTTTCAAAACAACCAAAAATATCACTCAATACTGAATGCATATACAAAAAAAGATCAGGATGGAAATAGCTTTTCTTTTCTCAATATCTATACTAATAATCTATACTAATAAAAGAGTAATATGCTAATTAGACCAGGAGAACTTTCGGAGACCTTCTGGACGTCGTTCCCGACAAAACCAGGGGCTTGGCCAGCCTGAAAACAACCCCCAGGCCCTTGCCCAGGCTGCCCTGCCCCCCGGGCCAGGCCACCCTGCCCCCCAAGGGGATCCCCACCCTGATCTGGGACACCCTTTAGGGCAGACCAGCTGGCCCCCACCCATGCACCTGGCCTCTATCTATACTAATAAAAGGGTAATATGCTAATTAGACCAGACATCCTTCCGGACAAAGCCATGGTGGCGACACCAAGGCAGAGGCAGTTGGGATGATCAGACGGGCAGGGAAGAGCAGTTAGGACAATCAGGCTAGCACAGGGGTTCTCAACCTGTGGGTCGCAACCCTTTTGGCGGTTGAACGACCCTTTCACAGGGATCACCTAAGACCGTCCTGCATATCAGATATTTACATTACGATTCATAACAGTAGCAACATTACAGTTATGAAGTAGCAACGAAAATAATTTTATGGTTTGGTCACAACATGAGGAACTGTATTTAAAGGGCCAGAAGTTTGAGAACCACTGGGCTAGCAGGAGAGAGCAGTTAGGGGGATCAGGCTGGCAGGGGAGAGCAGTTAGGGAGATCAGGCCAGTGGGGGGGGGCAGTTGGGGGCAAGCAGGTAGCGGGGGGCAGTTGGAGGTGATCAGACCGGCAAGGGGGAGCAGTTGGGGGCGAGAAGGCCAGCATGCAGAGTGGTTAGGGGTGATCAGGCAGGCAGGCAGGTGAGCAGTTAGGAGCCAGCAGTCCTGGATTTTGAGAAGGATGTCCGACTGCTGGTTTAACTAGCAGTTAGACATCCCCTGAGGGGCCCCAGTTTGGAGAGGGTGCAGGCTGAGGGACACCGCCCCCCCCCCCCCCCGTGCATGAATTTTGTGCACTGAGCCACTAGTTTGTTGTATATTTGAACAGTTGGGTTGTTTTTATATACCATAAAACTAAACATATATTTTGACATAAAGTTTTTTTAAGCAACAAGTGTTCATTGTAACATATCAAGTAATACAGAAGTGTATAAGGAAATAATAATAATTTATTCTCTCTTCCTGAAAGTTTTCAATAATATTTTATTGTCTACTAGAGGCCCAGTGCATGGATTCGTGCATGGGAGTGGGAGCAATTGTCCCTCAGCCTGGCCTGCACCCTCTCACAATCCAGGACCCCTTGGAGGATGTATCAGTGTGCCAAGCGGCAGGTGGCCAGGGAGGAGCTCGAGCAGCCGCTCACACTCATCCCAGCCTGCTGCGCCTGCCACAGCAGCTCAGTAGCAGTGCCGCAAAGTCGGGAGAGGCTCCTGCTGCCACAGTTGTGCTCGCCAGCTGTGAGCCTGGCTTCGGGCTGAGCGGCACTTCCTCTATGGGAGAGCACTGACCACCAGGGGGGAGCTCCTGCTTCGAGTGTCTTCCCCCTGGTGGTCAGTGTGCATCATAGCAACTGGTCAACCAGTCATTCTGGTGGTTCTGGTCGTTTGGTTGTAATGGTCACTTAGGCTTTTATATATATAGATTTTACCATATATATAGATTTTACCATATATTTTACTTCAGTCTTAAAAGTAAATACAGGAATATAGGGTTTTCTTTTTCCTTTATTGTTTTAAAAAAATAACAACAGAACCATATTCTATATGCTTTTCTTCTTTCATTAAATAAAATGACATGGACATATTTTCATATTAATTCATGCATAATGCATAATGTTTATTATTTCTAATATTTAGGTAGAATTTATTCTTTTCTTTTACTACTCACCTATGAATAGACATACTGGTTATTTATTGCTTTCTCGCTACTTCAAACAATGTTGCATCATTTTTCTACTAAAGACACATACTTTCAGGTGCACTAAATTGTGTTCTGGGATTTAAGATGCTAGTTGTGCTAAATTTTACCTGAACACTGTAAAAAAAGAGATTTGCTTAGCAAATGAATTATGTAATGCTGACAGTAGAGAGCAGAGTAAATTTGGTAACTGGAAACATTTCAGACTCTGAGAGCTGTAGAGGTAGATAGTGGTTAATATACTGCAAATAGGCACCAGCATCTTTTTAATTGGGTTTCTCACTACGTTGCTGTCTGTTGTGATCATTGCTAAGGAGAAGAATTCTGTAGAACTATCAGAAGTCTTTAACTAGAAGTAAAGACTTAGTATCTATAAAGGGGAGGTGTTATGCTTCATCTTGGGCCAGTTCTTGAAGAGTTTTACAATGATGTTCCAGAAAAATTAACCTCCACATTTTATTCGAGAATGTAAAATTTTCTTTACAACTAATTGTGAGTCTGCATATCAACAAAGCAAAAGCAGAGGTTACTTGTAGTTTGCTGAAAATACACTACATCTGTATTTCAGGAAATTTCCTAGTTTTCCATAGGATTCCTTGGATTTAGAAAGAAGATAATGTATGATGGCTTCTAACAGCTGAATTTAATCACATTTACACTATTTTGACCCTGGTTCAAAGAACTTGAGTTCATCAAGATCTTCAGTTTATGGGATGTTTTTATCATTCTTTAATTCACGATTTTTCTGTTAATTTTTCTCTTACAACCCCATTTCTCAATTTCCTTCATCTGTCTTCATCATAAAGTTAGGTGTGAATATTACATTGTGCAAGTTACATTTCAGTATAATATGCACATTGCTATTTGTAATAAATGTGTATATTAGAAGTATTAACTTTTCATTTAAAGATATTAACTTTAGTCATAGAAATATATCAATTTCCCACATCTTTTTTTTAATTGATTTTTTTTTACAGAGAGGAAAGGAGAGAGATAGAGAGTTAGAAACATCGATGAGAGAGAAACATCGATCAGCTGCCTCCTGCACACCCCGCACTGGAGATGTGCCCACAACCAAGGTACATGCCCTTGACTGGAATCGAACCTGGGACCCTTCAGTCCAGAGGCCGATGCTCTATACACTGAGCCAAACCAGTTAGGGTGAATTTTTTACATCTTTATTCTTTTCTGATATTTTTTAATCTGACACTTCTCTCTACAATTCATTCTTTTGCTGTATTTGTGGTATTAGTTTATCTAGCGCATTTGATTATTTAGCTATTCAATTTTCATATTCAGCATTTCTAATGGGCTTTTCTTTATAACTACAACTTTTTTATGTATAACACAACATTTTGTTGTTAACACCCTTTATCTTTTTGAAGATATACATATGCTTATTTACTATTATTTTACCTTTGATCCATTTAGATTTGCATGTTCTACTTGCTCTGTTTCTTTATCTTTTTTTTTGTAAACACGGCCCTATTCAAATATTACTTTATAACCTCATATTCCTGGTAATTTAATGTGGATCTGAGACAATGGACAAAAGCCTGGGCTTGTAATCTTATTGGTAACTCTAGGAAAGGGTTCTTGACTCTAAGTAATATACATTTGGCTTTATAACCACTTACTTTGTTCTCAATGGGTAACCCTGTCCTTACTGGAAACTTTCTCTACCTCAATCTCTGCCTTTTCTTTTCACAAGCGGGGTCTTCTCTGGTTGTAGTTAACAAAAGTTTGGCTTCTGCTGGGGTGAGGTAGGGGAAATCCCAGGAGCCATTTCTGAACCAATTGTCATCTGTTCTCTATCAGAGGGTATTTGGGAATCCCCATAATTTTACTCAGCTGACAGTGCTGACCAATTGGCTATTTTATAGCCTCACAATGTCATGGGACAGGCAAGGGTCCACCCACAATTTTTTTCGATTGAGAGAAGAAAATATGTACATTCACTCATTCATTTCTCTTAGCCCATGCCTTTTCCATATACATGGATGTTTCTGTGTTTATCTGCATTTTGCTGTCTCCCCCAAATTCAACCAGATCTAGTAACCTTCTGGAAGTTCCTTCCAGCTTTTATAGGCGTTTCTTAGCTCTATCATCCTTCCCATCGACCCGTGGTTTTTTAGGTGATTAATCCACGACCTGAGTTGTCATTTCATCCAGAAGTCTCCCCTTTTCACTGTAACGCTGTTGATCTTTATTGAGCAAGTGAACTCTAAATTTTCTAAACACTAACAAATAATACTGACCAAATGTACAAATGGCATGTTTGCTAGGCGTGGTTAATTTCATAGTATTAGTACCTAGGTTAGTGTTGGCGTAATGCATAGTGGTGGTGCAATTACAATCCACCCTGGAGCAGCATGTTTGAAACTGCGCCGGTCCACCTACACCTGGATTTTCCTCAGCAGCGCACAGTTGGCACTCCATATCCCTGGAGTTTCCAATTTAGGGTTTTGGGTCCTGGATTTTTATGCACAGATTCAAGCAAACATGGGTAGAATTCCTCTCCTGGGAATATGCAGATGCAGGGAGTGGACTTTATAAAGAGGACTTTCTACCGTCCAATGGTCAGTGCTCCTAATCCCGAGTTGTTCAAGGGCCAACTGTCTGCATAAGAGGTTCCAGTTTCCACTCTACTTGGAAGCCAACACTGCAGGTGAGTATTCAGTCTTTGGCATCACGCTGAAAGGAATTTTGACAAGGGGAGACTTATGCAGAGATGGCAATTGGAATGATAAAATGCATAAAACTCTGACAAATACGTACCGTAAGTCCTCACTTAACATCATGGCCAGGTTCTTGGAAACTGGTTTTAAGTGAAACCAGGTAAAAGGAAAGCAATTTTGCCCTAACTGGTTTGGCTCAGTGGATAGAGCGTCGGCCTGCGGACTGAAGAGTCCCAGGTTCGATTCCAGTCAAGGGCATGTACCTTGGTTGCGGGTACAACCCCAGTGGGAGGTGTGCAGGAGGCAGCTGATGGATGTTTCTCTCTCATTGATGTTTCTAACTCTCTATCCCTCTCCCTTCCTCTCTGTAAAAAATCAATAAAATATATATATTTTAAAATAAAATAAAAAGAAAGCAATTTTGTCACAGGCTAGTTGATATAAACAAGACAAATTCCTGTGGTATATTTCTGGTCATGAAATCATCACCAAACTTTAAATAAGACCCTCCAAACACTTCTAATATTAAGCAATAAAATAACCGTGACCTTATACCTATATTTAAGAAAGATTAATAAACACAAGATAATACTTTTCCAACCAACTTATTGCAGTTCAGGGTCACGTGGGTGGCCAGAACAGGACCCAGCAGCTCAGGGCTCCAGACGGGAACCTACCCTCCTTCCATAACAGGGCCACTCGCACCCCACACTCATTCAGACTGGAGCAGTGAAGACACTGATCCACCTCCTGTGCACACCTTTGAGCTTCGGGAGGTAACCTGAGTCCCGGAGAAAACCCATGCAAACAAGACAAGAACCCACAAACTCCACATGACAGTGGGTGGCTCTCTCCTGGCATGATTATTTTTCTCATCACTATTATAATGAAACGGTGTCATTTGAGGCCCTGCTATAGAAAAGTTAAAGTAATTATCACGTTTGCTGTGAAAATATGACTCAGAGGAAATAAGATATTTGTGTTCTGAACTATATAAAGGCCCATCACATAAAAAGGAAAAACATTTCATGGTCACATCAGAATAACAGTAATAGCCATTAAAATAAAAATAATTGTCAAACACATGTATGTTCATGGAACATACCTGTGGGGGTTTCGAGAGATTTGGGGGCTGAACAACGACAGAAAAGACCATGAGGTGGCAGTAGCACACAGGAGCTTTGACAGGTGTGCAAGGCAGGCAGGTCCCTCCCAGCAGAAGACTGGCCAGAGGCTTTAGGTCTGGGGGTTACCACCCATGGGGAGGGGAAAAGGGAATTCCCAGGAGGAGCAGGATCAGAGTAAGAGAGGGTGCTTGTGTATCTGAGTGAAGTTTCACAGCAGCAAGTAGGGAGTCTCTGGGTCACAGAGCTCCAGAGAACAGCATCAGCTTAGAGACTTTATAGTGCCTGGCTTATCTTATCTGTGGCTAGCAGATGTTGGGTGTAATTTCACAGTCACACTCTAAATGTCTAAAAATCTGCTTATTTGGGCTTTAAAACAATTGATTCTGTAAAACAAAAATTAGTTTGGTACACACGGGCTTTTGAGTTAATGAGTCAGCCTGCTGTGAAGAAATAAACAATTTAGGGGCCAATACACAGAGGCCACCTTTGCTGTTTTTATCGCAGTGCTAAAGACAGCATGTTATTGATATGATTGTGTTTAATTTCAAGAAAGATGGTTTCAGGGCAGAATTAGCACTAGAGTTTTCCTAAAATGGAATGACTGGCTTGGAAATTATTAGAGAAGAGGTTAAATAGAGACTAGATTAAATACGTATCAGGTCACCCTTGTGACCATATCTAAGGTAGCATATGTCTCTAAACTAACCAAGCTATTCTTATGAATAGTAAACATGACACATAAGTACAGTTTCATCACTAAAACATTTTTTAATATTGTTTTTGAGTCAAGAACTTAGCAATTTCTAGTTTTATGTAAATACAGATAGTGTGTGTGTGTGTGTGTGTGCGCACACGCGTGTGGAAAATTTTAGCAAATTGTTGACATTTAACTCTTTTGACCTAATTTATTAGGACATTTTTTTGAGGTTTTAATTTTACCAGTGTTTGAAAAAAATCCTTAAGCAAAGTTTCTTAACACATAATATTTATTAGTGCTTTTGCATATTTTGTGTGTGATGTGGATCCTGACATAAATGACACCAAAAGTCTCCTACTTTTTTTTTAATAACATAAAAAGTAACATTTAGATCTATTAGATTATCTACCAGAGGTATATTTATGATTAAAATTTTACAGAAAACTCGAAGTGTTTTATTTCTCAGTGACCCAAGATATAATGCGTAAGTGTATGGACACGTAATAAAGTATTTGATTATAATTTTAGTCATATCACTTCTTATTCATAGTGCAATGCAGTCCCAGTGGGTATATTTTTGGGCAATTATAAAGCAGTACAACCTTGCAAAGTTTTTAACATGTTAGTAATAATGAAAAATGAGTGTTTCAGTGTGCACATTACAAGGAAGCAGCTGAGATTACTAGTAGTTACGAACTCCATCTCTGAGTAGTTTCCACCTTGATTGTAAAAGACACTTAAGAGTCTCACCCATGGATGTGACACCAATATGGAGCAGCAGAGTGAGTGATCTTAACGGCTGTCGATTTGGCGGTGCATTCGCTGAGACTAATGCCTTCTCTCACTTCCAGCTGAACCTCTTTTCCAAGTATGGCTGGCTAGAGAAGAAAAGTGGCATCCCACTTTAGAAGACAACTGAAGTAAAATATGGTTTCAAAAGAATATATATAATGCAGTCTTAGCAAAGAAATAATATTCTTAAAAAACAGCAACTTCTCTTTATTTCTTGATTTTTACATAAGTAAAATTATTGGGAGAAATATACTAACCTCTAGCTGGGAAAGGTCTCATGAAAATTCAAAACCTCACATCAGAGAGAATCCTCTCAATAGCATTCAGTCCATCACTGATTGTGAGAAGAATTAATTCGACTTTTATGAACAACTTCAGTGGCTCTAATATATGTGCCATTGCTGTGCACACAGGGGATCTACCAGTTAGATTTCCCTATAGGGTGTTTATCGGAAAGCCCAAGTTTTGGATTGCTCTGGCAGCTAACAGATTGTTTTAAAGATTTAGTTGTTATTCTATTTTTTTCCTCCTGATTTCACCACTGTGGTGGCGGAGTGTTATCCTAAGCATGGTGCAACCGGAGGGCACCATGGCTGCCATCAGCTCCAGGGACCACATGCGACACAGAGAGGAAGTGTTTCTCCTTCAGAGATGGAACTTGGGCCCGGACCTCTCCCTGATTCAATCAATGAGGTCCCGAACCAACCATTACTCCGTGCAAGGAATAGGGTTATAGCGCTGGTTTTAGGCCCCTTGGGGACCACACCCGATGGAACAGAGTAAATTGTAATGAAGAATTTGATCTTTTCCAAAAATAAAATTTTTATCTCTTTTTCTAGGTTTTACATTTTAGCATGTCTTCCTGTAACTCATTATCTTAAGAGTTACTCATATTGTAAAGACGTTCCTTACTTGCTTTTCTGGTTGTTCAGGCTCAACGTTGAGCAGTATAGAAACAGTATATTGCTATACTGGCGCTAACACTCCCTTTGGTTTAGTGAAGCCTCCATACTACTCTGCTATTCTCTAGAAATATGAACACACAGTGCATGAGGGGGGTGCACTCAGACTATTGCACTCCTGGGCTTCTATAAAAGCTTCATTGCTTTGAACTGTGGCTCAACCTCCCTAACCTCATGCTCTTCATTGATAAGATGGAGACAATAATACCAACCTCAATGTATTGTTGAAATTTACATCATATTGTGTTTGAAAGCACTTTGGCAGGTAATCACTGTGATAACCTTGTAATCTAATGGTGGGAGTCTACATATTGTTAAAAGTGTTTTAGTTGATATTTGGAAATATTGTCTTTAAAAATATACATATGCTTTGAACCAGTCATTCCATTATTAGGAGTTTACTTGGAGGATATAATTAGAAATTTATAATACATTTATGTAATTGGGTATTTTTGTACTTTACATAGCACTTTTTTTTAATTCTAAGAGATTGAAGGTAGAATAATACATACCCCTTCATATGTTTTAGTCATAATCACATTAGCCAATGTTTCTATGGGCATAGCACTTTTATAAGCCAAGTTTATCTTTTTTGTTTTTCTCTTTGCTATCTTCCCTATTGCAATGTAAGATCTGTGAGAGAAAGGATCTTACATATTTTTTGCTATATCCTCCCAGAATAGGGATTGTCCCTTAGTAAAGCAGTCAATAGATTTAATTACTCAATATAGGCACAGTTTTGTGAGGTTGTAAATGAATACTTAACAACATAAGAAGGCCATGTAATGACAGGTGAATGAAGTAGGTATAAATAGCATGTGCTATGGTATCAAATTTGAGATTTTATTTTGCAAATATTTTATAAATATTAACAGTAGTTATTCTGGAAGATTTTGATGTTCCCATTTACATGTTCCCATAATTTCAGATTTGCTGCAGTACGTTTTGTTACTTTTGTAAAAGAGAGTAATTACAATTCAAGTTACATTTTTCAGATGTTTTTCTTCTCTTCCTTCCCATCTAAACTCAGCATTTTAGTCAATTAGGCACCCAAGAAGCCTCAAAGGGAGAAATCAGAGGAGTGGTGAGTTGTAATCAGGGGTCAGGAAAATCTGGTGCTTCCCTGGAAAGCCACTCTGGGGGGAGGCCTGGAAGCCAAGCCTTTATGGATCCACGAGGCAAGAAGCTAATGAGAAATCACTGGTTTCCCTGGGGCTCAAGTGGAAATAGGATGTGAGTAAAACTAATGTGTATCAACATATATCCTTCCCCAACCCCAGTGCTGCTATTAGACTCATGACAGTATGTAATTAAATATAATTCCATTACATAACTTGATTATTTAGTGACTACTGACTAGGAAGAACAATGTCCAAAACCCCAGGGATACCAAGATAAAGAAGAGAGAGGTCCTGCCCTAAAAGCTCAGGGTCTGGTTGGGAGGGACAGGCTCAACCAAAGAAATTACAGGTTGGGCTAATAATGAGTAAGGTAGTAAGTATGCCTGTGCTACATAGAGCAACGACACAAAGGGGAAAGAGAAGCATGCATTTTTGATGCTATGTCAGTTTTAACATATAAATTTAGCTATTTTACACCTCCCCGCCAATGCTTTAGGATTATCATTCATTTCCAGAGGCTCCTGAATGCCAGTGGTAAGTACTCAATACATACGAATGGGCCGGTTTTTTCTGATAGCCTCCTCCTCATACATGCCTCATCATCATCCTGAGTTTGAATTTTATCATTTTAGAAATCTGCTTCTCAGACTCTTTGCTTTTTTTACCATGCTAACCCTCCTTCCCCACAAAAAAAAAGTCTTTTTTGGCTCCCAATTCACATACTAACACATTTACTATGTTTAACCTTTTCAGTGCATCTCTCAAAGCAGTGAACTCCTCAGAGAATCCAGACTAGGTGTCTGTAAATTATAGCCCACAGGCCAAATTCTGCCCCTCCCCCCCCCCCCCCCCGTGTGTGTGTGTGTGTGTGTGTGTGTGTGTGTGTGTGTTTTGTTTATAATAAATAAAGTTTTGTTGGGCCATAGGGATGCCCAGTAACATATGTATTATCTGTGGTTAGTTTTGTGCTACAGTGATGACAGAGTTGAGCAGTTGCCGTAGAGACTGTATGGCCCCAGACCCTAAAATATTTACTATCTGACCTTTTATAGAAGAAATTTGCACTTCTCTTGTCTAGGCATTCTCGATTTTTTTCACATATTATATAATATTTTTAAACCAAATATAGCTTCCTTTTCCTCCCTTTACAGCACTTTAAAGGTCAACCCAGGTCCAAAAGTCTAGAAGTGTTGCTCTTAGGTAAATATTTACATTTTCTTACTCCAGTAAGTATGGGAACTAAAAAAGATCCAATAACTGGTATAATTACATTGTTTTTGAAAATATATGACAGAAAAGTATAAATTTATAAAGTTATGTGAAAATCTGATACTCTAATTGACTTTTTAAAATTTTATTCACATTCAGACTTAAAACTGAGTGGTTATTAGAGTCTCTAAGTATCAATATACCAAATTAAAACACAAGAGCTTGAAAAATAGTGCCAGCACTGAGAATTGAGTTCTGTATGAAATTTGACATTTAACTTATATTTAAAATAAGGTATTTGGAATACATAAATCTGGTAAAGTTTATTCCGATATTGTTCCAAAAATAATAACTTAGGATTCGTTAAAATGCTATAAGTGGAGCAAATACACAGTAAAGCAGTTGAACTAATTTCATATCTGAAGTTTCATGCCAACTGTACTATATATTTGATTGTATTGATTCTGAAATCCCTCCATAGCACCACCCTGTCTGAATTGCACACATTCCTCTATAAATACAATCTGTTTTGAAGGTGTGAGTCTTTTAGCTATTTTCTAAAGTTTGCCAAAGTGGCATGTTCGTCTGCCAAAATGAAAAACATGGGACAATTTTTGTGCCTCTGGGTGGCTCTAAAGTGGCATGCTACCATCTGCCACTGGGCATGTACTAACGATAAACATTTAAAATGCTGTATCTAGGTTTACAAGATTACACATATTCTGAATCTTCATGTGTTTTGGAGCCATAAAGGCAAACAATTAACACACACACACACACACACACACACAAACATCAAAAAAACACAAAAATAAATTTTACATCAACTGTTTGACTTAACAACATTTAAGGGGAAATTATTTTATTATAAAATATTGCTAAATGTATGTGACAACAAGATGACCATCAATATGCTGTCCGGAAGATGGGTAAAATAAAATTATAACCAGTATCTTCTCGGATGTGTAACTTCTATTTAGTCACATTCTGTGATAAATATTTTTAATTTTTGTTAATTGAGGCCTTTTTCTGACTACATGCTGAATCAGATTTTTATACTCACATACTAAGTAATTAAAACTTTTTGAGACCTGGCTGGGTTTTCCAGTTGGTTGGATGCATCATTTTGTACACCAAAAGGAGGGTGTGGGTTCGCTTCCCAGTCAGGTCAGATGCCTAGATTGCAGGTTTGATCCCCAGTCAGGGTGTGGATGGGAGGCCACCAATCGATGTTTGTCTCTAAAATCAATAAAAACGTCCTTGGGTGAGGATTAACGAAAACAAGCCCTGGCCAGTTTGGCTAAGTGGATAGAGCCTCAGCCTACAGACTGAAGAGTCGCTGTGATTCCTTCAGGTCAAGGGCACATACTTAAGTTGCAGGCCCAATACTATCTATCTATCTATCTATCTATCTATCTATCTATATATATATATATGGCTAATATGCAGTGTGTCCCCGTGGGAGTTTGACCAGGAGACTGGGAGTTCTATTGCTCGCTATGACATGAGCTGACCACCAGGGGGCAGCGCAGAATGAAGGAAGGCCCTGGCTGGCAGCTGGAAGGCCCCATTGGCCCTGATTGCTGGCCAGTACTAGGGATCCTACCCATACACAAATTTTGTGCACTGAGCCTCTAGTTTATTAAATAATCATTCATTTCTCACTATTTAATAGTTTAGAAAATGAAAACATGCTCAAAGTTTGTTAAAATGAAGAAAAAAATATCTCACTCTCTTGACTTGAAGATCATATAGCATAATGCCATTTGGTAATAATTCCACCAATGAATTATTCCCTTTTCCTTCAAAGCATCAATTCCTAACTCTGCAGCATTCTTAGTTTTGCCACACCTACCATAATATCATCCATTTTAAGTGGCTATTTTATTTACACTTTTGTTTTTTCTCCAAAAATTCTAGAGCTATATGTCCTGTTCTTATTTTATTGTTTTTGATGTATATTCCTTTTGCAATTAGGAAAAGAATTAAAGCTATGATTCCCTTTAAAGCTATGTCTCTGCAATGGAAGTAGCTGCCACTAATTGATGTTTTAGGATGCTCTGGTGGTTGAAATAAAACTTTATGGGTAACATCTCATTTACTTCTCTCACAACCCTATGAGCACAGGAATATCATAATGAGGAAAATGAGACTTTGAGCTATTGGTACAAGATAAATGTGAAGGCAGGGATGTCTGATCTAGAGACAGATCTGTGCCCTAATTTGTATATTTGTGCAATCAGACTTAAGAAACATCATTGCAGCAAGAAGGTGTAGCTCAGTAGTTGAGGGTCAACCTATGAACCAGGAGGTCATTGTTCATTTCCCGGTCAAAGCACATGCCCAGGTTGCAGGCTTGGTGCCCAGTAGAGGGTATGCAGCAGGCAGCCAATCGATGATTCTCTCTCATCATTGATATTTCTATCTCTCTCTCCCTCTCCCTTCCTCTCTCTCTAAAGTCAATAAAACATTTAAAAAATGCCTAGAACTTAGGTTTCCTGAATCTTAAAAAAAAGAAAAAAAGAAACATCATTGCAGTATCACACACTCACGTATGATTTGGTGGAAAACAGGAGATATTTTTGAAGTACTACAATCTTCCAAACTTAAACTCAAAGCCACTCAATACTTTATTGTATAATATCATATTAAATATAATCATATGTAATAAAAGTTCTTTGAAAATGCATTCTTAAATGAATAACAATATAATTTCCATACTGTTCAATATTTACAAAACTGCAAGATTTATGGCATTAACACCTCTAATATATTTAAAGTTTCTATTAGAAAAAGTATTCAGAAAATATTTTATGATAGACAAGAAAACTGCATATAGCTTTATTAACTGAACAGAACCCAAGTGATTATCTGGTGGGTATTTACTACTAGATTTTATTGTATGCATAGATTTTTGTACTATTTATCTTTTACTTGAGAATTTGCATTAACTAGCACTTTAGTTGGAAGTTTGGCATGTTTAACTACTGCTCTTTTATTTTAGTGATTGGTCAGAAGTCTCCTTCAAATAAATTCATTTATCTTTTAACATTTTTTTCTGCTTCTCATTTCCTTCTTCCCCTTGTCTGATCCTCTTAGTGATCTATCCATACTCATATTAAGCCCAAATAGATCATTTTTTCCACCTTCAAGATGGTTATATGAATGAAGGTGCTGTGAATTATACATGAAAGCATCCTAAATACTCTCATGCTGAGGCTCTTTCCTCCTCATGTCCCACTTTTCTTCTTATCCAGCCCTAGATCCCTTTGTTGGATCAATATCCATATCTACCCCAAATACCTTTACCCTTCTCTGCTATCTCCCCACACTATAACTTTTACCTGACAATTATCTGACATTGTGCATGTACCAGCTGACTGTTACTTAAAAAATAGGCATTACCTTGGTGACTTGGCTCACTCCATATTTATGGCCACAGATTCCAATGAGCCCTCAATATTGCCATGTACTCCCACCATATTTTTTAAATAAAATCACCTTTGCAGTTTTTTTAAGGTAACTCTATCATGTCTTCCTACCTTCCTCCATCTATACTCATCTGCTCAGCATTTCCAATCATTACAGTTAAAGAAATCGCCCTTTGGGCAGCCCTGATGCCATGGATCTCATTTTCTCCCTACTCTAAAGGGTTTCATTCCACAATTACTCTCCTGATTTTCTCAGCATCAATTCCTAGCTCTCTGTAGTTCTTTATTTCAGCAAACCTACTATAATGTCATCCATCTTAAAGAAAAACAATTTCCTCAGGAATACCTTCTCTCTGCTCTCCTACTTACACACACACACACACACACACACGCATTGTCTATGCTCTATGAATTTTCTTTCTTACTTTCCACTATCCCTTTAATTTACTCTAATTGGGCTATAGCTCAGGAATTCACTGTAAAGTCTCCTACAGAAAATAACCCAGAGTTTTCCCAAATTGGTGGTCAGGTTTCTATCCTTGTATTCTTGAATATCTCAGCAGCAGTGAAAATAGGAGACATTTCCCTCTTTCTTAAAACATTTTGTTTTCTAAACTTTTATGACATAACACTGATCTATCTTCCTTCCTTCCTTCCTTCCTTCCTTCCTTCCTTCCTTCCTTCCTTCCTTCCTTCCTTCCTTCCTTCCTTCCTCCCTTCTTTCTTCTTCCTTTCATCTATCTTATCTATCTATCTTTCCATCATCTATCATTTATCTATCTATCTATATCTATCTATATCTATATCTATATCTATATCTATCTATCTATCTATCTATCTATCTATCTATCTATCTATCTATCTATCTAATCTATCATCTAATAGGTAGTTCTGTCTTTAGTTTCGCTATCTTTTCTAAATTGCTTTGACTGAGATTTTTGTGTTCAAATATCCTGGGCATCCCCAAACTCCAATCATCTTCTTTCTTGTGGTATTCTTTCCAGAGCGATAGCATTAGTCCACATCTCTATATGCAAAATTATTGATTCTCAAGTTTATATGCATCCTGGACTTTATCCCTTAGAGTCAGACTCAATAACCACTTCCCCACTGAGGTCTCTATTTCTATGAAGAATAGACTTAAAAACTAATATGTCCCTCCCAAAATTTAGATATCCAAGACCCAAATATTATTTCTTCCTCAAGCCCTTCTCATTACAGAATTGGGACATCCATCCTCCAACTCTGCAGGATAAGGACTAACATACATTCCTGATTCTTCCTTCTCTTATGCCCTATATTCTTGCTATCAGAAGGGGCTGCTGGCTGTAGCTCTAAAATAACATTTCTGATTTGACCACTTTTCAACATTTCTGCTTTTACAATTATAGACCAAACCACCATTGTGCATTGTCTGGACTACATAAACAACAAATATCTGTAAACACTTTGAAGGCAATAACTTCCAGTTATGCAATAGAACTCAGCTAGACCTTTTTACTTTTAAATTAAAATTGAATCATTCTAGCTTTTTTATTTTGAACCTGGGTGATTTCCAGCAAGAAAAAGAGGAAGCACTCAAATTCAAATAATTTAAAAAGATTATTAATAAAGGGATTATTAACAGTGGGATTATTAATATATGTAAAAGTTTAATATAATAATTCAAATGGATTTTGTTTATATTTGAACTATAAATATTATAATTTTGAGTTTTCATCCCAATATTTTATATATAGGATATATGAAATCAAGAATCTTTAATTTGCAAATGATTTTCATTTCAGGAAATGGTTAGCAATGGGTCCCTTTAGAGAAATAAAATTATTGTTTCTGAAACTTGCAGGTTTCCCATGAGGAATAAATGAGGAAATCTGTGTAGGAAATTATTTTGGAATTATAATTACTTATGTTTAAGGCAAAGATAATTTGATATGTTATTTCTGTTACTTTAAATATAAGGGTTTATTTAGAAAGAATGATGGTTCACACACACAGCTTTTGAGAAACATACATTGTATTACTAGAAAACTGACAAGGTTGCTACTTTTCATCTACAAAATGAGCCATACAAATTTTTAGAAATTAGATTATGTTTTACTAGATGGCATTTTTCAAACTATATTTTTATTGATTTCAGAGAGGAAAGGAGAGAGAAAGAGAGAGAGAAAGAGAGAGAGAGAGAGAGAGAGAGATGGAAGCATCAATGATAGAGAATCATTGATCAGCTGCCTCCTGCATGCTTCCCACTGGGGATGGAGCCTACAACCTGGGCATGTGCCCTAACCGGGAATTGAACCGTGACCTCCTGGTTCTTAGCTCTATGCTCAACCACCAAACCATGCTGGCCGGCACTAGATAGAATTTTTTCAAGGATCATTTCCATATTTTTTGCTGAATAATTATAGCATTTATTCTAAATTAATTCTATTTACTTGACTTGTGGATAGTACACATAGCATACTGGCTCCCCCCCTTTTTTGACACGAATTTGAAGCACCAGTTTATTAATGTGTATAATTCTCCAAATTAATTGGGGGTTGTTCTAAATCATCAATCACCAATATAAGCCCTCAGAAAGAATATTCGGGCACTTGAGACAGCAAACTGCATGTCACAAGAATTGCCCCTTGTAATTCCAGGGAGCATGTTCATCTTCCCAGGTATTACCCAGGAGGCATCTCCTGTTGTACTTTGTACCTCTCAGCCCAGTAAGACATTTGACTGCACAGTCGGGGGTAGGGATTTCACTTACAATGCAGGGAGTTGTCAATGAAAACTCGGGGGGTGGCCAGATACCGACCGTGTGTCAGGACAAAGCTGAAGTATTTTTGGAAATGAAATCCATTTCTGAGGTGCAGTGTCATATTTTGATATTATTCTCTTTTTATTATAAAGAAAGAGCCCTTCTTTTCCATTGTGTTTACTTAGGATTTTTAAAAACAAAAATGAAAGAACTTTCAAAGAAGAAAGGGGAAAGAAAATAAACTCGAAGCCTAGGTCTACACAGTAGATTATTTGCCTGTGTTTTCCAGAAGTACCGGGGCAAGTCCAATGTATACCTCTAAAGGATGTTGTAATTGGAAATGTTTCCAAAGCCAGCTCTCAACCTGAATCCCAGAGGCATATACTGTTTATAGAGGGTTGCTTGCTCAGCTCTCATTTATAAACTTGGCAATTTCTTCTAACAGAAAAGTAGGCAAGGAGGCAGGTGCATGATTCCAATTGCCTGGAGTTTATTTAAATAGTCTATTTACTTTTCTGTTGAGTGCAATAAAAGATATTTACCACAGCATATGTCACATGACAGGATACTTTTGATGTCTCAGAAATTGTTATGTTTGGGCAGAAGACAGAGTTAGGGAACTAAATCTTCATTAAAGCTGTGATTTAACTAGCCATTTTCATCAATGTACAAGCAGTCTCAATTAAAGCTAGATGAAAGCTCTTTATTAGCTTGTCTCTTTAGATCTTAAAGAAAAAACGTCTTTCCACCACTACCGGCGCATATATTAACATTAACTATTTTTGAGAAGGTGATTCTTTTTCAGCAATTTATTTGGCTCTCGTAAATTATAAACACGCATTTTAGTGATGGAGAACAAGTTGGCTAACACATTCTGTGTGGAAGGCTGTGGCCTGTTAATAATGGAGTCGGACAGTGGGCTTCAACCATTATTTGAATAGACTGCACTAAGGCAATAAATTATTTTCATTTTAAAATGACAGGGTTGCACATCTTCCACGCTGTGCCTCACCTGGTTATTGTTATCACAAACCCATTAATTCTGTAACAAATTATGTCAAATGGAAAGGGCTTTATAGCGACGACATTCAGGTAATATCTCCTGATAATAAGGATGTAACACTTGCTGCCACAACAAATGTACTTCCTGCTGGTGTTTTTATGTGATGCTGCCTGCTGTTTTGCTTATTGCCCTTCCATGCAGGAGGCTTTTGTCGGTGGTCTGACAGGTGGACGGAGATAGTATATCCGGTGAAGCCCTTTTAATGTGAAGAATACATCATCTATCATAGGTGAACTTGGACTGGTTCATTCTCCTTTTCCTGTTCCTGGTATGATTAATCTTCTATAATTAACAATGTGTCAGGTCAATCATTGACTTTTAATCAGAAGAATTTCCCACCTTAAAACAACATTAAATCTGATTTTCTAGCCTATGAGTCAATGACTTGATTGTGATGAGCTTTAGCCATTCATAAAGATTGTGGAAATACTTTTATGGCATTGAAGTGACTCTGTGCTCTGTATGTACCACCTTTTGGAGCCCCCTGTAGCTCTGGGCATCTTTCATACAGAGGAGTCCATGCTAAAAACCGTCTCCTGAACTTCCCAGCAGTCTCTGAGGGAGACACAGAGAAATGCTAGAGGCGATGGAGGGCACAGACAGCACATTAAGGTGTTGTTTTTTTATTTGAACCACTCAAAAGCCAGAGTTTAATCAGAAAATCTCAAAAGGGAAAGGAATCTGACTTGTGTCATTTGGTTAGGAAAAATAAACCAAATCAAGCCAATAACTCAACCCCAAATGCCTGCATTGACTGTGTGTTTTTATTTAGCTTATTTTAAATTGGATAGAATGTGGGATATTTGGGCCCAATGCATCAGATGTCATTTATGAAATACCAACTTTTTAGCGTGATTGTAGTCAGACTGTCATTTATGTACGTATATATGCATGTGTGTGTGTGTGTGTGTGTGTAGGTATGCATGCATGCATGTGTGTGAGATCCTTTTTGCACATGTAGCTAATAAGTAAGCAATAGCTTGTTCAGGGAACACATATCTCAAAATGTGCCAGGTTTGTTTTGGATATTTTGTTGAATGTTGCACAAACTAGGCTAAATTATAATATTTAACAAACAAGTCTGGGTGCTTTTAACATGTAGTTTCTTTATAATGCAGTTTTCTACCTCAAAAGGTACCAATCAGACTTCCTGATGGTACTTTGACATGCATGTATGTCATTTCTGATGTGGCACAGGAAAAATAAAATTGGATATATATATAGAGAGAGAGAGAGAAAGAGAGAGAGGATGAGAAGCATGAAGAGATGGAGGGATAGAGAGGTGGAAGGATAGAGGGAGAGAAGAAGAGATGGAGAGAAGGAGATAGAGGAAGAGAGGGAGAGAATCCTTTGTGTGTTAATATAGAGCTGGAACTGGAAGGAGGGAGTTGAACTTGTTAGGTGACATATTTCTGTTCAGACTCATTTTCAGCTTCTAAAAAATACTCAGCTCACGCATTATTCTGGCTGTCTCATTTGATGGAAAAATTAGATATTGCTGACTCTGTCCTACTTGATGAGACAATATCAGCCCCAAGTAGCATCCTCCATGCTGCTTTTCATGAGAGTAATCAATCAGCAAGCCTAGGCATCTGAACAATTGAGTGTTGGCATTAGTTAACTGTTCTTTTTATTTATTTTTTTTATTTTGCCTGATCCTCCCTTAAACCTTTTAAAAAATATTTCCTTTTCTTTATGTTATGTGCTGTTTTTATTGAATGACCTTTTGACTTTGTCTTTGTTTGATGAGAATAGACAACTTCTTATACTGAATGGTTTGGACTTATACTGATCTAAAATCAGAGGACTAAGATTATAGTTTAAGATCCTTGCCCTAGGGCAGTGATGGCAAACCTTTTGAGCTCAGTGTGTCAGCATTTTGAAAAACCCTAACTTAACACATATAGAAATATTTTTGATATTTGTAACCATAGTAAAACAAAGACTTATATTTTTGATATTTATTTTATATATTTAAATGCCATTTAACAAAGAAAAATCAACCAAAAAAATGAGTTCGCCTGTCACCTCTGACACTCGTGTCATAGGTTGGCCATCACTGCCCTAGGGCCTAGCCGATTTGGCTCAGTGAATAGAGTGTCAGCCTGTGGACTCAAGGTTCCTGGGTTCGATCCCAGTCAAGGGCACATGCCTGTGTTGCGGGCTCAATCCCCAGTAGGGGGACATGCAGGAGGCCGCCAATCAGTGATTCTCTCTCATCATTAATGTTTCTATCTCTCTCTACCTCTCCCTTCCTTTCTTAAATCAATAAAAAACATATTTAAAAAATCCATCCTCTCTCTAAATCTTCATGATTATTTGATTTAAAAATAGGAATATATAACCTACAAATGTGCAATTTATGGTCTTGCTCCATAAGAAATCAGGCATCGAAGTAACGTTCTCTGAGGCATATTTCCTAACTTGTAGGGGCATTGACTAGGAAAAGTTGATTAGAGAACTCTGGGGTTCTGCAGATACAGCAATTCACTAAGAGATCCAGTCCAGCATTGTGACTCTGCGCAGGTCGACCCCTGAGTCACCAATGTGGGGCAACTCAATTCCAATGATTCAGGTTTAGATTTGGAATGCATTTTCCCACATAATGTTTTAAGCAGGGTTTTAAAAACTGGCCCCCAAATTAGGAGTTTAATAAGTGACTATGGTACTTTTCTTTTGCTCTTATGTCAATAATAATTTTTAAATGTTATAATGAAATAAGGCAGGCCAATTCTGGTGCCTGCATTTCTGTTTATTTTTGTGATGGCTTTGGAATATACATTATATCTGAAATATCTTGGGCTTATTACATTCCATCCATACCAAGTAAAGGTAAAATAATTTCAAAATGTTCTATATTTTTTATTTTTATTTTTTTTAGTTTATTTTTTAAAAAAACTTCATTGATTTCAGAGAGGAAGAGAAAGGAATAGAGAGACAGAAACATCAATGATGAGAGAGAATCATTGATAGGCTGCCTCCCACACGTCCCCCAATGGTGATCAAACCCTGAACCCAAGCATGTGCCCTTGACTGGAATCAAACCCAGGACCCCTCAGTCCACAGGCTGACGTTCTATCCACTAAGCAAAACCAGCTAGGGCCCTACCCATATATTTTTATTGTTGTCTTCATGTATATAAAAATCAAGGTAAATAAGTACTTTGATTTATTTGATAAAATGTTAAAACCCAATTATACATTCGGGATAATGTTTATATTTATTTATTTATTTATTTATTTATTTATTTATTTAATCATCACCTGAGGATATGTTTATCAATTTTAGAGGGAGAGGAAAGGAAAGAGAGAGAGAGAGAGAGAGAAAGAGAGAGAGAGAGAGAAAGAGAAAGAGAGAGAGAGAAAGAGATCAATGTAAGATAGAAACATCCATTGGTTGCCTCCCATATGCATCCCAATGGGAGATCAAACCCACAACCTAGGTATGTCCCCTGACCAGGAATCAAACCTGCAACCTTTTGGTGTACAGGACAATGCTCCAGCCATTTGAGCCACTTGTCCAGGGCTGAGGATAACTTTTAATGTCACATTTTACCTGTATTACTAAAAACCTTTCTTGGCGAATATGTATTTTTCCCTTTGATTCTTTCATCGTGTTTTATATCTTATTTTTTGTTCTTTGCTATGTTTAGTTCTATTGGAATAATTTATACTAGTAATATCAGTATATGAACTTCATTAGAGATCTTAGCATGCCATAGTGAGCATTTGTATGATGATAATTCCTAGTTAAGCAAGCTTAACAAGAAGCTTTCTCAGATCAGTGTTTCTTTTCTGAATGTCACCACTTTTTCTCTGAGTGATAAACTGACTTGAGATGTGAATTTTGTTTTTTGAAAGATTCAGCCTTTTGCAAAATACACTGCACCTAAGGTCAAATTGCAAATACTGAAATCAATTGTACACAAGTAAGCAATAGTAGAACTGACATGAAACAAAATTTGGCGAGAACTTTCAATAACTTGCTTTTCCAATTTGATATCTAAGTCACCACATACTATCACCTGCTATAAATGTCTCAATTCAGTTTTAAGTGTCTATGTTTTCAGAACATTTATATTTATATCACACTTTTTTGTGTACCTGAAATGCCATCTTGAGCATTAAGTTAAAAATTGTCCTCAAATCTCAACTCTAAAACTAGTAGTAGTTCAAGAATTCTCAAATTAAACCATTATTCTACAGTACAAACCCTGTAGTCTTCTTTGGATCTCAGAATATTTTACTCTAGTTGTCTTTATGTGTATTTCCATTCTCCCCAAATATAAATATACCTTTCTGTGGTAGAGATTATGTTTTATAATTATTTTTATTTTTACAGAGTTAAGTGCTTTACAGAGTCAACACTCTCCTTATGTTTTTAAGTAAACTTTTTATTGAAGTATACGTACTTGAAAAAGTGTGCAAATCTTGTAAGTGTAGACCTCAAGAAAACGTTCACAAAATGAACACACAGCATAACTAGAACTATGATCATGAAATAGAATGTTATCAGTAAGCCATATCTCCTTTGGGTCTCTTTTCAATTTTCAATTCACTGTATTTTTTTATGATGAAAAAAGATGTCTATGCTTTAATCATATTTTACCAATAATAATATATAATGCAACAGAAGGTAAATATTATTCATATACTGTTATTTATGTGGAATATTTGTCTCAAGTTGTCACTGATTTATTTATTCATTAATCAAACATATATTAGATGTTTGCTTTGGGGCAATGGAGTCATTGCAATAAAGGATAGTCTCTGGCTTCATCATCAATGAGACCTATGATGAAGATTAAATAGTTCTTTGCTTGCAAATATTTTCAGATATACCGCCAATAGTGATATCCCTCTATAGTAGAATTTATGGTTTTGAAGCTGGAGACAATAGAAATTATGATCAGCTGATGATGTGTCTGTAGAATTTCACAAGAAAAATAACAGGAAAGCATTATTAGGTAAAAGTAGTAAGAAGCTAAATTTTTCTGTATTTATCCAAGATGTTTTACCCTAATGTTTCTTTATACACATAAGGGAGTAATACATATGTTTCTGTAACTGTGAACACAGGAAAAATTTTTTTGAAAAAGAAAGGTATTTTAGATTCATAGAAAGATTTGGGCTTTCCACTAAGTAACACTAACATTGACATCGCCTAATCTATTATACTTTATAATGGAAAAGTCTGAAATTAATAAGCCTTTGTAGAATTATTGGCAAAGAATAGGAGAAATAAACATAAAATCATAGCTGGTTTTGTGACTTTTATTGGATCTTTGGGGACATTTGTGTTACCTTTGCTCGAGGACACAGGTGAGGATGTAGACATGTATGAAAAGATAAAATAATGCATGAGTGCTGAAAATAATGTGGTTTACGGGCAATGCTATTGACTTCTGCATCTGTAAATTATTAGATAAAAAGCATCTTTCCTCACATGGACCTGTCACGTAAGCACTTAGGCTCATTTTTCTTACACAACCAGCTGCCTCAAATGTTTACAATGAAAGGCTGACCTTGGGGAGTTCATTTATTTTGAATTATTTCCTATACTCTCTCTACTTTTTCCAGTGTAGTTCCACTGAAAACTTCTTGGGTGAGCTTATGTTTTCTTTCTATTTTTTTCACCTATTTTTTTTAATGGCAGCAAACAAGTTTCTGTGAATATTTCATACAGTGGCAGTAGTACAGAAGTTTCAGTCTCAAGATAGGTAATCCTTGTCTTGAATTCCCCAAATAAAAAAAATGGGTCATCAATCCCTTAAAATATCTACTCAGATCCTGGCTTTTTAGTCTGATCTGAAGGTAGGTGATTGAAAGAACAGGTATAAGTTTTTGTGGCTGTATGCATTAGGAATCCCATAGCCATCTTTCTAGAAAGGTGTATAAACAATGATTTTCAACGCTAAATAAATTATAATGAAGATTCGCGGAAAACAGTGCAGTATTTCATGAATGGATTCTCATGAGTTTAATAACTATCCTGTAAATACAGGCAGCATGCAAAAGTACAATAGAATCAGATATTAGTGTGGTCAATATAATGTTTGTCTTAATTATCAATGCATTATTCTACATAATGGGTTTAGCCTCAGCAATCTGTACTGATAGTGAGAACAACAGAAACAATTGATCATCTGTGCTCTGGCATTCTTTTGTGTATATTCATGAGGAAGAGTCATGGTTGAATTGATAATTCTATGCCCATGCAATACGCTGCTCAGTAAAAACCATCACATCTGTTCATTTGCCAACTTCTATTGGCAATAAATATGCACTTGTTAACATGCAATTGATTGGTAGGAACTTTTTTATAGTGTGCAAGATCCAATGAAAACATTTAATTTAGATTCAGCATATTTTATCAAGCACCTGCTTAATGCAACTACTGTGCTAAATTCTCAGAGTGCAACATAAATGATATGGATGTGGCCACTGACCTCAGGGAGCTTTGAGAGCAATGGAGTAATTTTGTCGAAATAAAGCTATTGAAATGGTGTTGTGAGTATTATGAATCCTGTATGAGCACCTAAACTATAGAAAGTTTTATAAGGACGTTCACATGTAAAATCTTATATAATAAAACCTTAATATGCAAATCGAGTGAACAGCGGAACTACCAGTCAGCAGGGGGTTGGGGCCGGCAAACAGGCAGTGCCAAGGCATGTACCAAAAGGCAGAGGGAAGGAACAGCAATGGGGGGGCGGTGACCAGCAGTAGTGGAAGGGCAATGGGGTGGGGGCGGCACTGTCACCTGATTGGCCCATCCAGTCACCTCCCTCAGGGGGAGGCCAGACTACAGCTTAAGCTTCAGTAGGAAATCCCCTGAGGACTCCTGGACTGCAAGAGGGCACAGGCTAGTCTGAGGGATCCCCCCATCCAGTGCATGAATTTTCATGCACCGGGCCTCTAGTTAGATATAAATGATGACTTATAGTTAGCCAGGCGAAGAGGATAGAGACTGTCTAGGAACAGATGGATGGAAAATGAAGGACTGAAAACGGTAATGTGCCCAATAGAAGAAGCTTGTGTAAATATCAGTAGGAAGGAGAGATAATGGCATTTTCGCATTACATTCAAGTGGCATATGCTGTCTTACTTGGTGATAGAGATGTGCCACTCACTGAAGACTGCATGTCAGGCTAAAGGGATGAAACAAAGTTTATTGCAGAAATGAGTAAATTTCTCACTAAAATATGAAATTTGTGTTCTATTTTGTATATACACTGAGTGGCCAGATTATTATGACCACCTGACATTTGTAGGCAAATTAGATATAATTTTGCACTGAAGTTGCTAAAGGGCCAGACCATTATAAATAGGGAAGCAGGTTGTTTACCAAGACAGTAGAAGTGATTTTTTTCTAAAGATATGGATAAACAACGCGATTTAACAGCCTTTGAACGTGGGATATATATGAACGTGAGTGGCCAGATTATTATTACCACCCCATCAGTACTTTGTTGGGCCATCTTTTGCCTTCAATACTGTGGCAATTCTTCTTGGCATTGACTCCACAAGATGTCGAAAGGTGATGCGAAGAATCTGATACCATGCCTGATGAATAGCACTGTCCAGTTCGGTGAGATTTGATGGTTGTGGAACAAGCTGCCTGATGGCTCTTTCAACTTTGTCCCACAAATGCTTAATTGGATTGAGATATGGTGATTGTGGGGGCCACCTAAGCAAGGTAAAGTCTCCCTCATGTTCTTGAAACCACTCCTGCACAATATGAGCACCGTAGCATGGCACATTGTCTTATTGGAAGAAGCCATCTCCATTGGGATATGCCATCAACATGATAGGATGAACTTGATCAGCAACGATACTTAGGTATGTTGTGCTATTCAGACATTGTTCCACACAAATTAAAGGGCCCAAATCATGCCAGGAAAACATGCCCCAAACCCTAACACTGAAGGGTTGTACTCATGCATGTGGGGTGCATGCTTTCATGCTGTTTCCGCCAAATTCTCACTCTTACCATCTGCATGATGCAACTGGAAACGTGATTCATCGGATCACATGACTTTTTTCCAATGCTTGACTGTCCAGTCCTTGTGTTCCTGTGCGAATTGGAGACGTTTTATCTTGGTAACTACAGACAGCAAAGTTGTTCAAACAGGCCTTCGGCCTCCATATCCCATACAATGCAGTGTACAGCTAATTTGCTTACAAATGTCAGGTGGTCATAATAATCTGGCCACTCACGTTCATATATATCCCATGTTCAAAGGCTGTTAAATCGTTTTTTTTACCCATATCTTCAGGAGTAAAATCACTTCTACTGTCGTGGTAAACAACCTGTTTCCCTATTTATAATGGTCTGTCCCTCTATCAACTTCAGCGTGAAATTATAGATAATTTGCCTACAAATGACAGGTGGTCATAATAATCTGGCCACTCAGTGTGTGTGTGTGTGTGTGTGTGTGTGTGTGTGTGTGTGTGCGCGAGTTTGTTTAATTTTACAGGGGCAAATACAGTGTTCTGCTTCAATGTACTATTATTTAGGGGTTGTTTAAATTTTGATCATTAGACTAGAATATTTTAAATTTGGTTTTATTCTTTACACCATAATGACAAATAGTATTAATAATGGGAATAATAATGACTCTGTAAAGTGTGGTAGTCTCTGTGCTAAACCCTGGAGATATACAGATAATGGACATGGTCTCTGTTCTTCAGTAATTTGTAGCCTATATAATATACAGACATCTAATTAGCCCTATTCTTTATCACTCAGAACCATTTCCAAACATACCATTGTAGGTATACCTAATTAGAAGAGCTGTATCTTAGTTCTGACTCCTGAGTCTCATATTTACTTCTTCAAAACCTTGCCATTCTTCCATGATTTTTCTCTAGAAAAAAGACAAAGTCAGAAGGAGAAACATGAGGAACTGAAAAATACTTTGAATGATGATATTCATTTTTATAATTTCAAAACTTCATTTTAAAACTAGCATTTCCCCCCCACTCTTTCTTTTCTTCGTTTTTAGAGCTCAATCCCTACACACACACACACACACACACACACACACACACACCAACATCCCCAACTACCAGAGCTGTCTGCCTGCTCTCTACCTATGAGTCTGTCTCTATTTTGCTGGGTCGTTCAGTTTGGTCATTAAATTCTGCATATGAATAAAATCTTATGGTACTTAAGAGCATTCTTATTAATACAGTGTTTTATTTGATGTTTCAAGAAATCATAGTGATTTCTTCTTATGTAAGTTTTACCATTGATTTATTTTGTCCTTTCTCTTTTGTTCTATACCTTTTCTTCAAACACTTTGTCGTTCTTGCTTAGGAAATATTACAAGTAGTGGGAGGCAGGTTGTGTGGGAGTTACGATGCTTATGAGCACAGCGTATAAATTGGGAAGCTTTGACAGGCAATTGAGCATTATGTCTGGAAATGCCACACTGATAGATGCTCTAATATGGGGTACCCAAAACTCACCCCTTTTCCTAGTTCTTTCTAGATTGTTCAATTACAAATCTCTTAATTTATTTTTAGTTAAATGTTTAAGAGTTTTTGTTTGGTTGATTGGTTGATTGGTTTTGTTTTCCTCTTGATGAAAATATCTCTGGCTCTCTGGCAGTCAACAGGTCTGTATTTACATCCTTCCCAGGTACCTGCCCTTGATCTGGAATCAAACCTGCGGATCTTCTAGCACTTCCAGATCTCTCCTTTAACCAGTGCTCTGCCTTAGATTTAATTGCCTCATAATGCATATCCTTGGAACCTGAAAGGCCCATTAACAAATAATAAATTTAATAATAATTTCCTGAGTGCAGTAAAAAGTGGAGATAACAAAATACTCCTGGAATTTTTCCATTCACAAAATAATATTTAAAAGCAGATACCATCTGTAGCTTACGGAGTAAGAACAAAGAGCTTATGTCATTTTTTTTCTGTCATTATATTCTCTATGCGAGTATATATTCCTCTCCCTATTTAAACAATTCCTAATTTCAGCTCCAAACTCTCATTTCCAAAACCAATAGCAATTCCAACATGTTAGTGCATTTCTCCTAAGAGAAAAGGCCTGTCATTTTTCTTTATGATTCTGCTTTGTAATTTTCTGTTATCTCTTCTCTATTCATACTGTGTAAGAAATTTCACTAATAACAAAATGATCCAGACTGCTATTATTGTCAATTTGAAAACAATATTCTGATATACTTCATAAAATTATATTTCATAAGTACATAACAATTTGAATTTTTAATATGAGACCTTGATATCAATTCATAAGCAAGTAACAATTTAAATACTTAATATGAAACTTTATATGAACCTGAACTGAAAATGAGTTACCTACTGCTGCATAACACATTGACCTTGCAAAATGTATGAATTGCTTCCTCTGAGCCAATCCAGCAACCCAGATATCTTTCAGGAAAATTTTGTTTTCTGATGAAATAATTTTCAACTGATTTTCTATTTACCAAGTTAGTGTGACATCAAAAATAGTTTACTCTCTTGCAAATTAAAATAGTTTATGTAGTGTAGGGCTTGGAGTGGGGTTAGGGACAATAATCTCCTCTGCACAGTCAAGGCCATTTGAGGAAAATTAAATGTATTCCACATTTACCCTTCATGTTGCCTTCAGGTTATGACATTCTAAGAAGGTGACATATATATATCTACACTAATAAAAGAGAAACATGGCAATTAGCGTACGACCGCTACCCTTCCCATTGGCTAATCAGCATATCCTTATGCAAATTAACTGTCAGCCAAGATGGCGGCCTGCAGCCATGCACTGAAGCGAACAGGGAGGCTTGCTTGCTCCAGTGACTGCGGACTCCAACGTTCCCCGCCTGACTTGCCGGCCTCTCAGCTGCAACTCTAAGCAACTATGTTGCAAATATAGAAGCTAAACAAAACCCCAGAAACCGGCTTTCAGTCAGCCAGGCTTCAGCCAGCTTGACCGCAACATTGTATCGAATATAGAACGTAAACAAAGGCCAGAAACTGGCTTTCAGCAGCCTAGGCCTCAGAGCTAAAGCTGGCCCAGAATAGAAAAAAGAAAAAAGAAAAAAAGGAGCAGTTGGGAGCTTCAGTCACCCGCCAGCCTGAAAACGGCCCTCAGCCCCTCACCCAGACTGGCCAGTCACCCCAGTTGGAACCCCCACCCTGATCGAGGACACCCTTCAGGGCAAACCAGCCGGCCCCCACCCGTGCACCAGGCCTCTATTCTATATAGTAAAAGGGTAATATGCCTCAGTGGAGCAGGGAGGCTCCCGGCACAGGGATCAGCGTGACAGGGGGCAGCGCCCAAACCCCCTGATCGCCCTGAGGCTCTGTGAGTGACAGGGGGCGGGGCCACAACCTCCCTATCTGCCCTGCTCTGTTCGTGACAGGGGAAGGTGCCCCAACCCCCTGATCAGCCCTGCTTTGTGCCTGATAGGGGGGTGCTCCCCAACCCCCGATCGCCCTGCGGCTCTGTGTTTGACAGGGTGCGGCGCACCAACCCCCTGATCAGCCCTGCTCTGTGTGTGACAGGGTGCGGTGCCCCAACCCCCCCCCCCCCCGCCCCCCACGGGCCCTGCTCTGTGTGTGACGTGTGTGACAGGGTAGAGCCATAACCTCCCCATCGGCCCTGCCCTGAGTGTGACAGTGGCGGCGCCCCAACCCCCTGATCGGCCCTGCACTGTGGGTGATAGAGGGTGGCACCACAACCCCCCTCCAAGGGCCTTGCTCTGTGTGTGACAGGGTAGAGCCATATCCTCCCCATTGGCCCTGCCTTGAGTGTGACAGGGTGCAGCGCCCCAACCCCCTGATCTGCCCTGCTCTGTGTGTGATAGGGGGCAGTGCCCCAACCCCCTGATCGGCCCTTCTCTGTGCGTGACAGGGGGTGGTGCCGCAACTTCCCCATCAACCCTGCCTTGAGTGTGACAGGGGGCGGTGCCCTAACCCCCCAATCGGCCCTATCCTGAGCGTGACTGAGGGCGGCATCGCAACCTCCCGATCCGCCCTGCGCCTGCATGACGGGGCGGCGCCCCAACTCCCCAATCGGCCCTGCTCTGAGCCTGACCAGGGGCTGCACCTAGGGATTGGGCCTACCCTCTGCCACCCTGGAGCAGGCCTAAGCCAGCAGGTCGTTATCTCCCGAGGGTTCCCAGACTGCGAGAGGGCACAGGCCAGCCTGGGGGACCCCTCCTCCCCCTCCAAGTGCACAAGTGCCATCGGGCCTCTAGTGTGTGTGTCTGTATATATATATATATATATATATATATATATATATATATATATAATCTTCAGACATTATCAGCTGTTACTATTTTAGCATGGTTGTTGTAAAATATTTGACTGATAGCAATTCATGAAGTGCAGAGAAAATCTGTATCCTAAAATAATGTCTGGTAGGTTGGCAAAAGAGAATAAAAAGGAGGAAAAATAATATGGAAAGTGATTGCAATATCACTGAAGCACATATTTTTGTTTGGGCTATGACATCATAATGTGTCTAATCATAGGTTCTTTAAATCCTTAACGTTTCTTGCATCTAGTTCCTGCATCATAAAATAAGAAATTATTTTGACCCTTGACCTTATCATTATTTTTTTTTAAATTATTTTTATTGATTTCAGAGAGGAAGGGAGAAGGAGAGGGAGAGATAGAAACATCTATGAGAGATGCACACCCCTACTGGGGAAAGAGCCGGCAATCTGGGCATGTGCACTGATGGGGAATTTGAACCTTGTCCTCCTGGTTCATATGTCAATGCTCAATCACTGAGCCACACTTGCTGGGCTCATTATACATTTTTAAAATTAAACTTCAGATAGGAATCCTCTTATTACAAATGATCAATAAAACCACTTAAACCTAAACTTTGAAAGTGAAAAAGTAGTTTGGTAGTTTGAAATTGCAAGTGGTCAGTATTCTTCCTGTCATAGAAAATTGCATGTCCATGTATACAGATAAAATATCAACTTAGATTTACTAAGAAAACACTTTCTTTGGGTGCTTAAATTTGGTGTGTTTTTTTAAATCAATTTGGAATGAGCATAGGCATAGATAATTTTGATATTAAAAAATGTAATCTAATTTCTTCATCAGTGTCATTATGACCATCATTTTTAATATTTAACTGCCTATAATTACTGAAATACAGTCTCTGGAGGGCAGAATTGAACATTTCCTTTTAAAAACCTTGACACAATTTTGAATCATTGCTTAATAGTTTTGTTTGCTCTACCAAACTAGCGAAATTGCATCTTTTACTTTAAAGCCTTCAATTTTCTCTCCACCTAATTCAAAGATATGAAGAACACTTATTCCTATCTTTCTTTCAGCTCTGTCTTTGTTTCTTGTAGTGCTACCACAAACACAGTGAGCATTGGAACAAATAATTGCGTGCTGTTGACTTACAAGCATCTCTTTCTGAAAACCTTAGAAAAAATAATTCTCCCTTTGGGCCTGTTCAATTTGGTTGGGACTGGCTGGGGTGGTCATTTATTACTCAGTGTCACTATGAGACTTTGCAAGTGGCATAACTCTATTTACATGTCACTATTAATGTGGCTTACAGATGGAGAGATGGGCCATTACCCTAGTTTGGAGGTATATCACCTTTTGTCCCACTAATTGAACCACGAACAAACCCAGTTTTCATTGCTTTGTACTTTAGCTGTTATGCCTCTGGTCAGACAGATACAAAATTGCCCAAGAAGCCTTTGCCGTCTTTGTTTCTCATACTTTTAAAGCTCATTTGACTCATCAACTCATTGACTCTTCTATTATGATAAGACAAAAAACATTATATTCTTTTTTATGCTTTATTTAGTATCAAAGAAAGTAATCTGAGATATGACTTATCAACTGAAACCACTTCAGAGCCAATTTAGGGCTTATGTTCACAAGTGTTTTGCTCAATCAACTCAATTCTCTGGCAGACAAAGCGATTGGATACCTATCGGATGTTTGACACAGCCATTGGTCCTTCCGGTATTACAGGCCTCCGATTACAACCTCTTCCTGTGAGCCTCATCTGACTTCTGTGACCGTGATGTTCCCAAACTACAACAGCTGTATGGTTCTGCCACGTGTCTTGACTTCTTAGGGCTGCAAAAGCTCTATGAGCAGAGCAGCCTTCATGAGCTCTTCAGCCACAAAGGACCCTGTGATCAGATAGCATCCATACTTGGGGTTTCATACTCTGTTGTCACAGTGTTGAAAACCTTAATAATTTTATCTATGAATTTGGGTTTTTAAGTGATGTCCAGTATGATTATAGAACATGCACCACAGTTTCCAAGTAATACCACTTCCCAGTGAGTTCTTAGATGCCTGCTCTCCACTCCCTGGTATCCCAGCCTGCCTGGTCTTTCCCTCCCCACCTCTATCCACTGATGTGTTTAGGGAGAGATCTGCATTCTGCTAGCACACTCCATCTCCAATGGCATGGGTGCAGGCCCAGGTGAGGTTGCAGAGAGGGTTGGGATGCCCATCCTACAGAATTTGGGGATAGGACAAGGTGGCCGGCATTCCTACCTTATGCTGGCAGCAACATGGCACATGTGGCGGGAGACTTAGTGGGGACTTGTCACCCACCCTTGCACAAAGCATATCCCAGCACAGAGGTTGCAAACCCTTAGGAGTCACCTGTCTGCATGGGAGGGAGTAGAGTACCAGTGTAAGAGGAAGTAGAGTTCCCGGACCCAAGCCAGGTCCCCCATCATTTACTTTGCAGTGGTCCTGGAAATTACGTAGCCAGCCCTATCTGAGACTTAAGTTGCTTGATTTTTATAATGCTGCTTGAGCAATTTTTTTTTTAAAAAACACACACACACTCTTGAAACAATGATGCCAAAAGTAAGATTTAAAACAGAGGCGAAGGTGCCGGTGATGGACTTGTGGCAGGGTTTGGATGAAGGGACAATAAATTCTTCAAGGAGTGAGAGCTCTCCTCCTGTCCCTTAAACAGGGGAGAGTTCCAAAGAGATTTTAAGATAGAGTAATGTTCATATGTTTGAATGTAATTTAACTGCCCAATACTTAAAATTTAGAATGTGTATACATTTGCCCTATTTTAATCGAAATCATTCATTAATGAGGAAGATGTTATGAAAGTTGAAAAAGCTAAAAAAATAATATATTTCCTCATTATGTAGCTTTATCAAAGCAAGAATAACACTATTTTTCTTTTGAAATATGCCAAGCAGCTAAAGCCTTTTGCTTTCCTTTCTTCCAGTATTTCTTCCATCTTTCTTTTTATCTCTTTTATCCACCCATCCGCCCATCTTTCCATCCATCTATCTACCTACCTACCTATTGATCCATCAAGCTATTTATCCACCTACCTAATTTAGTCAGATCTAATTAAAAGCCCTATTTGCTTTTTCTTTCTCCACAGATTTTATTACTAGTCCTCAGGTTTCATTGCCAGTATTTTAGAATCTGCTTACTGTTTGAGAGAAAAAAGAGCCCTTTACAAAAGTTTTGTTTACCAAGGAATAGCCTGATGTTTGAATTCCCTTACAATTCCGCTCTCTGGTGTCTTCAGAACCATCTGCGTGGCTGTGGTGAGGAGACTAGCTGGTAGCCACATTGTGCTCCCCAGCTCTAGCCTAGGAAAACATCTTAAGAATGGTAGGGGAAAAAATCTCTTTCTTTTTGATTTTTTAAAAAGTAGATTTGAGAAGACTTTTCAGAGGGCAACGTATTTTATCTTATTTTTTTTGTCTTTATCAGTGCTCTAACACTGAATTGTTTGTTTGAAATTTTACTTTTAAGAATGCAAACATATGAGGGAATGTCAAAACAAAATTTGACATATAATCAAGAAGTATGGGCTTCTTATTTCTTCTCTTCTTAGTTGAAAATATCTCTAAATAGCCCAGCCTGCATGGCTCCGTGGTTGAGTGTTGACCTATGAACCAGGAGGTCACGGTTCTATTCCAGTCAGGGCACATGCCTGGGTTGCAGGCTCCATTCCCATTGTGGGGCATGCAGGAGGCAGCCTATCAATGATTCTCTTCCATCTTTGATGTTTCTATCTCTCTCTCTCTCTCCCTTCCTCTCTGAAATCAATAAAAATACATTTAAAATATCTCTAAATAAATCTATAATAATAAAAACATTATATGCTAATTAGATCAGACAGCCAAACGACCTCTGGACATCCTTCCCGAACATCCATCTGGACAAAGTCAGGGCTGCAAGGGCTGAGCCCCTTGCATGAATTTTGTGCATCGGGCCTCTCTTTGTATTATAAATCCAGGGACATGACAGCAGTTTTAAATATCTATTTTCGGGGTAAGTGCTCAGTAGTATTTTCTATATTTCTATTGCCTTATCCTGCAACGTGGAAATTTCCAAATACATTTTTCAGTAGAACACCAACTAACTCCAAATCAGAAAAATCTCCCTATTCAACACCCCATGCCCTCCACCCTGCAAAACACCATATGCATTAGTTTTGATATTATCAACTATTATAACAAATAAGACCCTCAATTCAGGGGACTAGCAGGTATGGTTTGGAAATGAAACCCTTCCTTGGACTTCCAGTTTCCAGCAACAATTTTACCAAATGGATGGAAACATAAAGAGTTGGTGGACAGTTGTCTTAGCTGCACCAGAAAGAACACAAATATTCTCTCCATTGTTGTTATTTTAATTGAGATGGTTCTGTTTTGTCAGGACATATAATATCTCTATCTTCCTCTTTTCCATTGTGTCCATCTTTTGGGGGGGTCACAAATCATAATATTACATACTGTTTATGTGTAACAAGTTTATTAGTCAGTTATACCTCAATACAGCTGGGAAAAAAAGTTTTTCAGTTGAACCATCCACATTTTAGCTGCTTGATACCTACACGTGACTGGTTGTTACCGAAGATGACTACAGACACAGACCATTTCCACCATTGCTGCTAGAGAAAATTGGATGAATAGCAGCTGTGATCTATACACTGAATAATTTTTGTTTCATCAACATTTTATTAACTCTCCAATCAAACTTAATTTCTTATTTTCTTGTGTTCTTCAAGGAGGAGCATAATAAAATCCAATTGATGTTTACTTTTAATTAATGTTTGGTTGTTTATTTAATATGTAGTGCTCTCATTTAGAGTTTTTAGTAAATTTCTACCATCTGTAAGTAAAAAATTTCTGTCCCTCAGGGATTACTTTTAAAAAAAGGTCCAAAGCTATCAGTCAGTAAGAAATGTTACCTTTATTGACCTTTTGCTCCTTATATACCTGAAAGATGGTTGCCAATTTCATCAATTTGTGGGCATTTTGCACTTGAGCATTATCATAATCCTTACCATTTGTTTTAAGAAATGAGAAAAAAGAGTAAGTGATAAAAATTCTTAGTTTTTTTTTGGCTTCACAAATCTAGTTTTAATTTGGCAAAATCATATTTCCAAAGTCTTTCAATAACAAAAACGTAAATTCAGTACTTTTTCCCAACTACTAGTCTTTATCAACAATATCCAACAGCCTCATCCTTACTCCCTAAACCTGTAAATAAATCATTAAGATTTGTTGTCTGTCACTGCATTGTGCAAAAATGACAGGGTGGATTTTACTAAATTTGGAACAGCTGGAACTGAAGTACAACAAGAGGCCCACATGAATGCTAATTTTGGAGAGATATGCAATATGAATTTGGATGCTTTGAACAGAACAAACGAATAGTTTTCAAATTTGAAATTCAAATCAAAAGTCACAGTGCAGATGGTTGAAATTACAAAAGTGAGATTGGCAATTGGACTGCCTCTCACCTGGGCAGCTCTCTATAGTGTGAACTAGAGTGAGTAATACTAGATATTTGGTTATTTAATGATGTTCAGAGATTTCCCAAGCAACTCTTATTTCAGAGAGGAAAGGAGAGGGGAGAGAGATAGAGAGAAACATCAATGATGAGAGAACCCTGGGGATGGAGCCTGCAACCTAGGCATGTGCCTTGACCGGGAATTGAACCCTGACCTCCTTGTTCATAGGTTGACATTCAACCACCGAGCCACTTTGGCTGGGCTTCCAAGCAACTCTTATGCTATAGTTAGCGAAATTTCTTTCTCTGTTCGTAAAATGAAGAATTAAACAGGAAATTTGTTATTTGTATTTGATGAAGACATTTCTCAAATACTCCCTAAACCTCTGGCAGTCAGAATGGATGTTAGCAGGCAAGGTTCACAAAGACTGGGAAGGACCATATTAAATGACTTGGAGATGATGTTAAAAAAAAAATCTGTGGGTTAATGTTTCAACCATTTCCAAACTCATTTGCTATTTATTTCATTGGCAAACCCTGGGATGTCCACATGAGCCTTGCTTTCATATCCTTTACGCAAAGAATTAAGCCACAGCTTGTGAAATTTGTCTTATTTATCTTCTTTCAATCATCTGATAAATTTAAACATACAGATGGGGACAAGTTATGTTATGAAATAGAAATAAATAGAATTACCATTCTTCTGTTCATGTCCGTCTGAAATGTGAGAAAAGTATTGTGTCTAGAGACTTTCTTTTCTATCACCATATTTTTATATCAGTCACATGACAAGGTTATTTAAAGACAATGCATCATAAATCTCACTATAAGAGCAATGCTGATAACATGTAAATGCTTACATTTTAAAACCGAATAGTAAAATTGAGTAATCTTACTTCCCTCTAGTCTCCTCTGATTTATAAGCTCTCTGACAGGGTCAGCATTCTTAAGCCTTACAAATGTTCAGCTGTTTAGTTGAAAACAAATACCGTAGTAAAAAGCCATTTCTATAGATACTCTCTGCTTTTCTTTGAGAGAAATTATAATTAGGGAAATTAATTTTCTTTCAGAATAGTAAAAGGTAGATTTTTAAAACTGGAAGTAACCCTGGAGATCATCCTGTTTGTACCCACCATTTCAGATCAGAGAACCAAAATTTAAAGAACTTGAGTAAATTGCACAATAATATATTAATCAAATTACAGGTGTGTATTACTGGGACTGGATTCCAAAACTTAACTGCCAGATGCTTTCCATTAGACTTTGTTCCTCTATTTCAGAAGCATTCTAAAATTATTTCCTTTAAGGACCTATCACTTTCCTAGGTTTTACCTACCATTCCTCTCAATAACTAGAAGATAAATGAGATTACTTATACTGACTGAAAAGGACTAATAAAAGTTGGGATTCATGGGATACCTATTTCTAGCTACAGCCATCCACTCCACAGACACACACAGCAAAAACTCTGACCTTCCTTGTTTCCTCCCTTCCTTTCTTCCTTCTTTTTCTCCTTTCTTCTCTCCACGTCTCTCTTTTCATTCCTTTCAAATTTTCTCTCCTTTCCATTTCTTTTACCTTTTCTTATTATGTACTAAAATATGAAGTCAAGATATATTCTATGTTCCTATGGAATTAAGAATCTCTTAGAAGTTTTACTGGAAAAATAATTGTGGATCAAATAGTGGAAATACTGTAATATTTTTATGGGTTTAATTAATTTTTATTATTGTTATTTTTTCATCTTTACTGAGGTATAATTGATATATAAAATTATAAGATATTTAAAGTGTACATCACAGTGATTTGATATACATATACATGGTGCATCTAATTAATTAACACATTTATCTCCTCACATATTTATTGTTTTTTTAATTCCTTATATAAGTGAAAGACAGTATCTGTCTTTCCCTGTCTGTCTCACTTAGCACAATGCCTTGTTGTCCCATCTTTGTTGTCACCAATGGTAGAATTTCCTTCTTTCTCATGTCTAAATAATATTTCATTGAGTATTTATTTCACATCTTCTTTATCCATTTATTCATTGAGGGATGTTTAGATTATTTCTATATTTTAAATCTCAGGCATAGGAATTACTGTCCTGTCATGTTTAAACTTTCTTGAACAAGTGATATCTCCTTTCTACATGTTAGTTTTATTATACACTAGAGGCCCGGTGCACAAAATCATGCATGGGTGTGGTCCCTCTGGGTGGCCTGCAGGGATCGGGCTGAAACTCGCAGTCTCACGCTGCCTGCATCTCCTATGTGCAGCTCCTGCTCATCCTGGCCCCTCTGTGCCTGTTTCGGGCTTGCGCCCAATCAGTCCTGATCAGGAGAAGCTCACATTGCCACAGCAGTGCTCGCCAGCCATGAGCCCTGTGTCTGGCGCCCTCTCAAGGGGAGTGGCCTGCAAGATTAGGCTGAAACCAGCTCTCTGACATCTCCTGTGGGGTCCCAGTTTATGAGAGGACACAGGCCAGGCTGAGGGACCCCACTGGTGCACGATTGGGCCAGGGAGGGACCCAGGGCATGTCTGGCTTGTCTCACTCAGTCCCGATTGGCTGGACCCCAGCAGCAAGCTAACTTATGGGTCGGAGCATCTGCACCCTGGTGGTGCACATCATAGTGACTGGTTGACCAGTTGACTGTCTGTCCCCTGGTGGTCAGTGCATGTCATAGTGAGCAGTTGAGCAGCCTTAGCATATCATTAGCATATTACGCTTTGATTGGTTGTTCGGTTGTTCTGCCATTCAGTCTATTTGCATATTACCCTTTTATTATTTTGGATAAATGAATATGAGGACTCTGACCTATTCACATTGTGATTAATTAATACACCCTGGAATCTATGAAATTTGGTAGTTTATTTTTACTTCAATAATTTATTGTTCTTCACAAATACCTGAAAATACATGGCCACATTAACTAGAAAAAATATTAAGAAGTATAGACTCTAAAGAGATATTAACAATACAGAAGAGGGGAAGTATGCTTTCCCCCCATTTTTTTTCCCTGCAGAGGCATATTCTACATGATTGCTGAGAGAAAGGATTTTTATTCATACATTGAAGTAAACATTTTGAAATTTTGACACAGCTGTTTCTATGGCCCATGGTCTGCTTCCTGGGTGGTCACTAAAATCCTCAGGACACAACTATGCACCTGCTCCTGTTCTTCAGTTCTGATCATTGGAAACAAAGAATAATTCTACATTCTCAGAAATACTGGAGCCCAAATGGGAAACCTTTAAATTTACATTTCCTGTGCCAGAATGTGAGTGCAGTTAAGGCCAGAGGAATACAATACATTTTATTGGAAGACAATTTAGTGCAGAGGAAAACTGAATTCGGAGATCTCAGTTCACATCCCAGCTCTTCCGTATCTTCCCAGTATGCATTTAGGTAAACTCATGTACCCTCTCTGAGTGTCAGGTCATCCTATGAAAATAGTATCTGTCTCACAAGATAAGTTTGGTATTAAATAAAAGAGTAGAGAAGTAAAATTCTCAGCACAGCACTTACAAAGTATTCAACAATGCAGTTCTCCCATCATTCCCTTCCCTCATCTTTTTACACTAAACTTCGACCTGAATGATACATCCTTGATATGTCCTAATGAGTCCTTTCTTACACCCCATAGAATACATAGTTCTGATTATCATTAATTACTAAGTAGAGCAGTGAAGGAAGAAAGACATAGCTATAATGCAGAGGGGGAAAATAACAACAAAAAGTCAGTCAGAAGATCTTGGGCACAGGGGAAAGAATGCTGCTTTTGCTAGAGCTTTTCCAGTCTGATGGAAAGATAGTGTTTCTTATGTAAAACGGAGATATTTGCATTATTTTAATGATCCTGTGTTAATAATACAACACCACATTCCCACACTTTTATAAGTGTTTTCCCTTATGATTTTAACATAAAACAAATGAGGTTGGACTAAAGGAAGAACACATCCTTATCTTAAAAATATTTGAACAGTGTTGTAGAGTGCACATTGCAGACTCTTTTTGAGCTCGTCCTGACCTTTGTTTTAGATCTCCAAGGAATTAAATGAGACATCAATTTAAATATTGGTGTATGTGATAAATATGAACATATCTTATCAAAGCAAACATATCTTATAACAAATAAGATATATATTACTAATCCTAGAATATTAAAACTGGTTTCTATTGTTCCACAAAACTTGGGTATTAAATTACTAGCTTTAATCTCAAAAGCCTGTTTTAAATGAGTTAAAATGCAATTTGATTCTCCAGCACAAAGAACCCTCTAACTTCTTTAGTCATTTACAATAATTATATGATTCATCATTTATAGATAAGGCCACACAAATTTATCTCATACTTGATTGCTTACCTCAAACATATTTTTTTTTGTTGGTGGTGGTGTGATTGCTGCTTAAACAAAGCATTGAAGTTCTATAACTTACAGTCTCTTGCTTATTATTGGCATTTAGGTTATTTTCTTGTTGACAACTGTTTTCATTTGGAAATTCTGAAAGCTCCCTAAGCTAAGGTTATATGCTTATATTAAATCAGATCAACTATTTAGGCACTTTAGATTAAGGCAATATTGTAATGCACTTCTTGATAGTCATGTTCTTTCTCTCTTGTAAACTCACTGGTTGTTATAAAGTCCTGAGGGTTCCACCATGCCAACATTTGTCGAACTTTCATGATACTGAGAAGTGTTATAGTGCAGTGGGGAGAAAATGAGATCTGACGTCAGATAGGTTTAGCTTTGATTGAGAGCTTATTGATGCTTCTGGATATTTCTTTAGATGCTTCTCTATGATTCAGTTTCATCATCCATTGAATGGGGAAAATTGGTGCCCAGCCATACTGTTGACATGATGATTTGATGATATAATAGACAATGGAATACAAAAATTGACACATAGATGTACAAATAAAATTTCAAGCTGAATTTAGATTATTCTGATCTCAGCTCACATGATTTCTTCTCAGTCAGGCTTTCCCTGACCATTTAACTAAAGTAGCCACTTTGGCATTCTTCTTACCAGCCTTTAGTTTTGTCTTAATACTTATAATCAGCAGAAATTATGCCACATGTTTACTTTATAATTGTTTCCCCACCAGAACATAAACTTATTGAGGACAATGAATGTATAATTTGTCCGCCACTATTCTCAGTGCATATTCATTCAATAAAGATTTGTTGAGTGAATTTATAGCTGAATACCTAACTGATACAAAGCACCATGTTTGGTGCTGCAGGAGTTTAAATATGAATATTTAAACTAAACATATAAAATTTTAAACTAAGTATATAAATATTTAAACCAAAGCTAAAAGTGGCTTCTAATCTAGTAGGCAGTATAGGACAAGTGAAACAAATAAAATACGAATAAGTTAAGCTCACTACGATACTTAAGGTACAAAAAAATGATGGAGCTGAATACACAGGAGAGAGAACAGGAATAGGAAGGTATCCTATATAATAAAAGGATAATATGCAAATTGACCCTAATGGCAAAATAACCAGGAACAACCAGTTGCTATGATGCACACTGACCACCAGGGGGCAGATGCTTAATGCAGGAGCTGCCCCCTGGTGGTCAGTGCACTTCCACAAGGGGAGCTCTGCTCAGCCAGAAGCCAGCTCATGACTGGCCAGCGCAGCGGCAGTGGCGGGAGAGCCTCTCCCATCTCCACGGCAGCACTAAGGATGTCCAACTGAGGGGTCCCAGACTGCGAGAGGGCGCAGACTGGGCTGAGGGAACCCCCCCTAGAGTGCATGAATTTTTGTGCACCGGGCCTATAGTATTCAATAAAAAAGAACCATTTATTACACTTTATGATGAGTGATATCAGGATGCTATTACTGGAGAATAGGCTTCTCTTTCCTCAACTTTGTTCGGGAGACTAGCAACTGGTAGTGGCTATAGTCTTTAAGAGAATGCTTCAATTGTGTGTTTTTATTTCTGTTGTATTCTCAAAATTAACATAACTTTATTTCAAGTTATTTGCATGGTCATGCATAGCCAAGAATTTAAACATGATTTCAGTAGCTGAAATTTTATTTGCATTTATGATAACACTAGAGGCCCAGTGCACAGATTCATGCACCAGTGGAGTCCCTCAGCCTGGCCTGCAGGGATCAGGCAGAAACTGGCAGTCCAGCATCACCCAAGGGGTCCCAGAGTGTGAGAGGACACTCTGCAAAGTTGCTGTTACTCGGCAGCTCCTGCATTGAGCGTCTGCTCCCTGGTGGTCATTGAGCAGCATAGCTAATGGCTGGTCAGCTGTTTTGCCAGTCGCTTAGGCTTTTATATATATAAATGGGCATCCAACACTAGTATATTAATTTGTGGGTGAATGAGACATCTACAACAGTGGAGCTAATGTGTAAACAATCCACATTACCCAAGTTGGGTTTCAGGTAAGTTTCCATGGAGAAATAAGGAAAATGTGAGGTAGAATGTGCTTACAAACTGAAGAGAATTTATATTATGGTATTTGATTCATAACCTCATCTCCAGGTGAGGTTTTGTTTAAGCAACATATTATCATTTTGCATATTTTGTTAGTATCATTTTAAAAGTTTTATTTTGTCCTTTAGTTTATATTACTTTGCAATTGTGGGATGATTATGATTGGATAGCTATCAACATAGGCATTTTGTATGTAGGTTTGTAGATGTTTAAGTTACAGTTAAGGTACAATATGAAATCATAATGTAGGTTAATATTAGGAGTCTGTAAGTTTGTTTTTCTGTTTAAATAATTTTATACATTTATAACATTTGAAAAATAATGGTAAGATGCCTCTAATTGGCCCTCTCTTACTTTGTTCTATTACAATGTTTGAGTGTTTACATGTCGATAGTGAAAACTCTCTCAGTGGCTGTTGGGAAGAGAATGGGGTAAGACCTAGTCAGACAATGGAGAAGTCTTGATTGATTGGCCAGCTCTAGAGACTGTGGGAATGGTCACACCATTTGCAAAAATGCTATAAGTACCATGTTGGGTAAGTTAGGCTAATTAATTCTGTTTGGTACATGTTGAGTGTGAAGCCCTAACAGGTATTTGTGAAGAGTAGGCAGTTGTGGTTGTCGCAGTAGATGAACTTGGACCAAAGGCAGAACTTGATAAAAACTGCAGTTAAGGGTGTGAATGAGAAAAGGGAAAAAAAAGCAACACAAATTACCAGACATTTCTAATTCATAATTTTTATCCACTTTATATAAATTTTTAAATAATACAATTTTATTTTTTAGAGTACAAAATAAAACCTGTTTCTCTAGAAGATAGCAGGGAGAAGAACGGGGTGGTATAGAAAGCGATGTTTGAAATGGTAAGGAAATAATGAGTAAATGAAAGAGCAACAGAGAATGTACCAAGGACATGTATACCTCATAGACTGATCCTGGGTCAGCCTTTATTTACCATGGAGATTTATTTTTGGTAGAATGTAAAGAATATTTTTCATATTAGGTGGATGTGGAAATCGAATGTTATAATATATATTAAAATGCTCTGAAAAATCATAATTATGCTAGAAATGTTTGCTATAATTTTCTCTAGGCTAGCTTCTTAAATTGATATATTGCCATGGAAACATTTTTCTTAGCGTTTCACTATTTTTATTTGTGTTTCTATTTTTACCATCTATTATTTTTTAACATTTAATATTCATGAATGTCAGGAATACTCTATACCTTCTGCTTTTATTATATAGATGTCACATTGTGCGTTACACAGCATGATGAAGCCATTCACTTCGTTAACTAGAAAAGTGGCTCAGGTTTGAAATATAGATAATTTTCAAATAGTAAGAGGAAGAACAGTACAATTAAATAGCCCCTTCTTATCACCTTAAAAGATCAAACTCAGAATTTCTAGAAAGCTTAAGGAATTAAATAATTTATTGACTTTGAATTTTTATAGCCAAGATAAATAATCCCATCAATATGGTAGAATTATATAAGAATTTGGCATATATTGAATATAAAATCTTAAAGTATAATGAATATAGCCTTATTGGAGAAATAACTAACTTTTGGAACAGTGGCAAAAAAGGGTGCACAATTACAACAGGTACCTTATTTTCAAAATATCATCTAAATTTATCTTTAAGTTTTACAGTTTCTTATTCCCACACTAAAATGTATATGGAGATTTGTAACTAAAATTCTCAGCAGGCATCAGTATGCAGAATAAATTGAGTAATGGGCTGAAATATGGGATTAAGGCATTATTAAAGGGTGAGAGTGCTGGTTTCAAGATATGTATGATATATGAGTAAAACTGCTTATTTGTTTTTAAGAAAACAAATATATAAATAAGAAACAGCTTACTTGGCGTTTAGCTATAAATTATAATATTGGGAAACAGTATATTTTTATACTAATATGAAAAGGATGGTTAAGCACTACACATTGCAAGTGAGAGGAATGTAGAAAAAAAAAGAATCTCACTGAAAACACCTGCCAAATTCGCTTTTCCACCATTGTGGTTTAGAAGTAATATCCAATCTGAAAATATACTTTCAAAATCTTCCACTACTAGTTCCCCACCCCTACACAAGTTATAAACTACATTGGCAAACTATTCGAGGAAAATATTTTGCACTTCTTTTCCTAAGTTATTAATATTTTTCATGAGTTAAGAGAAAACCAAAAGATAATTGTATTTTCTGTGATCTTTATTTTAAATGTGAATGTAGTGACTTTTTTGTGGCCCTAGAATACTGAGGTGATGGCACAGTAACTTCAGTCGGCTCCCAGAATATTTTCCAGAGGTAGAGATGTAAGAGGAAGAGAGTGTGGATGAGGTTACTATTCCTGTCAGAGCCCAGGAAGTAGTGCAACATATTTCAAAGAAGTAAGCTGACAAACAAAAACAATGAAAAACAACACAGCATAGTAAATATTAGGAATGTTTAAAGGGAAAATGATAGTTTGAGGAAGAAAATTCATTTCAGAAAGATTTTATTAGTTTTTAGTTAGTCTCTTAAAGTAAGCTCAAGGATATGGGAGGGTTTGAAAAGCAAAAATGAAAGACTTAAATTGAAGCAAATGGATTAAATTAACACTAAGGAAGGGGAAAGAGAAAGTTATCTTGAATGACTGATTGCTCTGCTAGAAATTATACTGGAAGCTTTTTCTGATATTCTCTCTTCCTCTATCTGCTCATATTCTGCCTAGTTGCTTGTCCACCTCTGCTCACCACCTTTTGGCTGTTTCTCCTATTTCTACTGTTTTATGGAGGAAGAAAAGGAGGTGTGTGTGTAATTTACCCTTGAGTTTGTCTATGGCTGCATCTGCTTCTATATTTGCATTTGATTCTATATCTATGTTGGATTTATCTTTATATATCTGAATTGATGTCAGTGTGAATTCATTCATTCAACTAGCATTTATTAAATCACTTGGGTCAGGCAGGGTACTTATCATTTAAGATGCAATTAAGAAATAAAGGATCTCTTACTTTTTGAGACAGCCTGGAGGGACATGGAGAATATTATACTAAGCGACATAAGGCAGTCAGAGAAAGACAAGTATCAGATGATCTCACTCATATATGGAATCTAAAGAACAAAATTAACTGATGAACAAATAGATCCAGAGACATAGAAGCATGGGACAGAGTGTCAAATCTCAGGTAGAAGGCACGTGTGGGTGAGTGGGTGGGAAGAGATTAACCAAAGAACTTGTATGTGTATATGCATTACCCATGGACATAGACAATAAAGTGGTGAAGGCCTGGGGGCGGGGGGTGGAGATGGAAGAGATCAATGGGAAAAAAGGGGGCATCTGTAATACTTTAAACAATAAAGATACATTAAAAAAGAAGTGGTTTGTAACCTTAAGGTATTTACAGGATAGAAAGCATAAATAGATATATAAATAAATATATGCTATAAATTATGGAATTCTGTAGGATGAAAATCTATAGAAATCACACTGTGGATGCAAAAAAAAAAAAAAAGGTGAATTCTACATGAGAGTTGGGTTAAAAAAATTAAGGAAAGCTACCCAAAAAGTCTGAGTAGCAGCTTGACAATCAAAATATGATGCACACTTTTTTTCCTGACTATCCTAAATATAAGATACTGTGGCATGATAAGGATATAGCTAAAATTAGAGCTAGGGCTTAAATTGGGTTACCTTCTTTGCTTATTTCTAACTATATTTCAAAGTGATAGCTTGCCCCCAAATTCAATCAATGTTTTATTTTATTATATTTATTCCTGTGGGTCAGATATTGTGGTAGGAAAGAAAAATACTAAAATATATTGATTTTTATCAAGGGTTTCAAGTATAGTATGGAAGTTCTGTGTACAAATAATAACTTAGGTTTAGTTTCATGGTTAATAATACAAATAGCACAAAATGAGAAATGGTTCATTTTCCTCTGGGGCAGGGAAAAGGAATAGAGTAACATTTAAGGTAGACTTTACAGCAGCAGATGAAAAGTCTTTTCCTGTGAAAGGGCACAGAGAACACCAGATCCAGTAAGTCTGAAGATGTAGGTCAGGACTGGCTAGTGTGTGAAGGCCTTGCATAATGTCAAGGAACTTGAACTTCACCTGGTAAAAAAATAAGACTTGTTTGCAAGGTTGTTTCATCAGACTTTGTTTTTAAAGTCTGAAAGTGATTTGCATTTTCTAAAATGTGGAGGGAAAAGAATGGAGGAAAGAAATCTACTTAGGATTCTACAAAACTAGTTAGGAAAACCTGTAATATTACAATTATATAATAATGAAAGCCTAGATAATATTGTGGGGAAGATGGAAATGTTAACTGGAAGAGAAGAAATAATGAAAGTTGACTTTCACAGTTCTAGCCAGTGATCAAGCAATATCTGTTGCAGGAAGAAGCAGTTTAGGGTAGAAAAATAACTCTAGTTTCATGGCTATTACATAATAGACCATGTGGTAAGTGGTTTATATATAAATAAATAATCTAAAAATATAGAGAATAATTTTCCCGTTTCCCATACAACCAACAGGGATTTAAGCCCAAGCCACTGTCTTCAAATTCTTCTTACATATTATATTTAAGGAAATTATAAAACAAGAGGCCCAGTGCATGAAATTCATGCACCGGTAGGGTTCTTAGGCCTGGCTGGCAATCAGGGTCGATCTGGGCCTTCCGACTGCCAGCTGGGGCCTTCCTTCATTTCACAGTGTCCCCTGGTGGTCAGCACACGTCATGATGAGTGGTCGAACTTCTGGTCAGTCGAACTCCCGAGGGGACAATTTGCAAATTAGGCTTTTATTATATAGGATTGTAAACTTGAACAAAATGCCAGGTTTAGAACGTTGAAATGGAGAGCAATATCTGATTTTTCAGCAGGAACTTCAAAATGTACCTAAGTCAGCAAAATAGGTGCTATTTTGAAAAAAGTCGAATTTGTTTAGTAGTGAGATATATTCTCTATTCTAATCTGCATTATCTTTCCCTTTATTTGCTATGTTTTGTGTACTCTGTGTTTTCCCATTTAAAAAAATTATAAGGAAAGAAATCTAATTCTTCAGTGAATAGTAACATAGATAAAGACTGGACCACTTGGTTTTGTGAGGAAAGACCTAAAATTTTTGTATTCATTTTTGAGAAGTAGCATCTGGGGATTGATCACTTATTGTTTTAAAACACTTGGATGGTTGCCAGGTGAAATATATTTAATGGTGGTTCTCCATTATGAATATAGGAATCTCCATGAGAAAGCACAAATACAAAAGAAGTAGCTTCCCGCTGTCTAGATTTGTTTAAAAAACTTTTAGCCTAAATGTTGGATCAGAGGACCAATTTAAGATCCCTTCCAGCTATACAAGAAACTCTTTACTATAGGATTGCAAGATTAGAACTTCTTCATCTCTGAGCAGCAATTTTTGCATTTTATATAAATGGAAGATTTTTGATAGACTATTCTTTTGCCAATGTCTAAGAAGCTTTGGTATATATTTGTAAACACAACAAATGTAATTCAAGAAGGTTGCAAAAAATGAAAAACATTTATTACTGGGAGATATTTTTCATATGTGGTATTTGTTTTTACATAGTTTGGACAAATTCTATTTTAGATGAGAAAAGAAAACACTTAAGGTAATTGACATTATATTTACATAGCACCTTCAGTTAAGATACCTAGGTATTTCATGCTATAGCTCTGGGTGACCTATTTTGTTTACAATAAACTGATTTAATTTATGTTTTAAAGTATAATTATTAGTAGTTGTTTTTACTTTCAAGATAAATTCATTAACAGGAAGATCCTTTATTTTGCTAATTTTGTTGAATGCAAATTCTTTTCACATTTTCTTTTTTAATATATTTTTTTATTTATTTCAGAGAGGAAGGGAGAGGGAGAGAGAGAGAGAAACATCAATGATGAGAGACATTGATCGGCTGCCTCCTGCCTGCCCCACACTGAGATTGAGCCTGCAACGAAGGCTTGTGCCCTGACTGGGAATTGAACCTTTACCTCCTGGTTCGTTAGGTTGATGCTCAATCACTGAGCCATCCTGGCCAGGCTCTATCCACATTTTCTTTAGTCATTATTCAACACATATTTATAAAATAATTATTCTATACCAAGAACTAATATTACAAATGGATCCATTTTTAAAACCCAGGCATCAGTTGTTTGCGTGTGAGTAATTGCCTGCTACTAGAAATCCATGTGATTTTGCCTTCATCCGCTCAATACTATGGCCAGGGTAATTTCCTAACCTCTGCAAACCTCTGCTCTTCCAAGGTGGAGAATGGAGGTGGTGACATAGATTTGTTCTAAGAATGTTGCTTTAGTTGCACATCACAAAATTGTGGGAAGAGCTCAGGAGATTTATCTCAGTGCTGTGGCAGATGCAATGGCGTGAGCACGCTCCGCCTATACAAGCTTCCTCGGCACACCAGGAAGTGGCATCGCCCGCCTGAGAAGACCCCCAGGTGCCCCTACATAGTACCCTGATCTTTCCTACTATTGGTTGCCCTATGGATGTTGTAAACTTCTGATTGGTCTGGAATGTTATATATGTTGCTGCACTCACACAATAAACTTGGATCTGCGTCACTGAACCGGTCCCCTGAGTCGGGCATGCTTCGTTAGGACTCCGTTCGGCCTCACCCCCTCGGGACCCCCTGCTTCACAAAATATCTGACATAAAGTCAGCCATGTTTTAAAATTTTCACCTTTGGAAATCATTCCCACAAAGCATTCATGAGTTTAGTGTATTTTATTGGAATTTGGAGGCCACAGTGCCTTTGCCTTGGCTTTTCCCCCATTAGCCTCTGCTAGCACCCCACTCCAGGCTTATACTTACACAATTCTTCTAATTGTTAGGCCAAACAGGTGATTGCTTCTTAATTTTATTTTCCAAATTTGGACATTTTACCCATTTAAAGTCTTGACAAAAATGATTCACTGTTCTGTGGAAGCCATTGTCTTTATAAACAGAATTTTACAAATCTGTTATAGCCGGTTCTATCAAAATTCAAATTCCTAATGAATTGCTATGCTTGAGTGATCTTTGGAAGCTGTGACCAGCTGCCTCACATTTAGAAGCACTTCCCTAAGTTCCTACAATCCTGCCAAATAGATGGAAGATAAGGTCTACCTCCACTTTCTCCCTGGTACCTCCACTCAGGCTTGCCTGTGTAACAGGAATACAAAGACTTTGGCAATTTTTTTTCATCTTTAGAGAATTGCAATTCATTCTTAATGGATTACATATTAGATTACATGTGTTTGTATAAATTTATGCATGTCCTTCTTGAGGAGGTCTGGCTGCCACAGAGATTAAAACCGTTGGACCCAAGTTTTAACCACTGAACCACACTGGCCAGGCTCTTTTTTTGTTTTTTATTGAAATTGATTTCTAATTTTATATCCTTGTGATCAGAGAAGATGCTTAATATTATTTCAATTTTCTTGAATTTATTAAGACTAATTTTGTGTCCTTGAAAATGTTCCATTGGCACTTAAAAAGAATATACATATAGTCTGCTGCTGTGGGATGAAATATTCTGCAGATATCAATTAAGTCTATCTGGTGCAGTGTGTTGTTAAAGTTCACTGTTGTCTTGTTGATATTTTGTCCTGAAGATATATCCATTGATGTCAATGAGGTGTTAAAATCCCCTCCTACGACTACTATAATTTAGCTGTAAATCCATTTTGGTTCCAAGAGGAGGTGTGGCTATTCCACAGCCATTGTAGAATCTGCTGGGCTCAATTTTTTTTTTCCAGCTTTTTATCTCTATCAGTCAAAAGAAAAAATCTAAGATATATTTAAATAAAGAAAAGATTAGCTTAGACAATACATTTAAAAAGTCTTTTAGAGAGGAAAATAATTCCATATTATTAAAATTTTTATAATTCATTTTATTTACATAGAATTCATATCCAGGTGTGGTTTTTTTTTCAGATTTTAAAAAAACAACAACTAGGTCTTTTTCAATTTTCTTATAAGACTGTGGCATCCATATTTTTAAAAACTAAGGATAAAGAGCATGTTTAGTGACGGGCAGTGGATTAGTTTATCTTTCCTGCAAATTGAACTTCAACAGATGTGTAATGCAGGTGTAAGTCATCAATACTAGATGATACACTGACTTTTAATTTTCATCTAATGTCTTGATTGCTTACCAGTTAGTCGTGTGGTGTTATAAAAATTTTGAAATGCAACCTAATAGTTGTTAATTAGAAATAAGCCATCACATTTTAACAAGACATATAATACCCTTTCCTGATGAAATGGAAATTGCTTTTTTTCTTTACTTTTGTTATACAAAATTGAGCTGAGATTTGGATGATTAGAGATTACCAGCCACAATTATGATGATGTTCTGATTTAACATTTTTCTCTTTGTGAGATAGTGGAAACTTGTTATTGCATTTTAAAAATATAAGTGCTTCTTTGATGTTTATATGATGAGTATCAGTCATGATTGATACTTAGAAATTAGTTCCCTGAAAGGTTTACATGAATGTAACATAATTGCATTTTTTGTGCCAATTGATTTTATTGCTGTGTTTAATGGTTTGTTGCATACTTTGCAGGATAATGAATTTCATTTTCTTGTATTATCCTATAAATAACCTGGACATTTTTTTTTAATTACAATAATCATAGTAGCTGTCTTAACTCTTGCAAACAGGTACTGCTCAATGCATTTGAGAATTGGGATAGTCAAGCTAAATCAAGTAAGACATTATGGAACTAGATAGGAAGATATGTAAATATATATATAGATATATATCTCTTTCTATACACATATAATCAAAATATTTTAAATATTTTATACCTGTTAGATAATGTTCTCTTCTACTTGTGTTTACTGCTAAATTTGTATATTTTCCTGACTTGGGATGCCATTTCATATTAGCCTCTTCATTAATTTTTATCAGCTCATTTGATAAGGACAGCACTCTGCACAGATTTTTCACATGAGACAAAAACTTCAATGTAAATAAGCAGCCCACTGACACTCAACTATGATGGATTCATACAGTTTGTGTTGATGTGTAACTTTAGGAGAAATTTTTTTCTTGGACTTGGAAACTATACTGAGACTTTGCAACATGTATATACACTTTAAATGTTTGACTAATATCCGGGGAAATAATACTTTTCTCAATATTTAAAAATATTACAAAAACATTTATCTGTACAAATTGACAACACAACTAAATGGAACAGGCAAAAAAAAATTTGATATTAACAATTAAGGTACATCTTATTATCATTTTAAACTCCACATTCCTTCATAACTATTATATTGTGAAGTGATGATGACAGTCAGTTTTTCAAAAACATACGTTGCAGGCATCCCAAGTCTTGCAAGATCTGAGCCTCTCTCAATGTTCACTGGTCTTACTACCAGGATTTGAAGAAAAAGTAGGTTGGTAGAATCGATGAGTTTATTTTTCCATTGGATTTGTTCTTTGGATAGGTGTTAACTATCACCAAAGAAATGAATATTCATATAATTAAAAGACATACATATATATGTATATATATATATACATATATATATATATATACACGCGCACACACACACACACACACACACACATATATATAATTAATTTCAGAGAGGAAGAGAGCAGGCTATATATATATATATATATATATATATATAAATATATATATATATATATATATATATAATTGATTTCAGAGAGGAAGAGAACAGGAGAGATAGATAGAAACATCAATGCTGAAAGAGAATCATTGATCAGCTGCCTCCTGCATACCCCACACTGGGGATCGAGCCCACAACCCAGGCATGTGCCCTTGACTGTAATCAAACGCGGGACCCTTCAGTCTGCAGGTCAACACTCTAACCACTGAGCCAAACCGGCTAGGGCAAAGACAAACATATTTTTGATCCATGTTGTTTCTATGGAAGCAACCTACAATTATTCTTTTTTTTTCTTATTTTTTGTATGTTCTATAATAGAACATTTCTATTCTGCTTAAATTGGAATTAAGTAATAGGTCCATCCAGTTATTACATCTTTAACCTTTCTATATGGCAGTGATATATTCATCATTAACTCTTCCCTCATTTTGAACAGAATTATACCTGGAATGTCCTTTTTCTTGTAAATTTTTTTGAAAATAGTATGTTCCAGTTTTCTTTTAATATTTTTCTTTTATTATTTTATTAAAATATTTGATTCATTTATAATTTATTTTTTTATAGTTTCAGATTTGTTTGTGCCTTTTACTTGATGACTAGCTGGCTAGTGAAACCAATATACTTTGTGGGATAATCTTCAAAATTCCCCGTTTAGTGTGTATTAGTTTTCATATTTGCATGTGAACCTCTCTCATTTCTGTTCCATTAAACTATTTGTTTCTTTCTTCAGTACTAAAATGATCTATTTTAGTTTAATATTTTTAATAAATATTATATTTTATATTTTAAAAAAATTATAATTTCAGGTACTGCATAACTATTTTATTGCAAAATTATCTTTACTATTCTACTTGTTTTCTTGCCTGTGTCAACACATAATTTAAAACATTATTTATAGGGTACCCACCCAAAAATGTATATACACTTTAAATAATTATTAAAGCAGTATTTATTGAAATACATTTCACTTTCAAAATTGAACTATCAGCTGTTACAGTGTGTATACATTTTTGGGGACATGCTGTATATATAATTTTTTACAATAAAATATATTTAAAAATTTAACCCCGCTCCCTAACTTTTCAATAAATGTTGAATGTACATTTAAAGACTATTCATTTCAAGGAATGCCTAGTCAATAATTTCCTGGGCCTTAGGATGTAAAGGTATATATTTTATAATTAACAAAAGATAAGAACCCATCTAATAAAAATTGCATATTTTTATTTGAAGTCCAGTTCAGTGCAAATCAATGCATCTTGTCACACTGTTGGTCACTTTATTCATCATAGCTACCTTTACAGGACCTGTTTTAAAAGATTAATTTACTGGTACTTGTCTGATTAGAAGAGGTAAAAAAGAGAATTTTGAGGGCATTTCTACCGGATAAAATTGTGGCTAATCCATCAAGTGTGTTGGGGTAGGAGACATAGTGAGTTTTAGGGAGGTTGTTTAAAAAGCCTACGTTATATGCTATGTCAAATTCAGGAAAATCTACCCAAGATACCCATTCCCACTCTCCTGGACGGAATTGTTAACCAGGAAAATCTAGCAGATTTTAAAGTCCATTTATTGGAACAAGGGGCTTTCTATACAAGTATGTCTATCTGGCAATATCTGGACTAATCCTGGTGAAATGTACTTAGGTGTTGGTACAAACTTCTTATTACTACCTACTCTTGGGAACTTCATTGGAAAACTAAAACTGAAATAGTCTTGTCCAATTGAAACTGATTTACTGCCTTTCAAGATATCTAAGTAAGGTACTCAAATGGCCACCTGATGTTTTCACTGCTTTATTTGGTATCTGTAATTCCTGGGAGAGCTAATTTTATTTGTGCATTGTTAATGGGTTGCATTTCAAACAGTGTTTTGATTTCTCAAACTGGCAAATTTCCACACAGCTATCTACGTTTCTTATGTAGAGGGATAGCTATAGAATAAAGCCTAACTAATATGAGTATTCCTGAGCACACCTACTTGATGTATATCGCTGACGAGAAAGTAACATTTGTGAAAGATCTACAAACTCTATTTGGGAAAAGTGGGGTATGTGTTGTACCTACTTAAGGGAGTTGTGATCATCAGGTGACCAACCTCTTGACTTTGAGTTAGGTATATGGGGGTGGAGGCAAGTGGATTAGATACTGCTTCACCTTATTTTTCCTGCCAAATGTAATAGTGTCTATTTACTATTCACATATTCCTTTATTTGTCTTCCAAACATTTGCCAAATGAATATGTGCTGGTGACTTCCATGCTTTTTTGTCCACGTCTGTGAAGTCTGAAAAAAGGTAGATCAAGGGAATTCAAGTCAATCGGTTAATTAGAATTCATTCCAGATTCTTTCTACTAACCTCCCACTCCTTGCAAAGGGGTTTTATTGTGAGCACTTAATATTTTATGGGAATACTGTCAGTTCTTACAGAGCTCAAAGGGGTTATATATTTTTCTGACATATGATCATAATTCCCATCAGTATGCTTAATGTCAGCGGCTGTAGGATTCCTTTGATTTTTTTTAAAAGAAAAAATAAAATAAAGGATTCCAGGCTCATCAAATAGAATAACTATGCATGATTCAGGAAATTCTTATTACTCTGGGTGAATACTTGGGGACTATTGGGACAAATATGCAATAGATGCCTCTTAGTGATTTGCTGGTTAACCTATTTCCCCCCTGCCTATTAAGCTATTCCTGAAATGAGAATTTTTGAGGACTAGTTTTGAATACATACACATACATACTTTATGCCAGAGTAAAACATGCACAATATCCATATGTATATATTACATATATGTATACATTAATATATACTACAGGGTAGGATAGTATATTATCTGAAATTGATCATGTATTAAAGGTGAAAGGGGAGTTATAGTTAAAAAGAAGTGAAGGCAAATATTTTATATAAAAGCCTACTTTTCTTTTTATCATTTTGTAACATGTTTTATATATTGATTAGTGTGAAATATTTTAAATTGTCAACATGTTATTTCCTCAGAAAGGTAATATGAGGCAGTAAGAATAAAATTGAAAAACAAACAAAAAAAAACCCAAACAAAATGGAAGTAATTGCTAATTCAAAAAAAATACTCAGAATTTGGGAATCATATACATCTTTTTCATATTTAATGTCTATGTTAAGCCATAAATAACAGCATAAGTAAGATGTTAAGAAACTAGTGATCATTTCATTGTGAACAACCAAAAAATAAAGAACTACTATCACAATTAGTAGGCTGACAAAGCAAGAGACATGAAATGATTGAGACAAAAATTTCATTATCATGCCGAAACCGGTTTGGCTCAGTGGATAGAGCGTAGGCCTGCGGACTGAGGGGTCCCGGGTTCGATTCCGGTCAAGGGCATGTACCTGGGTTGCGGGCACATCCCCAGTAGGAGATGTGCAGGAGGCAGCTGATCGATGTTTCTCTCTCATCGATATTTCTAACTCTCTATCTCTCTCCTTTCCTCTCTGTAAAAAATCAATAAAATATATTAAAAAAAAAAAATTCATTATCTGTAGACAGGTGATTATGCACCAAGAAAACCCAAGAGAATACATTGAAAAACTTTTATAATAAATTAGAAAATTTGGTTAAGCATTAAGCATAGATCTTGTAACTGAATTCATTAAAACAATTGATTCTAGTACATAAATGAATAGTCATATTAGTAGACTAGCCCTCCCAAAACCATATTTTGGTGTGTCAATTTTTTATTACCATGCTTTAAAAATTAATACAATTAAAATTAAGAATACCAACAGCAGTGTGGTGGTTGCCAGAGGGAAGGGGTAAGGGGAGAAAAGGGTCTTAATATAGGGTCTTAATATAGACTGGATAAGTCATGCACTTTAGTAAAAAGCCAAATTAGTTTTAAAAAGTAATTGTTTTTTATTAAACCAGTGTAAGATTACTAGATGTGACTTTGGGTGGTGGGCACGCGGTACAATATACAGATCTTGTAACATAGAAAACCACACGTGAAACCTGTATGTTCATGTTGACCAATGTCACCCTGATCAATTTAATAAATAAAATGAAAAGAAATATACCACAAATATTTTTAATTATACTTTTGTAGGAGCTTTGTCACCTAAAACTTATTTTATTATAATCCTCATTTAGTTATATTTATTGAGCACCTATTATGTGCCAGGCACTCGCCTAATCTCCCCTATTGTTATAAAGTTCATGCTGTTCCCTACATTTTTGTATTCCTCATTTTATTTTTAAGATCTACACTTTTGGCTGGAATTCTCCTGAATAATATGCCATTATATGCCTATGCATATACCATGTATCACTTATTAATTCCCCTAGTGATGACCACCAAAGTAGAATCTAACTATTCTAACATACATATTGTCACGAATATTTTTCTATATGTGGCATGCACAGATGGTCTGTTTGGTGTTTCTAAGACATAGATTTTTTAAAATAGTTTTATAGTTTATATTCCAATATTTTATATTGGGTTTCTTTTTACCAAGTACTCACAAAGAGTTGGTATTTGTCATTGACTTTTTGATAGATATATTTCATTGGCATTGTAAGTAGCATTTTTCTGTAGTAAAAGTAGATCATCTCTTTATATTCTTCTTACTGATTTTACCTTCTCTTTTTATGAATTGGTTATTCATATATTTTGCTCATTTCATATTGACATAACACCTTATTTGGCTGATTTGAAGTGTTCTTTTTATATTGTAAATATAAATCATCCATTCGTTAGATTTAAAATATTACAAATGGCTTTCCCAGTGTTTGTACCTGGCATCACCACATTAAAATCCTAAATTGTACTCAGATATATCAAATAGTTTTCCTTATTGTCACAGAAGCGTTCTCTCCCATTTTAAACTTTAGTACTTCCACATTTATTTATTTATCTTTAAATATATATATTTCATTTTTCAATTACAGTAGACCTACAATATTATATTAGGTTCAAGTGTACAACCCAGTAATTGGACATTATATAACTTACTATCCTGATAAATCTCATACCCATCTGACACCATACATAGTTATTGCTATACTAGATGCCCAGTGCACGAATTCATGCACATTGAAAGGAAATTAATTAGAAGAAATATATTTTTTAAATATATTTATTGATTTTTTACAGAGAGGAAGGGAGAGAGATAGAGAGTTAGAAACATCGATGAGAAAGAAACATCGATCAGCTGCCTCCTGCACATCTCCTACTGGGGATGTGCCCACAACCCAGGTACATGCCCTTGGCCGGAATCGAACCTGGGACCTTTCAGTCCGCAGGCCGATGCTCTATCCACTGAGCCAAACCGGTTTCGGCTAGAAGAAATATTTTAAAGGCCAGGGAGGTACTGTGGGAGATTGGCTCCAGAGCATATCCGGCCCATCTTATCCAGTCCCAAGCAGGATTGATTGTGGCTGGCTTGCCAGGGAGGGACACTGGTAGTTTGGTCAGCCGGGGAGGGACTGTGGGAGGGCTCCAGGGCGTATCTGGCCCATCTTGCCCAGTCACGATCAGCTGGACCCCAGCAGCAAGCTAACTTACTGGTTGGGGCATCTGTCCTCCGGTGGTCAGTGCATGTCGTAGCAACTGGTCGAGCAGTCAACCAAACAGTCAACCAATCTATCAGACACTTAGCATATTAGACTTTTATATATAGATTATTGACTGTATTCCCGATGTTATACTTTACGTCTCCATGACTACTCAGTAACTATCAACTGTACTTCCTAATCCAATTACCTTTTTCACTCCTCCCCTCAACTGTCTGGCAACCGTCAAAATGTTCTCTGTATCTGAGTCTGTTTCTGTTCTGCTTGTTCATTTATTTATTTTTTAAATCTTTATTGTTGAAAGTATTATATATGTCCCCCTTTTCCCCCCATTAACCTCTTCTAGCCTGCCCACCCCTAGCCCCAGGCCTTCACCACTCTTGTTCATTTATTTTGCTTCTTAGATTCAATTGTTGATGAACTTATTGCCATTTTTCATAGTTTGATCTTTTTTTAAAATATTTTTTTGACTTTTACAGAGAGGAAAAGAGAGAGAAAAAAAATCATCAATGTGAGAGCGAAACATTGATTGGCTGCCTCCTCCTTCTCCCTACTGGGAATCCTGCCAGAAACCAGACATGTGCCCTGACTGGGAATCCAACCACAGCCTTTCAGTACATGCACAGGAGGACACTGAGCCAACTGAACCATATGGGCCATATTTTGATCTTTTATTTGTCTTCTTCATAAAAAAGATCATTTAACATTTCACGTAATTCTAGTTTTGTGGTGATGACCACTTTTAGCCTTTTCTTGCCTGGGAAGCTCTTAGTATCTTCACATTTAGGTGAGGATTTGGAGTTTCTTATTTTACATGCTGCTGATAGAGAATTTTCTCCACATAGTGAGTCATCTTTTTACTTAATGTGTTTTACTAATTTAACATTTACAAAATAACAGTTTCTTTATCAAATTGTCCATGTATACATGTCTGTTTCTGGGCTTTCTAAACTTTCTATTGTACTATATGGTTTTCTGCATCTATCCTACAGTCTTTTATTTTCTGTTTTTATTTTACTGTAATTTTTATTTAATTTATTGGGATAATATTGGCTAATAAAGTTATATAGGCTTCAAGTGTACAATTCTATAATACATCATCTGTTTATTGTATTGTGTATTCACCACCCAAAGTCCAGTCTCCTTCTTTCACCATTTATTCCTTCTTTACCCTCATCCACTGCTACCCAACCCCCCTTCCCTTCTAGTAATCACCATATTGTTGTCTGTATCCACAAGTGTTTTTTTCAATCTTAATCCCTTCACCTCTATTACCCAGCCTCTCAAGCTCCCTTCCCTCTTTCAATGTTCTCTGTCCTATAGTCTTTTCAATACAATGCCCTAGCCAGTGTTGCTCAGTTAGTTATGTGCCATCCCATGTACTGAGAGGTTGCCACTTCAATTCCTGGTTAAGGACACATGTCCAGGTTTTGGGCTCGAATCCCAATGTGGGATGTGCAGGAGGCAGCTGATCAATGCTACACTCTCACATTGATATTTCTCTCTACTTCTGCCTTCCTCTCTCTCTAAAAATCAATAAACTATTCTTTAAAATACATACATACATACATACATACATTCATACAATAAGTTTATGATATAGTATTTGGTAGGGAAAAATTACAAATTTTGTCATTTTCAATAGTAATTTTAGCCATATGTAGACATATTTGCTTCCATAAAAAATTTTTTGTTAAATCAATTGTCAAGATTAAAATAAAACAAAACACTACTCAGATTTTAAATGAAGCTGAATGAATTTATTAATTGTTTTGATGAGGTTTACATTTTCATTGTATTCAGCCACATCATTCATGAACAGGTATATCTTTTGACCTATTCAACACTGTTTAAAAGTTCATTTACTATGGGCTTGTCCATTCATTGTTAGGTTAATCCATATAACACGTGTGTTGTTATGGTAAATGGAATCTTATTTTCTAATAACTGTTGTAATTGATTTTGGATGTGATTTTATTTTATAATCTCACAAACTTGCTGAGTTCTCTTATTAATTCTAATAGTTTTTCAAATGTGTTCCCATAAATTTTCTATGCAAATGATCATATAATTTTCAAAATGAAACCAAACCCCAAACTTCTTTCTGTTTCATGCGTATGTCTTTTCTTTCTTTTTCTTGTCTTATAAAGTTAGAAACTTGAGTAGCCCATGAACATTGATAGTAATAAGAAAAGCCCTCCTCATATTCTCAACCTTCAAAAATATGTGAAACATATAATCTCTAAGTATAGAATTTGCTATAAAACCTTGTATGTAACATTTTTCTAGTTAAGAGAATTGCTAATTTTATATTTGAAGAAGTTTTTTTTGTTATTAGAAGATATTGTGCATTGTCAACAACTTTTTATGTCACTCCAGGTGATAATGTAATTGTGCTTTACTTTAGTTCATTAATATAGATTACATTGATTTATTTTCTGAAATTAAGTAACTTGAAGTACATTTCACTTACTAGTATCATATTACTTTAATATATTTTTGGATTAATTATTTTTTACATCTAGAATTTTTATAATTCTGTATATAAATAAAACATAACCATAATTAAACATTTTTGTTCTGTTTCCACATGATTTAGATTCAAGGAGCTAGTTTCTCCTTTTAAAAAAATAATTTATTTAATTTAGGAATAACCTGTTCCAAAAACTATTGTAACATGAATTATAACATTTGGGGATTTTGTGATCTGTCATTTCAAATTATTTTATGATTAATGTTCATTTCAATTATTTATTTCTTTTTTGTAATTTATTATATTTTCTTAGAAACATTAATTTTAGCTAGGCTTTCAAGTGTGATAATACATAATTTATTTTATTATTTCATAAAATGTTTGCAACATTTATAGCTATTTCCTATTTTTTCCTGTATTTCATACCTTTCTATCTTTCTATGTCTAATGTGGAATTGCTTTTCTTAATCCCTATCTTATCCACCACCTTTAGGTCAAAATGACTGGCCTACAGCAGTAATGCCTCGAGTGTTGCAATCTGGTATCAACCACTATCAACCTATCCCTAAGCTCTACAGTTTTAGACTTGTATTTTTATAAATGTTAATCCACCCAACAACAGGAAAAACTATGATCTTATAGGAAAATATACAATGTTATACACTAGTTTAAATAAACTGGAATCTACTTTGACATTTCTAAAAACCATCGTGTTGTCTTTTTTTTCTCTATGCATTCTCTCAATCTTACCTCCATAGAGTTTTGCATTCTTATTTAACCCTAATTCTATTTGCTTTCAGTTTTTAAATTAAGATAATTGACATATTATAAATTGCTGAAGATATTTTATAAGGATAAAGAGAATGCAATATTACAATGATAAATGCAGTCATGTATTTCTATATATTAAAAAATGAACTCTAAAGATACATATTACTAAAATATTCATTAATGGGTTTTATCACTTTTCCTGGAAATGTATATCATAACAGTGTTGAATTGTTTAGAGGAAATTTTTGCCATAAATTAATTAAGATCACCTAATTGTGAAGTTGATGAAAGAAAAATATTTAAATAGTGTAAGAAAGGTTAAGTTCTAGATAAGAGAAAAATTCAAAATGTTAAGAAAGTAAGGCTTCTATCCAGTTTACATTGGATATAAATAAATTGGCTCATTCACTTATTTATCTGAAATCTATTTATTGCACACCTACCACACAGACATCAGACACAGTTGTAATGGCTGTGTTATCGGTGAAATGACAGCAAGGGTCACTGCTGTCACAGGCCTTATAGGTTGGTGAGACAGTCATTTAACAATTAATTACACGCAGGCTTATTTAATTTCAGTTTTGATAGTAGCAAAATTGGAAAGGCTTAGAGTTCTATGAAACTACATGGGGGTGGGAGTGGTGGCGGGAAGAAATCAACTAACTCTGGGTGAGCAGTGAATGCTTCCATGAAAGAGGAAAAACTAATCTGGACCTAAAGGATGAGTTGAAGGTAGCCAGGGGTTAGGGTAGGGGGCAGGAGGTAGGAGAATTTTTAGAATTCTCTTTACTGATACCCCCAACTGATTCTGAGAGTAAGGTCAAAATCTAATGAAGACTATTAACTTCTTCCTGGTTCTGGTTTTTTATTGCTCAGAAGTGAGTGGTAAGAGAGGATGTGATTAAATAGGATCTAAGGCAATCTGCAATGAAGGAGTGAATGAAAGCCTTAGGGTCCCCGTTTGTATTGGTAGGTTTAAATTGTCATCCCTGCTGGCTGCTGTTATTGTTCCCCGAGTAAAGCATTCACTGAGTAAATGAGGTGAAGAGCTTACACCATTGCCTGTGGCAGCTCCACCCATACTGCCTGCCTCAGCATGGAGGCCAGTGATGAAAAGGGTACGGAAATTGGAAATTTGCCGCTTCCAACCTTGAGAAGGCTCACTGCTATAACGTGCAGTGCGGTGGAATATAGCTTGCCTTCTTGTTAAACTCTTCTACTGGGGAATAATATCTGGTTCAAGCTGTCTCTATATTATTTCTGAAACCTATTCTCATTTACTAACTATAAAAAGTGTTGTAATCAATAGAGAAAAATGTTTCTAATTGTATTATTGAGATCTGCACAGGTTTTGTCTTTAGGTTATTTTTAGTCATTCAAACAAAAGTTTGGCAATTATGTAGACCCTAGATGAGCTGTGCTCTTATGATATATTCTCACTCAGGGCACAACTTGGTTTGTGATCATACATTTAATTAAAATACAAACATTAGCCCTGGCATTATCTTATGTACAATCTGGTTAAACAATTTCTAAAAGCTTCATGGGGATTACAAAGTGACCTCTGTAAATGAATGAAATTCAGAACAGCAGCATTCTATAATAATGATGGATTATATATAAGCAAGTCCTGTTTTATACTGTGTTAAATGCTTGCTATATTTTGGAGCATTGTACTGTCTGAATATTAGGGCTACAGCTTTGTCACAAAGGACAGTATCAAAGATATTCCAAGTACATTTCTAAATATTGCCCAAAATATCAACAAAATATTCATTAAATACATTTTAAAAAAAAGAACAGAAGAAACATGATTAAGGAGCTAAGTTTTTTAATGAGATTTCTAGATACATTTTCAAATAGGGCAAAAACATTAGAAGAATTGTGGGTCTAATTGATCCTCTTGTTTTAATAATGATTAAAAATTTGAAATAGTTGTTACTATATAAGTCTTTTTAATAATTGTTGTTATTAAGCTATCATATTAGTTTTCAAATGATTTGCATTTGATATGAATTATTTCTGGAATTTTACTTTAAGTATTCATAGTAACCCTCTAGCAAAATGTGATTAGTAGAAGTGGTCAGAATTAGTCATGTACAAAGACTTTTCTAAATGTATTTGGTGGACCTTTAAATAAGATATGCATTGAAATGGGCAACATATCTTTGTAAAATATCTGAACTTAAGTAAGTGCTGCTCTTTCAGATTGTTTTCATGCATACATGTATTTACTGGTAGTCATTCTATCAGGCATTAATTCCAAAATATTAATTAACTACTTACTTTGTGACATCCATTATATTATGAGATAAAATAGTAATAAGAACTAACCTTATTGAAAACTTATTTGTGTCAGGAACACATCAAACCATTTTATGTGCAATTAAGCACCCAATCCAGAAACTACCACGTAAGGCAGATATGAGTTATTCAAGCCATACAGATGAGGAAACCAAGAGAAAGAGACATGAAATAACTTCCCATACTCACCTACCTGAAAAATGTTAGGATTCATATCTAGCAAAATTCCCATAAGGATGTTTGTAATCATTAAACTCCTCTTCCTTCATGACAGATACATCTATAAAATTCTGTCTAAATTTTACCATGAACTTTTAAATTATTCTAGTAAGAGATACAAACAGGTGAGTAGAGAATTATAGTTCACTCTAGTAAAGTCTACTATAAGTAAGTTCTAGAGTTTTAGACTGGGTAACATGCCTTCAATGGTGCCTTTCAGAGAGTATGGTCCCATATAGCAATTCTCTTCCTCACAAAAAAATGAAAGTCATTTGCCCTAACTGGTTTGGCTCAGTGGATAGAGCGTCAGCCTGTGGACCCAAGGGTCCCAGGTTCGATTCCGGTCAAGGGCATGTACCTTGGTTGTGGGCACATCCCCAATAGGGAATGTGCAGGAAGCAGCTGATCGATGTCTCTCTCTCTCTCATCGATGTTTCTAACTCTCTATCCCTCTCCCTTCCTCTCTGTAAGAAATCAATAAAATATATATTTTAAATAAAAAAAATTAAAAAAATGAAAGTCATTCAATTAACCAACTCTGACAATTATAAAAAGAAACTAATAGAAGTCTAATCATAATTTGCAGATATTTTACATAAGGGAAAAATTACTTACTTTTAGATTTTCTGCCATGGTTTTTATATTTTGATTCTTGTTCTAGCTTGTCTACCAAAAATGAATATTTATTAATATTCAAACTCATTATTAATTATACCTTCATTGGTTATTTCACAAATACATATGTTTATCATTGTGGTTTCATACCTTAATATGTTTTAGTTATTATATGATGTAGTATTTTCAGCATGTAATACTCTTGCTACAATATATGAGGAAATCAAATACGTCAATAATCTATCGTGTTCTACAAGAGTATGATAACTTCTAAATATCACCCCCCCAGTTGAATCAATTTGGTAATCACTCCTTGGCTTTTTTTATTTATGGCTGGTGAAGGCTTGGTTGTTGTTTGGCTTTGTAGTACATTGTGCCATATAAAATGCTCATCAATCCTATTTTCAAGCAAAAGAATAAAAAACAAACAATATTATTTGGAAAGAAATTAATAGCAATGAAGGAATTGATAGAAAACATGAAAGACTGGGGAGGGAATATTTATTCAGAACATGGGGTAAAAGAGTTCCTCTAATATGCGTACATTTTAAAGTTTAAAAATATTTGTGTTTTAGTCCAATTTAACACTCAGTTTTGCAAATTTTGGTACAAACTTCTATTATGTAACAAATGGGAAGCAACTGAAATCTGAGTAATGTACGTGTCATTCAGAAATTTGACTTTTTTAAAGTAAGGCAGTCATTTTTTATATCTAACTAGAGGCCCTGTGCAGGAATTCATGCACGGGTGGGGTCCGGCCGACCTGCCCCGGAGTGGGCCCATTGGGCCGGGCTGGCAGGGGGAGGGGCCATGGGTGGTTGGCAGTCGGCCCTGCCCCTGACTGGGGTGTTGGGGGCCATTCAGGGGCCAGACCGTCCAGTGGGGGTGGTGATCAGGGCCTGGATCAGACAGGTTAGCTGCCGCAGTGTGCATCATTGCTACCAGTCACTGTTGTTGTTCTGGTCATTCCTTCGTTCTGGTCGTTCTGGTGTACTGGTTGCTGGGCTTTTATTTATATAGATGATTAAATAAAATTGCATTATTTTCTTTTTTTAAAATATTTCTATTGATTTTTTTTACAGAGAGGAAAGGAGAGGGATAGAGAGTTAGAAACATCGATGAGAGAGAAACATCGACCAGCTGCCTCCTGCACACTCCCTACTGGGGATGTACCCGCAACCAAGGTACATGCCCTTGACTGGAATCGAACCTGGGACCTTTCAGTCCTTAGGCTGATGCTCTATCCACTGAGCCAAACCGGTTAGGGCAAATTGCATCATTTTCTAATTGAAATTTAGATTCATTTGTATTTACTCATAAGAGTGTTATTCAATATGATTCCTCCAATTTCAATTAAGGCATGTAATTTCATCATTACTTATCCTTGGTCCAACTAGAACTACTTTTATGGCTTCTTTAAAGCAAAAATTCTCATTTGAAACAAAACTACATTATCTTGGATTCTGTTGAGAAAAGACTAAGCTACTTTTTCCTAGAAATGTATTAACTCTAAGGCCATAGACTGCATAAACTGGTAGAAATATTTTACCTGTGGTTAGAAAACCAATTTATCTCTGAAAAAAAATTACCTTTTCCCTCTAGAAACATCAGGATTACCATTTCTTTAAAAATAAGGAGTTGAAGGTACTTGTCATATTGAAATATGATTCTGTAGGGACAACCTTGTAGTAATGAGTAGGTACTACAATCATTCTGAGAAATTTCATTACTAAAAATTATTTCTTATTTATCTGAAATTAAAATTTACTATTATAAATTTACTTTTATAAATCTGTAGTTTTCTTGGCAACGTAACTTGCCACCTTCTAACATGCTAATGACTTTACTTATTATGTTAATTTTTTATTTCTTATCTCCCATGAAAGCAGGGATCTCTGGCTTATTCATCACTTAACAACTTTCCTAAACTGCAATGGGCTTAAAACAGATGCTCAAAAAATACTTGGAGGATAAAATTTGTTCTAATAAAGATGACCTAAAGTCTATGTGTCTTTTAACAAGTATAATCTTAATTACAGGGATCAGTATACAGTTGATTCCATTTAAAAATCCATTTTAATATTTAATTCATATTATTAATTGATAGGAATTTTATCCACTAATTAAAAATATCTGACCAATTATATCTGAGGTAACTAAAACATGGGCATAATCCATGAATGAATATTTCTTTGTAGAAAGCATAAAAACTCATTTTGATGCTATTATTTTTTTTCTTTCCCAATGCTAGGAAGGCATATGTGTGAGGATTATCGCAATACTAATTTATTAATGTCTTTCGTTTAGAAACATTCTGTTAGATGAGGATTGCAATTAAACAGTTGATCTGAGCTTTATTTTAGGGCACATCTACAGTAACTCTTTTTTCAACAGATTATGCTAATTGCAAAGAAGATTGAACTGTAATTATTTTTCCTTAGTTAATATCTATAGGTTCTCATTAAGGTTCACTTCCCTTTCAGCAGAATATAAACTATAATTCCTTTATTTTCACAGATCTTGCTAAACATGAAATATAAACTTTGGTATCTCAAGTTCTCTAAAGATAGTCAAGAACAGGAAATACTGAGTAGGGCTGTTACTGAGAGAGTGGGCAGATGTTTATCATTGTTTATCTGTTTATGGTGGACTGACACAAAAGAAGGTTCCATGAAAATCTAAACTTTTTTAATTATAGAAATTACTTTGGAAAGACCTCTATTGTAAATTCTTTTTGTCTGAGCATTTGGCCTGAATTTTTAATATTTCAGCATTTTCCTTGGTACATGTATGTGCATATACATATGAAAAGTAAACTACATATATTGGAGAACTTATAATTCTGGCTTGATAAAAACAATAATATAGTTTTCCTATTTGAAATGATATTTCCATTATAAAAACTGGGAATATTATTTGTTCCTATTACAGCCCCTTTCATATAATTAAATGGCTCAAACACTTAGAGAATACAATTTCAGCCTCTCAAATCCGCTAAGAACAGCATGAAGTCCTTTTCAAGACTTAAAACATTTTTGTTTCAGTATAACTCATGCTGTACTGAGCAATATAAGCATCTTAAAAGGAAATTAAAAAATCAATGTTCATTTTTGTCCAAACTCAGGAATCCCAGCTCTTCTGGTTCAATAGTCTTCCAGAAAGCACATTGCTAGTCAAATTACTCAGCTTCTACTTTTTGAAGCTGCATCTTAATATCCTTAACAGAGAATGGAAAGTTTATACACTAACCTGAATTTCAAGTTTCACAATCAATTTTCCCACCCACTCCAGTTAAAAACTCAGTTCCATATTCTTTAGATCAGCGATTTTCAGCCTTTCTCATCTCGTGGCACACATAAACTAATTACTAAAATTCTGTGGCCCACCAAAACATATATTGTATTTTTTGCATATCTGAAAAAATTAAATAGATATAAATTTGGATTCATTTACACCAGACAGCTACTGTGTTGGCTTTTATTATTTTTTTATTTGACAGTCTTAGGGAAAAGAGGTCAGTGCCGCTGACTAGTCAGCCTCGCATGTTTTAGAAAATGTTTGTGTCACACTGGTTGAAAATCGCTGCTTTAGAAGAGTTTGTGACCCAACTCAAACATAAAACATTTTAGGTCCAACAAAGTGAATGGATTTTTGCCCTGAATAAATTCAGCCTCCTTTAAAAATACTTTCTCTAGTGAGAAAGCCAATGAGTACAATTCATCCTGAAAGGTTACATTTGTGCATGCTGAAGCATTCAACCAAAATACAGAGAAATTTCCTTCACAAAAGGATCATTGAATATGTACATAAGATGTCAAATGCCCAAATATATTGACTAAAAAAGACAGGTATATTTAATGATGTGCGTATACCTTATTCCCTAATTTTGTCTTTTCAAATGCAAAGAGAAATCAAGGCTTATCATAGTTCAGCAGAGTGACAGATGGGAGGAATCAAAGAATCACCAAATTAATAGCTGAGAGATGGAAAAGAGATAGAACAGAGAGAATTTTGGAAGCACATCAACAACATTAATAAAAACTTCTATTAATTTTCCAAAGTAAATATAGTGGCTCTGTAGATCAGAGTCCTTCACTGCTATTTTGTGCTCCTTTGTTGACACTTCATATGCTCATACCCCCAAAAGTAATTACTTGATTTGTTGATTGTCATGTCTAGCTATGATTCACCAGATGTGAGAGAGCTTGGGTTGTAGATTATTAAGACTTTGCATTTTTGTATGCCCCACTTCTAGCCTGGGATCTGCTATATAGTAGGTGCTCAATATATGTGTTTAGTGAATTAAATGTAACATGAGATGGAAAGTTGTGGGTTAACAAGCCACCCTCTTTGTTTTCCTAAACCCATGAGAACATACTTGGGTCAACGTCTACTCTTAACTATGCTCTGACTTTGTGTTCTCTGCTTCAGTTTTCTTCGGCTGTATTTGCAACTACATGCCATCTATTTTTAATCATATCAATTACATAAACATTATAGTCATTTATCTAGGAGTTTGATGTGAGAAAATTAATTTCTTAGTTGATTTTGATTGAAGAACATTCAGGCTTAATGTGTTTGTTGGTGAGGTTTAATATTCCAATTCTACAAAAAAATTCTTGATTCATCCATCTATTTCTTCATTTCCATTCATCATTTATTTATTCATTCAAACAGCATTCATTAACTCCCTTTCACTATTTAAAACCATGATGCTAGATAGATGCTTGGGCAGATACACAAATAAAGAAGAAAAATGTTGTTTTTCTTGAGAACTTCCAGTCCAGCAGACTTATTTAGTTTATGCCACATTATTATAGCACATGTGGTTGAAATGTAAAGTTAATCAGTGTTTCTAGCCTTATTAAAGTCAGGGGGGTCTGTACGATAATGATGAAAGCTAAAGATTTTCTAATAATAATTGCGTATTATAAATATATAAAATATTTTGTATGTTGTTTCAGAGGCTCTCCAGAGAAACATAAATCTACCCATGGATTAAAGATTAAGAAAAAACCCCTCTAATTTGGTCTAAAACATATTTTAAGGACAAAAAAAGAGTAATCAGATAAGAAAAATACTTTTAATCACTGTTAATTTTAATATCTTTTTCTTTAATGACAACTTTTGTCAATTCATCTTGAAAGACTCTCTCCTTATTTCTCATTACTCTTAGAACAAACATCACCTATACTATCTTTTCCTGACAGTCTATTCCTAATGATATCCTACAGATGTTCTAATCATATTTGTCTTTTCCAAACCTGCGTAACTACTGGTCAATCAAAATCCCATTTCTCTGGGTCCTCCACCACTCCTACTATTCTAAAATAATGTTGACTCTTGCATTATTACTTATTAAATATTGTATTCTTCCTGTATCAACATCTCTAAACATACTTTTGCCCACCTCTGTATAGTACCCATTTTGTGAGTCTAATTTACATGTATGCTTTAATTATTTTATAGAAAATCACTAAGTGCAAATATATTCTTAAATGTCCAAATGATAAAAATTACTTTATGTAATATAAATAGATATAAAATCTGAATGATTCTGAAGATTATTTTAAAATAAGATAAAATATTTCTACTATTAGATTTATAGATTTCTAATAAACTTCAACTAACAGCTTAGATTTTTTTATAGGACATAATTGGATCTTGAGATATCCAATATGTGCACACACACATTGCAATTAAAAAGCAGCATGAAGAAATATCGTTAGCTGTTAGTGTCATGTGTGACTAATATAAAACTAATTGATATATGAGTTACCCAGTTATATTTCAGGTTATTGCCTGAGGCCTAATGGTGAGCCCCAGCTTCCATCAGGTGACAGTTTTAATATCTGCTGGTGATGCTCATTTTATCTGTAGCAGCTGCTTGATTCTTTATGCTTAGAGGAAGGATTTCAAAAAAAAGTAAAACTTCACAAGGTCTTTGGAAGAAAGGAGAAAAATACAACAATCAGAGAAAGTAAATTTTATTTATAGAAGCTTATCAGATAAGTCATAAGAATCCATGATTCTGCTTCATGTAACCAAGTACTTGTATCTTTTTCTTGTTTATACACTTTTCCCCCTAATTTTATACTAAATGCCACCCTTCCTCCCATTCAGAATGTCTTTCATATGCTGAAATGTCTTCCATTTGGGTGAGGGATTTCTATGAGAACCCATGGGAATTTTATGGATGAATATTTGTTAGTCTTTTTCTGGATTGGAGTTCAGAGGCAAATAGTGGAACTGATTTAGATTGTATGATTTCCCAATGGTAAGACCGCTGTGTTTCCCCCATGGCTGATTCTCACACAAATATTTCCATGAAAGACTTATGAAAAGATGATTCATTTAGTCAGTAGAAGCCATTTAAGTTAGGGAAATAGGTAACTTTGTGTTCCACTGTTTTATTTACATATAAATGTTTCTCCAAATTTCATAATATTTTACTGACCCTTTTTAATGAATATACTTGCTTAGAGCCATCATGTGGTCTAAGACAATAAGATGAACAGTATTTTCATAACTTGATTAAAGCAATAGTATGACAACATGGTGCCAAATGTTTCATTCAGAAGAATAGCTGGACTAATTTTTTAAAAAAAGCATTGAAATAGAATTCTAGAATCTTTACACATCCTTGGTTTTATTAGCTCAGTCTATACTCTTTTTACATGTTTATCTTTTGTGAAAAACAACGAACTCAACAAATAGCAAATATATCCCCATCCAAACACAACTCAAACTTTCTCATTTATTCACCCTGCAGTTTTTCTTTTATTCTGGAAATATTACTCAACAGTTGCTTTATCATCTTAACATCCTCAGGTTACTGTGAGATTTTTTTTTCTTTGTTGTAACCATTTCAAAGTTTCCAGTTATTTTTTTCCAACTGTGCAGCCTCCCCGATTTCATTCCTCCTTGATTTTTCTGTGAAATCGGACACTATGAACTACCGTGGTTGACCCATCCTCCACCTTTGTCCCAGAATTATATTTCTAACAGATTTGGACGTCTTTCCCCAAATATCACATAATTCCCTTCAACCTTGTATGCTCAAAACAGAATTTAGTATCTTTCCCACTGAAATTTTATTTTCCCGTTCTACCAAATGTATTTAATTGGTCATCCACTCAGTAACACACTTCCTTCCACCAGACACACCTGTTTCTGCCATGTTTCTATACTGATCCATCAGGTGCCATCTGTTTACCTCTGAAATGCCTACTTTGTTTCCTTCTCTCTTTTCTTTTCAGTGTTTGAGTTCAGGCCCTCTTGGCTATATAACTGAAAAGGTATCTTAACATCTTAATTACTTTGCATATGTTTTCCACAGAATTCTCCTTCTGTGGCACAATGAGATGCTTCTTCTTGAAAACATTGTTTAAAACCTTCTTTAAAATAGTCGGTGTCTCTCCTTGGCTGATGAAATGAAGTCCAAAACATTTTAGCACATTAATCACAGCCCTTCCGGACATAATTGTACCATCGCTGTCCAGCCACATTTTAAATTTTTCTGCTAGGCACTCTGTAATCAAGTAGCTGGCACTACACAGTGGAGTGGTAGTGCAGTTTCATATGCCTTTCATTTACATTGTTTCTTCTCCCTGAAATGTCCTATACTTTCCTAATGCTTTCCAACTAATAAATTTCACCTCTTCCAGATCCATATCTATTTTTTAAACCCATTTCAAAAACTTTCTCTTTTGAACATTTTCTTGTTCCATTCTGCCTTTCTCTGTTCTTGAAAAGAGGGAAGTGTAAACACCCCCCCACACACACTTTCTATAACTTTAGACAATTATACATACTTTTAGTAAAACAATAATTCATTTATTTTTTTCAGCTAATATTTATTGAATGCTTATTATATGCTACAAATAGAGATATGATAGTGTCTATTCTAGTCTAGTGACTTGCTCTTGGAAAATTGCATTGCCATTTTTAATTTATGCTTAATCTTATTACTAAACTAGAGGCCCGGTGCACAAAAATTTGTGCACTTGGGGGCGGGGAGGGGGTCCCTCAGGCTGGCCTGTGCCCTCTCGCAATCTGGGACCCCTCTGGGGATGACCACCTGCTGGCTTAGGCCCGCTACCCGGGGAAACGGGCCTAAGCTGGCAGTCAGACATCCCTCTGGTAGCCCGGCAGCCCTCGGGGGATGTCCACTTGCCAGCGGGGAGCAGGCATAAGCTGCAGTCGGACATCCTTAGTGCTGCTGAGGAGGCCGGAGAGGCTCCCACCATCACCGCTGTGCTGGCAGCCATCAGCCTGGCTTGTGGCTGAGCAGAACTCCCACTGTGGGAGCACACTGACCACCAGGGGGCAGCTCCTGCATTATGTGTCTGCCCCCTGCTGGTCAGTGTGTGTCATAGTGACCAGTCATTCTGCCGTTAGGGTCAATTTGCATATTACCCTTTTATTATATAGGATAGAGGCCTGGTGCACTGGTGGGGGCTGGCTGGTTTGCCCTGAAGGGTGCCGTGGATCAGGGTGGGGGTCCCACTAGGGTGTCTGGCCAGCTTGGGTGAGGAGCTGAGGGCTGTTTTCAGGCTGACCACACCCCCTTCAGGGTGGGGGTCCCTACTGGGGTGCCTGGCCAGCCTGAGTGAGGGGCTGATGGTTGTTTGTAGGCTGGCCACGGCTGCGGGCTGGAAGCAGGTATCTGGTATTTATTTATCTTCTATAATTGAAACTTTGTAGCCTTGAGTGGAGCTCAGGGCTGGCCAGGGCAGGCAGGAAGTTTGTCTTCCACCATCGCTGGGGTCAACCTAAACCTCCTGATCACTCCAGCTCCGTGGCCGCCACCATCTTTGTGATGGACTGATGGAGTGAGGGAGTGAGTGTGTGATGGTTAATTTGCATATTAGTCTTTTATTAGATAGGATGGTTATTATTTTGAGGCTATTCAGGTTTGATTGTATAAACTTATGTCAGGATTTGACTACAAGAAATGTATACACATTCTTATCAGTTAATAAATATAGTACTTCTTTTCCTGTGTCAACAATACTGTTTTACTCTGAAATATTTTTGATGAGTCTTTTCCCTATAATATTCTTATTGTATTGAAATTACTTCCTCACAAGGCCCCAAAATACATTCGAAGTACCATTATTTCCTGCATCATTGATGAAAATACTGTGACAAAGAACAGACATAAAGCTAATAATAATAAAATCTATGTCAGACAAGCTTTCTTTTTCTTCCTAAGTGTAACTGCTAAGGGTATTATCCAATCTAATGTTATTTATACTTTATTAAAAAATTATGCCCCAGCTGGTTTGGCTCAGTGGATAGAAAATTGGCCTGCGGACCAAAGGGTCCCAGGTTCAATTCTGGCCAAGGGCACATGCCTGAGTTGCAGGCTCGATCCCCAGTAGGGGGTGTGCAGGAGGCAGCTGATCAATGATTCTCTCTCATCATTGATGTTTCTCTCTCTCTCTCTCTCTCTCTCTCTCTCTCTTTCTCTCTCTCTCTCTCTCCCCCTTCCTCTTTGAAATAAAAAAAAAAGTATTAAAAAGAAAAGCAAAAAAAAAAAAATTAAATACTTTTAGCCTGGTTGTTCTGGCTCAGCTCAGTGGTTGAGCATTGACCTATGAGCCAGGAGGTCATGGTACAATTCCCAGTCAGGGCATATGCCCAGATTGAGGGCTCGATACCCAGAGGGGCATGCAGGAGGCAGTAGATCAATGATTTTCTCTCATCATTGATGTTTCTAGCTCTTGCTCCCTTTCCATTCCTCTCTGAAATCAATAAAAATATATTTTAAAAATTAAATACTTTAAGAGAGGATAAAAAATTATGTACTTAAGGTTACAGGATTAAATATAGAAGTAGAAAATGCACATTTATTAAAATATTTACTTTACTTAATGGAACTACTTTATTTGGGTTAACTATAATTTCATAAGAAATAATAATAATCAAGAAACCTTGTTTGTGAACCTGTAGTTTTAGGTATCTTAGTTTGTGTATTCTGCTTTTTCTTCAAACTTCCCATTTTCCTCTTAGGTTTGAGACTTGCTGCCTATTTTAAAGGCATAATTGAAACTTAAAATAGTCTGTAATGAATTAAATACATGCAAAGTAGTATTTTTTCCCAGTGTTATGAAATGAAACACTGTTTGTTTTTTTTAATTATTTAGCTCTGTTGATATTTCTAAGACATAAAAAAACATGTATTGTAGCCTGACTGGTATGACTCAGTGGTTGAGCATTGACCTATGAACCAGGAGGTCACGGTTTGATTCCCAGTCCGGGCACATGCTCAGGTTGTGGGCTAGATCCCTGGTGTGGGTTGCACAGGAAGCAGCCAATCAATGATTCTCTCTCATCATTGATGTTTATGTCTCTCTCTCCTTCTCCCTTCCTCTCTGAAATCAATAAAAATATATTTTTTAAAAAGATTTATTTTGAATGAATCATTAGAACTTTGTTTTCACAACCTTAATTATATACATTTGATTGGTTTTATGGGAATAGGAAAAGAAAGCAAGTATTGGGAGTTGAAGTATAACTTGCAAGCTCTAGTATTATTTACAGCCAGTAGGTTTTTGAAAATTACTTTGAGGATTCTTTTTCACAGCATTTGAATGTGTCTGCAACAGTGATTCTGCCAGCGAGCCTGGTGGTCACCCCATGACCTATTTACCCAATGAACTGTTGGGTTACATTGTCAAAATAGCCAACACAGTAATTGCAATTTAATAAAACTGTACAGCCTTTACAAGCTCACAGAATGACTATTTGAACCAGAGAAAATAGGTAATTTTGTGTAAAACTATATTATACATTTATCACAATTTATATATTACTGTTTTTATTTGCCTACTCCTTTTTTATGTTATTTGTTTTATTCACTTAACAAATTGTATATGTGTGTGTGTGTGTGTGTGTGTGTGAATAATTATTGCCCTCCCAGTGAGCCAATTTTCTGTGGCAATTCAGCTGGCAGAATTTGACTTAAAAACAAACAAACTATAATTGTTAAAATGTATTAGTTCTTAAGGAAAAAAAATAAACTAGAAAAAAAGAATTCTTTGCATTTGAATGCTCAACATTCTTTTTTTGGGGGAGAATTTCCAATTTCCTTTTTAAAAATATGTTTTATTGCTTTTAGAGAGAGAGGGAGAAGGAGGAGGACAGGGGAGAGAGAGAGAGAGAGAGAGAGAGAGAGAGAGAGAGAGGTGGGGGGAGAGATATCAGTTGCTTCCTGCACACACCCTGACCAGGGGTCAAACCTACTTAAGTCCTGACTAGGAATCAAACTGGTGAACTTTGTGCCTGCCACAATGCTCAACCAATAGAGCCACACCTATCAGGGTTGAATGCTCATCATTCTAATAGCACCCTCACCTTATTATTTGTTATAAATATAACAAGAGGCCCGGTGCACAAAAATTTGTGCACTCGGGGGTGGGGGGGGTCCCTCAGCCCGGCTTATGCCCTTTTGCAGTCTGGGACCCTTCGGAGGATGTCCACCTGCTGGCTTAGGCCTGCTCCCTGGGGGATCAGGCCCAAGATGGCAGTCAGACATCCCTCTGGAAATCCGGCAGCCCTTGGGGGATGTCCACTTGCCAGCAGGGAGTAGGCCTAAGCTGCAGTTGGACATCCTTAGCACTGCTATGGAGGTGGGAGAGGCTACCACCACCACTGTTGTACTGGAAGCTGTCAGCCTGGCTTGTGGCTGAGCAGAGCTCCCCCTGTGGGAGCGCACTGACCACCAGGGGGCAGCTCCTGCATTGAGCGTCTGCCCCCTGGTGGTCAATGTGTGTCATAGTGACCAGTCATTCCCAGTCGTTCTGCTGTTAGGGTCAGTTTGCATATTACCATTTTATTATATAGGATAGAGGCCTGGTGCATGGGCGGAGGCTGGCTGGTTTGCCCTGAAGGGTGTCCCAGATCAGGGTGGGGGTCCCGCTGGGGTGCCTGGCCAGCCTGGGTGAGGGGCTGATGAGTGTTTGCAGACTGGCCACACCCCTTTCAGGGTGGGGGTCCCCAATGGGGTGCCTGGCTAGCCTGGGTGAGGGGCTGATGGCTCTTTTCAGCTGGTCACACACCCCCCCCCCCCACATGGGGACCCTCACCCCATGGAGGTGTGGCCAGCCTGAGTGAGGAGCTGATGGCTGTTTGCAGGCTGGTCAAGCCCCGCCCCCTCAGGGGGACCCTCACCCATGGAGGTTTTGCCAGCCTGTGTGACAGGCTGATGGTTGTTTTCAGGCTGGCCAAACCCCCCAGCGACGAAAGCTCCCAGCCTCTCCTTTTTTTCTTTTTTTTTTTTTTATTCTGGGATTTATTTACCTTCTATAATTGAAACTTTGTAGCCTTGAGAGGAGCTCAGAGCCGGTCAGAGTGGGCGGGAGGGAAGCCTCCTGCTAGCTCCAGCTCCATGGCCACGGCTGGCTGAAAGCAGGTATTGGGTTTATTTATCTTCTATAAGTGTAACTTTGTTGCTTTGAGTGGAGCTCAGAGCTGGCTGTAGCAGGCTGGGAAGCTTGGCTTCCTCCATCTTTGGGGCAACCAAGCCTTCTGCTTGCTCCAGCTCTGTGGCTGCCGGCCGCCATCTTGGTTGGGTTAATTTGCATATAGTCACTCTGATTGGCTGATGGGCATGGCTTAAGGCATATCAAAGGTACAGTCAATTTGCATGTTTGTCCTTTATTAGTGTAGATATGGAGGAGAAAATCCTGGTCAAGAACCTAAAGACATATGAGAATGAGAAAAGAATATCACAGTGGAAGTATAGGTAGGACTTTACTATTGGCCAAGATGTCGGTACCATCAATGTGTTCATTGCCAGTGTTTCCAGTGTGGTGTCATTGAACCAGGGGAGAAAAAAGATAAGATTTAGTATTCCTTGAATAGTGGTTTGACCAATGAAATCACTGATGCTGTTTTAACTAGTCAAAGTTAATATGCTTTGGAGGACTGAAGAGATGAAATTAATTTTATTTATAATCTATAGTAATAAAAGCATAATATGCTAATTAGACCAGACATCCTTCCATATGACCTTTGGGACAAAGCTGGAGCTGTGAGGGAAGCCTAGGTCCTGGGTGCCAGAGGGAAGCCGGTGCCAGCAGCTGGGGGAAGGAAGGCCTACTCTTGCATGGATTTTGTGCATTGGGCCTCTAGTAAATAATAATACCCTTCATTTTTTGAGTGTTACAACGTGCATGCCACAAACTGTTAACAATTCACAGATAATATTATATAATTTTTACAACACAGCCATGAAGTTTATACTATTAGTATTGTTTTATACGTGAGAAACTGACTTAGGAATATAATTTTTACTAAAGCCATACAAATTTCATAATATGTCTAATTCCAAATATGTTTTCATTATTTCAATTTCTTTGCTTATTGCAATAAATACTTAATGAGTTTATATACTTCTCAGAGAATGATAGTTCCTATGTGAGCCTATGGTCTAGGGCCGTGGTTGGCAAACCGCGACTCGCGAGCCACATGCAGCTTTTTGGCCCCTTGAGTGTGGCTCTTCCACAAAATACCAAGTGCAGGCACACACGTACAGTGCGATTGAAACTTCGTGGCCCATGCACAGAAGTCGGTATTTTGTGGAAGAGCCACACTCAAGGGGCCAAAGAGCTGCATGTGGCTCGTGAGCCGCAGTTTGCCGAGCCGCAGTTTGCCGACCACTGGTAGGGAGAAAGGTAGATAACTAAACAAGGCATGAGAGCAAACTATGATTAGTATCATAAGAACAGAAACACAGAATACTATTGAAAACCACATTGAATCAGATCTCCCAGAAGATCTGATTTTTAAATTGAGACACACGGTAGATTTGCTCAAAGAAATGGGTGGGGAGAGAAGAGTAATCTAAGCAGAAGGTAGAAATCTGCCAAGGCACTGAGACAAGAAAATGAATTTTGTAGTAAGACCAAAAATAAGTTAGTTTGCACTAGAGCCCTAATTTTTGGAGGTGAGTGGGGAAATAGTGGACATGGCTTTAATCCTGAAGATTCTTTGCAATATATTTATTAAGGTTGGACATTTATGGTAATTCTAAGTTTTTTTTGAAAAAAAATTTTTGGTTAATCCTCACCTGAGGATATTTTTCCATTGATTTTGAGAGAGAGTGGAAGAGAAAGAAACATCAATGTGAGAGAGACATGTTGATTGGCTGGGAACCAAGCCTGCAACTGAGCCTGCAACTGAGGCACATGTCCTTAACTGAATTGAACCTGGGACCCTTCAGTCCACAGGCCAACACACTATCCACTGAACCAAACCGGCTAGGGCAGTTCTTAAAGAATTTAAGCAAGGCTTTAAAATGACCAGTTGCAGTCTAAAAGTGAATCATACTGTGGAGAATGAATCAGAAGGACATAAAACTTAATGCAGAGAAGGCTGCTGTGGGGCCCCAGGCAAGAGGGGCTCCTGGCTTGAATTTTGGATGTTTCAATAGGAATGGAAGAAAAGGGGAGATTTTATAGCTATTGATACCGAATTTTTGGACTGGAAGCCAGATTCTTTGTCAGCAGGAATGGAAGAATGAATCCACAAACAGAAAGTGGTATAGCAAAGGTGGAGATTTATTGAAGAACAAGTACAGACTCCCACGTAGGGAGGGGGAAGAGTCCCACAGAACGGACTCCCAAGTAGGGAGGGGGGAAAAGGGTCCCACTGAGTTCCTTTTCCCTATGGTTTATAAAGACTTCAGTTCCTGTGTCCTGATATCCCCTCTGACTGGTCAATATTCCCCTTCGAATTGGTTACTATAGTGATTCCTAAGGCCCTCTTCCCTCATAGTCCTTCCATTTCTCTGGGCTTTCTTCTTCTCCTTCTGAATGAAGGGCTTCCTTCTCTTTATTTTGTAAATACAGTGGGGCCTTGACTTACGAGTGTCCTGACTAACCAGTTTTTTGAGATACCAGCTATCTCTCAGCCGATTTTTTGCATTGAGTTGACAGAGTAATTTGAGTTAATGAGCTCCTTAACGAGCTTGGTCTCAGAGGTCTCCGAACGAATTAAACTCTTAAGTCAAGGCCCCACTGTATAGACCTTTCCTGGCTACTTCCAGTTCCCTTGTCTTATGTAAATGCAACTGGTGCTGCTCCCTTGTCTTATGGAGATGTAACTGCACCTGACTTCCACTAGGAGATAGAAATGTACCTTCTCCCAGTCTGCAGCCCGGCGCTTTTCCATGGACCCCAATTCTAATAAATCCCTAATCCTGCCTATGTTCCCCCTAAAATTCCTGCTTCACTATGTTTGAAATAGGAAATAAAACGACCATAATTTAATGATCCATTGTATGTATAAGTTGATTGAGAAGCAAAGGTTTAGAAATAGTGCTGTGTGTATGTGTGTGTGTGTGTGTGCATTTTAAAAGAAAGTATGATGAATATTGAAATAAACTCTACATAGAAAAGTCTATAATTTTTGAAATTCAATAGTTACTGTCTATAAGTGGTAAACTTCAAAATATTTGTTTTTTAGCTTTTTTGATTATCCTGTATTTTCTTATACTTTTATTAAATATAACCTATGCAATTTAAATATCACCACAACTTGAACTACAGAAAACAATAATATTCTAATTCATAGTCTGGTAACATGACTTCATGTGTATTTTGTTAGATTAAAGTATACTGTTTCTCAATAATTTCTTAATTGTGAAAAAAAAAAGAACATGCATTGGTATAATGTAAGAAAATGTATGCATTTATATCTCTTCCTGAAAACATTATGAGGCTTAATTTGTATTTCTTTTGCCCCCTCCCCCCCCCCATGGCTACCTTTTCTAATTTTCTATCAACATTCAAATGTTACATTAGAACTTTTCTTTTGATCTTCAATGATTACTTTTATGAAGATTGATTTAAATTTTCATGGCATGTGTCTACTGTGGAGAAGTACTTAATTATCTGTTACTTATAGTTATGTTTAGGAAACCCTTTGAACTTTTAGTCATGTTTCACAAATAACACAAGCCCACCTTGTTAGACCTTTGTCCACTATGATGTTAACTAATGGAGATCCTCTTCTCATGATAGTTTGGGGGTTAGACATCTGCCTACAAAAGGGTAGCCACCCTATGAAAAGTTCTATCTCACCATCCTTCTTTCCCTCCCTAGTGTATTTTCATACATTTTGAACACTTGTTTGACCATGGATATAAAATGAAAGGAGCTAGGTTGTAAATACATGATACGCAAAGTTCCAGTTCTTCCAGGGATAGCTGCTATCTTTATATATCTGTGAGTAAAACATGGAATTTTAGGGATCAGCCAGAAGATGGGAAAGGCTTGAGAAGCATTGAGACCTAGTTTGGAAGAATAAGGTGGGCACAAAATATCAGCAGTTTAAAGTAGAGTGAATACTAATAGTTTATATGAATTCCCAGTAGGTTTCTTTCGTACAGTACCTGGAGTACACACACATATATTTGTGAGGTGGTTTGGGCTATAATGATTTAAAGGTACTGCTGGCATTTAATGCCTATAGGTCAGTGGTGCTAAATATACTATTGATGCAAAAATCATTGCTCTTCAAAATGCCAGTAATTCCCAATTTGAGAAAAATTCAATTAGTGGTTATGTGAGCCGGCTTTGTGTCAGTCAGATGAGTATTTGTGATCTTGCCACTTTCTAGTGGGGTGATATTAAGAAAGTCATTTTACTTTCTGAAGCGTCTGATTTGTAAGATACAAGTAACATATTTTTATTAGTGTGAAATGCAATGCACAAATTGTTTAATTTAGCATGTGACATATAGTGAACATTCAATAACTACTACAATTTGTGGTATCATTTTATTATCTTCCCACAGAAATGTATTTTCAAAAATCTAGCAACTTAATGAAGAGTAAGGAATCTTACTGAATGGTTATACAGAGCATATTAAAATATGGACAATATTCAAGGCTAACAATGTGAATGTTAAAGCTATATTCCAGGCAATCTTTGAAACATAAACTAAACTTCAGCTACCTGAATAACGTGGTGTTCCATTGGTATGCATGGTTTCCCTATGTCATCTTCCTTTTGTTTCACTTGCCATTCCCTACTAGTCAGCTTGGCAATCTTGTGTTCTTTTATTAAAATGATTTTAAAAACACATTTTCTGGGAAGCTTCCCTGATACCTGTATCAGTTACTTATGATTGGTAGTCATATTATTCAACATACCATGGCTAAGTAAAAAGGATATTTATCACATAAAGTAACACAATGTCTAGAGATTAGTGCAGTGGTTCTAAATCTGTGGGTCGTGACCCCTTTGGCGGTCGAACAACCCTTTCACAGGGGTCGCCTAAGACCATCCTGCATATCAGATATTTACATTACGATTCATAACAGTAGCAACATTACAGTTATGAAGTAGCAACAAAAATAATTTTATGGTTGGGTCACAACATGAGGAGCTGTATTTAAAGGGCCAGAAGGTTGAGAACCACTGGATTAGTGGGATGTGGGTCAGGGTCACCCCTGAGTAACCCACAATATCATCCAAAACCGAGGTGCTGGGCATCTTTCCACTTTGCCATCCTCACTGTGTTCGCCTTCATCCTCAGGCTTATTTGTCCTCATGCTCTTAAAATGTCTGTGACTGCTCCAGGCTTCAACCGCTCATAACCTGAAGCAATGCAGGAGATCTTGCTCCTCCTATCAAGTCTCCTTTGTTGTTGTTAAAAGAAAACCTTTCCCGAGGGAGTCCTAGCAGTCTCCATACCTCCTTTGTCATTAGTCAACATTGGGGTCCATGTCCCAGCTGCAGGACAGACTGGGAAAGCAAGCACGTGGCTTTCCCTGCCTCTATAGTGGGAAGTGGGATTTTCCAAAAGAGGTAAGAATACCTGTTGGATAGGTAACTGTTTTCTACATGCCCTGTCCCCATCTTGACCCCCAACTTCAGCTGTCTGTCTGCAGCACGAGCTGCTCCATTCTCAGTGCTTTCAACACTCCAGATACACCCACAGTGGCACCTGCTTCACATGATTGTAAGTATTTTTATGTTTGCCTACCCCTCAGCAACGTGTATGTAGAAATCCTGTTATCTCATGATATTCTCGGTGCCTATCTTGGTTCACGATAAATGAGTACAGTGGGGCCTTGACTTACGAGTGTCCCGACTAACGAGTTTTTTGAGATACCAGCTGTCTTTCGGCCGATTTTTTGCATTGAGTTGACAGAGTAATTTGAGTTAACGAGCTCCTTAACGAGCTCGGTCTCGGAACGAATTAAGCTCGTAAGTCAAGGCCCCACTAAATGATTATGTTTAAAGTATTTTAAAATAGGAAAAAATTTGATTGAAAAATATATTTTAAACTCAAAGTAGGAACGTGAGATATGTAAAATTGTAGCCTTTGAAGAACCATTAATGGTTAAAACACAGCATAAAGAATAGGAGGAGATCTTGCAGCCTCCCTCAAACAGCCAAAGCCTAACCATCTGCTTCATATCTCACAAAGCCTAGAGATGAGAAAAAAGATGTGAATTTTGATACCCCCTGGGAGTGGGATGAGGATCACATAGGATTTAGAGAATAGAACTTGCAAAGAAATGTCAATAATTTAGGCTTTTTCTTTTAAATTTAAGAAGGCAAACTGTCAAAATTTTCCTCTTTCTTAACAATGTAGTATATGAAATAACTTTGCATAGTCGTTTCAGTGGGCTTTTGAGAAAGGGCAGGTTAAAAGAAAATAGAGCATTCCTACTGCAATTTCATAAAAGAACACAGAACTGAAAAGAATTTGTCTAATAATATAACTCAAGGCAAACATATTGAATGTACCGGTGTCATTCAACTGAAAAAATATATATATTTTTTGTTTCTTGCTAAATAAAGGACAGGGTTTTTTATCCTGGTGGTTTAACTTGTTTCTTAGTTTCAAACAGGTTTCTGCGGAGTGCCTTATAATTTTCCATATCACTGCCCTAATAAAACAAGGAGCCTATGAATGTTTAAATGATCAAGGAAAAAAACGTTCTTCTTGAAAATTAAATGTCAGATTGGATTTGAAATGTTTACGGTGATACTTTTTCATTTGTTCATTATGATAGAAATGATAAATGAGCAAAGTTTCTTCCTAGGGATAATGTACTTCTTTAAATTTTCAATTTTGTCTTAGTTTTATATAAGATGTTTTTGTGAGTACAAACTGCCATTTGCAGCACTAAAGACATTTGGTGCCTAATAAGGCATGGGATGATTGCAAATTTGGTAGCCAACAGAAAGCATAAAAATATATAATTAACTGTAATTTTTCCATAATAGAAAGATATATAGTTTTGCATTTTCTCATCTCATAAGAATATACACACTCACTTCTCAATTCATGTATTTCCCATTGAAGGATGTCATTTATCTGAACAGTTATGGTGTGTTTTTATAAAACCCTATTACGTGCTTCTAGGCATTATTGCTGGCTTCAGTACTATGCAGATGTATTTTGACTGTCATTTGACATCAAGGAGAAATAAAAGGCGTTTTATATGAGTAGACAGTGTTGAAACTAACAGAAACTGATTTAGGAGAAAAAAGCCTTTAAATTAGTGTAAAATAGTTGGCAGCTTGCTTGTTTCCTGCTCATTTAATCAGACTTACAAAAGTGATATGTGTTTGTGAGATGGGGGTCTGGTATTAGTTTTCTGTTGCTGTTGTAACTTAGTGCCTTAAAGCAACACATTTATTAACTTACAGTTCTGGAGGTCAGAAGCCTAAATAGTATCTTATTTTGGAGGTTCTATGTGAGAATTCATTTTCTTGACTTTTCCAGCTTTGAGATGCTGTCCACATTCCTTGGCTCTTGGCTCTTGGCATCTGCAAATTGCACCAGTTCTGCTTCTGTGTCCATGTCTTCTCTCCTCTCTGGCTTTTCTCTTATAAGAACCCTTGTAATTGTATTGGGCTCACTTGAGTATTCCAGGCTTCTGTCCTAGCCTCAAGATTCTTAACTTAATCACATCTGCCCAGTCCCTTGTACTGTGTATATATTCTCAGGTTCTTGGAATTAGCATGTGGTCATTTGGGGGTTGCCCTTATTTAGTGCACTACAGGACTCTTATTCAAACATTTGAATGGTCTCTCTTAATCATTCTTAGCTTCAGTGATAACAGAGCACTAGGCAGAGCTGTCTACTAATTTTAAAGTACAAGAACATGTATACATATTTTATGTGAGCACATATGTCTATAGTTTGATTAATTAACTTTCTAAGTTATCAATAATGATCCAGCAAGACAATGGGAATTATTAATTAAAAATCGTGTTACCATTGAAGTATGGTTACTCTTCATTACTAATTGCCCCTTTAATTTAAGCCTGGGTGGGTTTTTAATAAAGGCTGAATTTAGCATAAATAAATGATACCACAAATTATAATCCTATGTTATATAATAAAGTTTATTTTTAATACACCATGCATTTTATGAAGGAGATCTGTTCCTTGGTACACTGAAACTGGCAGGTTTGACCACATTTTACCTAACTTCTCCCACACCAGCCTCCCAAAATGTGAATAATTCAAATATGTTTTTGTATTGCTATTAAACATGGACTTAAATGGTGAGTTTCATTTTATCTTACACTTAAAGTGATGATATTCCTAAGAAATTATCTTTAAAAAAAACACCTATCATTAACATATCCAGCTAAGTTACCATTGTACAACCAGCTATTGTAAAAGTGTAATTTTCAGTGTAGTTAAGAGACTCTGGAGGATAACACAATCTCTCTCAAGTTTGATTTTTAGTGTTCATGGAGGCTTTAATTTATATGGTATAATCTTTACTACTCAGGGTATTTTATTTAGCCATGGGAGAACTTAGTTTTATTTTGGTGATTAACTAAATAAAGCTATTTATTATTCTGATAAAAATGCAGAACACGCTTGGGTTTTTCTTTCCTCCCTCTCTTTCTAAAAAGAATATATAATTCTTTAGATAAAATTTATTTTTTTCATTGAAATCACCTTTTCAGGAGAAAATACAAAGGCTAGGAAGGACTCTCTGGCCTTCAGGAGCTCTTCATCCAGGAGCTATAATACACAGTAAACTAAAATGTGAGCTTTGTGGAGATTTGAGTAGAAGGTGATGGAACCAGTGATGGAGGAAGAAAAAGTTTATTGTAGAAGTTTTGATTAAAGGAACTGAAATGTCATTAAAATTTAGAAAAGGACTAGACTTGTGTTGTATGGGAAAGGGCATTCTGAGCAAAGGAATAAACAGTAAAGACATGGAGATGATATATTTAGGAAAGTGAATAGAACAGTATGGAGAACTGAAAATGTATGTTGAGTGGCAAAAAGGTAGTAAAAGAAAGCATCGGAGCAAAATGTCTTTAACCATATTATGAAAAAAAAATTAAATAGAATTCTGAGGAATTTATTCTTCATCTACATTTGTACGTTTTTTGAAATAGATGAATATAAAGAAAAAAATAAGTTAATTCTTGATGCTTGATAACTAACATCATTCCTTTAACTTATAGGAGCTTTATCAAAATTTGAAGATACATTAGTAATATATTCTGTAGATCTCTATAAGAATTCTGTTCTCCTGGTAATGACTGATTGCCTGTTTACATATGAGAAGAAAGAGAATATAACCATATTTCTCTCTTAGCAGTTATAAATGGTATATTTTAATTAGCCATCCTATGTTTAAGTTAAATGAGATATAGATATATTAAATAACTATTGTTGATGTTAACTAAGTTCTGAAAACCTTCTACAGCATTTCCTTAATACTTACCATGTGCAAAAGTTGTACCTATTCTTTAACTTAGCTAGGATCAATATCAGACTCCTCATGGATTCAGATATTAAATGGGGACTATACCCCTCCTTTGCCTTTAATTTGTAATTAGCTACCAGAGTTCATTATTTATATTTCCTTTAAATATCCCTGTAGTGTCCTGTTATGCATTAGTAGGCAATTTTTTTTTTGATAAACTAACACTCTCATTAGTATTTAAATAGGACATAAAATGTCAACTTCTAAGGGAAATGGCATAGCATTATTATAAATTAATTATGGTAAAATGCTCAAGGAGCTGTAGGCTGCATAGTTATTCAATAGGCCCTTATTGACAGATACTAGTTTTAGTGTTTGATTTTTACAGTTCTTTATCTTAAAGATCAAAATTAGCAATTCATCATGATATTACAACGAAAAAGATAAGTTATCTAGTCTGTGGCAACCCATGTATTTAAGTCTTTCAGCAAAGACTACTTCTATCCTACTCCCGAAAATAATATTACAAATTTTATTAAAATAAGTAATTAGATGTTTCCTATAGGTGCAGCAGGACTATCATATTAAGCTTTTCTTGTGCCAGGATGAATCTAAACTCAGTAAACTCTATAGGCTATGATTGTCTTAATCTTTTCATGTCTTTTGGTTGTAAAAGTCTATTATTAAGAGATAGACATGGTACTAGCTTTGATCTTCTTCCTTAGGGATGTAAGTGAAACTGGCTGCACTTTCTTGTAAGCTTCTTGTTTTAATTACAGTGTATAACATTATGTTTCACACAATAGGAAGACATTTAAAATAAGATTAGTGTGGCTATCTCAGAAGTGTAGCATGAAGCATAAAATAGGATGAATGAAAAATACCCACACACACACAACATATTGAGCTTCTGATTCCAGGAACTCAATCCAGGGAATATATTTTAAAATAATCACCTTGAAATACTGAACATCCATTCATTTGAATCCTATAATCAGTGCTTTTAAAAACTGACGGGAAATGGAGTATCTGGTTGAAAATAATTAGGTGGGTTGTAGGAAGCTATTCTTTTTAAAAATATATATTTTATTGATTTTTTACAGAGATGAAGGGAGAGGGATAGAGAGTTAAAAACATCAATGAGAGAGAAACATCAATCAGCTGCCTCCTGCACACCCCCTACTGGGGATGTGCCTGCATACAAGGTACATGCCCTTGACCAGAATCGAACCTGGTACCCCCCCAGTCCGCAGGCCAACACTCTATCCACTGAGCCAAACCGGTTAGGGCAGGAAGCTATTCTTAATGGCTGTTTCTCAGAGGAATAATAAAAAAAATTTTCCAAAATGCAACAATGTAAATTGTCTTTAAAAGTTGGAACTTGCTTTCCAAACTGATAATATCCAGGGGTCCTCAAACTACGGCCCGCGGGCCACATGCAAATACAAATATTGTATTTGTTCCCGTTTTGTTTTTTTACTTCAAAATAAGATATGTGCAGTGTGCATAGGAATTTGTTCATAGTTGTTTTTTTTAAACTATAGTCCGGCCCTCCAACAGTCTGAGGCACAGTGAACTGGCCCCTTGTTTAAAAAGTTTGAGGACCCCTGATTATAGACTCAGTAGGTAAATCCCTATAGGTCTGTCTTACTTCTGGGGGGAAAAAGTTTTGAATCATGATGGATTAGTGATGGATACATAAGAATACTTAATGAGGATGGGTAATTTGTGTATTTTCCAAAGGGACTTTCTTCTTGGATTTTCCCAGGGGATTATTCTGTATCCATGGCCTAATGTAGGTGAACAATTTGATATTAATACAAAATAAAATGAACACAACACTCAACTGTCAAATATATACTTTTCAATCTTAGCTGGATCCTCTTTAGCCTTAGAGAGAAATCCTTTACCAAATTCCTAGTGGATTCCATTGCAGTTCCCCATAGCAGTTACTCTAAATCTATACCACTTTTTCCAATTTTACTCCCTCAAATTCCAAAAGTCTTTCTGTACAGTTCTTTGAGAAAACAAAACCATGTAAGAACACCTTAATTTTATTTCCTACCAGCTACTAATTTATCTTTTTTTAATCCTTTCTTTTTTGCTCCCAGTATTGTTTAGGTTCTCATTGCAGCCCCATGCGTTTTCCTTGGGAAAGGGCTTCACTTTCATGTTCTTCCTGAGCATCCAGTCTCTCTCTTTCTTCCGTGGGACCTTTACCTCAGCCTGCAAGTCTATGCCATCTTTTCAGAACTCATCATACTTGAATTTTGTCACCAGTGATCCCCTTCCCCAATCCAGTTATTGAAATTCCACATATTTTTAATGAATCTCCTTTCCCCTTGCCCTTTGCCTTTCCTATTTCTGGATAAACTTTGTCTTATCTGTCTCCTTGCTTGACCTATGCTGCTTCTCTCTCTCTCTCTCTCTCTCTCTCCCACACACACTAATTCCCCACTTTAATTTCAGCTACACCTATTCCCATGTTTTCACTGTCTTCTTACAGTTTCAGTTCTGTTCTGTGTTTCCACTCTTGATGGTTCTCCTGAATTTCAGGCTTAAATATATCACTGTCTAATGCATATTTATTCTTTTTTAAAAATATATATATTTTTATTGATTTTGGAGAAGAAGGGAGAGGAAGAGAGAGATGCAAACACCAGTGACGAGAGGGAATCATTGATCGGCTGCCTCCTGCACACCCTACACTGGGGACCAGCCCACAACCCAGGCATGTGCCCTGACCGGGAATCGGACTGTGACCTCCTGGTTCATAGGCTGACACTCAACCACTGAGCAACACTGGCCAGGCTGCATATTTATACTTGAATGTCTCCCAAGTACATCATACTCAGCATATTATAAAAACAGTTGGCAAGTAATACATTTGAGGTCAAAACCTGAATTCAAGGTTTTGACATGTAATGAAATGGTGAGCAAGGTATTTGACTTCAGTTTCCTCATCAAATACTGTTGTGAAACTTCATTTTTCCAACACACTTGCCCACGCAACCATCTCTCTCACCTGTTACTGCAATAACATCCTCGGTGATCTTACCACTTCATTGTACTCTATTCTCAATGCAGTAGACAGAGTGAACCTTTAACAAAAAGTGAGTTAGATTGTGTCTCTCTACTCAGAACTTTCCAATGGTTTCCCATCTTGGCTTTTAGCAAAACTCAAAACCTTCATGTGCCACCCTCAACCCCATCTTCCCTGAATCCCTGACTTCAGTTTGTCATCCTGTCATTTTTTTCCCAGCACTCTGCCCTCAGTTTTCCTTACTTTGCTGAGCTCCCTCTTGCTTCAAGTGCTTAGCACATGACCTTTTATTCAAATGGATGTCACTCTCAACTCCATAAGCCTTTATTCAAATGTCACCTTCTCACTGACAGATTCTCTAACTTATTTGAAATTTACCTCCATCCTTCCGGTCTCCAACACTTACCCCATCTTGTTTTACTGTTCTTCATAGGGCTTATTCCTAATATTCTATACAATTAACTCATTTAGATTGTTTTTGTTCCCCACTATAATGTGCCCCATGATGCCAAGAACTTCTCCTTTGTTTTCCCCCCACCATTGTATCTGCAGGGCCTAGTAGTAGAAGCTCAATAATAATTGCAAAAAAAAAAAAAAGAAAGAAATGTACAAATTAAGATATCAGAGGTGGCATTTTTTTTTTTTTTAGCTAAAAAGCACTATAAATAAATTAATTATTTCCTCTATCATCTCTACTATTATTATTTTATGCCCACATGACTGTACATTTAAACACACACGCACAAACACAGAGTTTGGTTTTTTTTTTTTTTCTATGTCCTACCTTGGTTTTGAGATACTATCTAATCAGTTTCTGAGGCTATTTACTTTGAGTCATCTTTAAGCTTTTCAACCATTTTATTCATCAATTTTAACTCTTACACTATGTGGAGCAGAATATTCATTTTAGTTCCTACTACTTTAGCTCAATCATCTTGAACTTGTCTCTAGATAATTACAATAGCCTACACATGAATTTGTACCATATTTTATCATAAATATCCTTCCTTAAGTACTTTTTCATGGCTTCAAATGATCTACAAAATGCTTTCTACAGTAATCAAGGTACTTCATTACTGACCCTGACCTGTGTTTTTGTGGTGCTATTTTCCAATATGATAAATTGTTCTTTATGGTTCTTTTTATTTCTTTTTACTTTATTCATCAATTTTAACTCTTACACTATGTGGAGCAGAATATTCATTTTAGTTCCTACTACTTTAGCTCAATCATCTTGAACTTGTCTCTAGATAATTACAATAGCCTACACACGAATTTGTACCATATTTTATCATAAATATCCTTCCTTAAGTACTTTTTCATGGCTTCAAATGATCTACAAAATGCTTTCTACAGTAATCAACGTCCTTCATTACTGACCCTGACCTATGTTTTTGTGGTGCTATTTTCCAACATGATAAATTGTTCTTTATGGTTCTTCTTATTTCTTTTTACTTCCAGTCACTAGTTATTGATTATTCACTGAGTCAGGCACTATGCAATGGCATTTAGTAAGGTACTATCTCTTTTCCCCTCTCCTCATAGCAATTTGTTATAGTTTGGGAGGAATGAAGGAAGAGAAAACTTGACATTTGAGATCATACATCAACTGCACAGTAGCTATAGGTACATTGAAAATGTATTCTGGTTTTTTTGGGACAGACTTGGTTTATATGTTTTGTCTGGGTATAATTATTACTAAATTTTTTCTATACTATCAGAACTCGTCCTTGGTTGCTGATAAATTATAGCATCTCTTTATAAGCAAAATAATTTGAGTTTTATCCTGTTATGAACTGTAGAAATTATGGGACTTTCTAAGCAACATTTAAGTTGCCGTCCCTTAGCATTGGAACACACTTATACATGTGACATAATGTTTGGTGGAGAAAACCCAGGTTATATAACCTGAATGTCATCTTAATTTTAGTAGAAAACTTTTATTTGTCTCAAATACATTTAATAGCTACTGTCTTAGCAATTTTTTTTCACATCCTTGTCAGGAGTGTCCTATATTTACTCTTCATTTATTCTTAGCCTTCCCATCTTTAAAGTTATGCTTACATCCCCAAACTATTTTTTGATTCATCTCTATCTCTTTCTACTTTGTGGTCTCTCCTTTTGGCAGCTATTTTTTTTTTTATCATTTAATTGGCAACTTTTTGAATACAAAGTACTTTTTTTTTTATTCCTGGATCTGTTGGCATGGTAGTCTGCTAGATCCTTGAAGGCAAAGAATCTTTGATTGTTTAGCACTGAGTCTAGGGCCAAATACAGAATATAATCAAGAACTTAACTGTTTTATGTAAAAAATAGCAATATGATAGCAGTGGTATGGAGTGTGGCATTGGTGGTAAGTGTGTTGAAAATATAATAGGATAAGATAATATTAATTTTCAGGAAATATCTATAGTTTATATCAATGTCTATAGATTAAAGATGTGGGTTTGTAATGTATATTTATTGAAAATTATGTTGTGATGGGAGGAAAGACATTGAGGAAGAGAAAGGAAAGGTATACCATATTTTATCAAACCATTGCATGAAAGATCATCATTCTTTTGTAATTTCTGAGGTAAAAGTGCCAATTAAGTTACGGTTCAATGTTTTCATATCACTTATAAATTTCATTTGATATATATTGAAATACCTATTTATTTATGGATTTTAAAAATAATTGAATCATCCCTGTATATACACAACAAAAGTGTAAGTGGTATCAAAGGACTAAGGTGTTGTCAGCACTCCATTGCATTTGAAGGTCATTTATGATAAGACATGTTTATTTTCCAGTTAAAATATAAAAATGAAATATTTTTATTGAATTGATTTATAGTGTTTAAGTAAATATAAGTAAGTATAAGTAAGTATATTGCAAAGAAACAACATCTGATGAGTTTGCTAGGGTATGAAGAAGGCCCTAAATATTCTAAAACATAAAAAGAACATAATGGGCATTTTGGATGCAACTGAGTGTAGAAATCTGAGTTACAGCAAAACTTTATGGAAGTGTACTATCACTTTTGCTGTTCAGCAGCCGAAGCGTCACCTGGAAAGTTTTAGCAAAATGGACAAGAAAATATTATGAGATTAGGCATCTAATTAGTGTAGAGACATGAAGCTATGGTATTAGTATGGAAAGTTAAGAACTAAACGCGGAGTTTCGGTTTAGGTACACTAGTTATCATTTATTACAGGTGTTTTTTTTGGAGCAAAGGAGGAATAAAAATGTCTGTGTTCAAAATGTCAACATCTATAAACTCACTTGGTGGGATTCTATGTGCCTTATCCAGTATGACAAAACCGCTAGTCATAAACATAAACAGAATTCATAACAATTTCCAGAACAGACTGTGTGAGACTACACTAAAGTCAATTCTATCAATAAGGTGGACTTGAGCAGAGTGGCTATAATTAAGAAAATAATTGGCTTAGCTTTGTAGCTGAATAGAAAATGTGGATCACATTCATGTACCTTTTATGTATTGGTTTCTCACATTTCATCTTTGTACTGCTCTTGTGTTCATGCTCAGATCAGTCATATTTTATTTTGAAACATTTTCATTTTCAGATCAGCAGTCCTGTGATCCTGGTGAATTTCTTTGCCACGATCATGTGACTTGTGTCTCCCAGAGCTGGCTGTGTGATGGGGACCCTGACTGCCCTGATGATTCAGACGAGTCTTTAGATACCTGTGAGTAGAAAGGTTTTCCTGCCATTCAGATTTACTTTACATGTGAAGCTAAATGTCAGTTGTTTCACGGTTGGCTGATGTTGTAGTTGATTCTTTTTTTTCCACCTAGCCTGAGAAACTCGAAACTTTTCATTTATGTTTCCTTTAAAATGACTATGTGAATGAAAGCACAAAATGCAATTTCATAGTGTGAACTGACTTATGTAGGGAAGAAGATGCAAGGTTAATTATTTCAAGGTGATTGTGTTGCTCCTAGAGAAAAATGACTTGAGGAGGAAAATAATCCTTTGAAACACAGAAATAAAAGGGAATAAGACCCTCTCCAAAAATTTATCTCACACACTTTAAGTGAAAGGAACACATAGGCATGAAAAGAGAAAAAATAGATTAATAAAAACAAACTCTAATGTAGAATTCAAATGTGTAAATCCATACAAAGGAATATTATTTGGCAATAAAAAGAAGGAAGTACTCATACATGACACGTAAATGAAGGCTAAGGGGAAGGAGCCAGTCACAGAAGACCACATATGGTATGATTTCATGCATATGAAAGATCCCAAATTGGCAAATATGTAGACGTAGAGAATAGATGAGAGATGTGGTGGAAGGCAGTAAGGACTGACTGTTAATGAGCATGGGGTCTCTTTTTGGTGAGATTCAAATATGCTAAAATGGGATCGCAGTGTTGCACAGTTACTTTAATGTATTTTAAAACATTGAATTTTACATATGAAAAGGGTTGAATTGTATGTTAATTTTATCTTAATAAAGTTATTTAAAAATGGGAATATATCTCATTATTGTGCCTAGGGGTCTAGATGGCACAGTAATGTGAAAAGAAAAAAATAATAAATGCTCTGACCATATGAAATCATATTACATATATGATTATTAAGTCATATTATTTATGATTATTAATAAATCATATTATATATGATTATATATAATGCTCTGACCATATAAAATGATATTATGTATGATTAATATTATATGTATATATATTCTTTCTAAGCTTCACCCTCTCCTTTTTAAGTGTCATCTAGGAGTTCTTTCCTCATTAGCTGGAAGGATTTTCATAGCATAATCAGAATAAAAGGATAATTATTGAATGTTGGTACTGCATGTCTGTCCTGATCCTCCCAACAAATTCTTGATGGGGAAAAAATTACAGAAACATGAGATATATTTTTGCTATCCATATGCAGGAAAGCCAGGTTGAAGGTGAAATGCTATGGAGCTGTGTACTTGGCACAATGCAAAAACAGTTGAGAAAAAAATAACTGGAGAGCTTACCTAGACTGATGCTGGTGAAGAATAGAGAATGATGGTGTCTCTTTGTGCTCAAGAGTGAGATGAGTCAGAGAATCAGACTGGAGAGGATTTGTGGTGTAGAACAGGAGACAGGACCTGGATGGTCAAAACCAAAGCCCTGGGAGAGAAAGCCTTAGAGTAAATGTCAAATTGTGTAAATGACAAATACTCTGCTACCCGCCCTCGCTGAATTCCTGCTTCTAGAACATGGCTGATACCCAGCAAGGCCACAGCAGTGGACCAGGGTGTGTTTGACAGCTGACTGATTGGACATTTGCTCTGAATGATCAGTGTCTTCATCACAATTTTCTTAAATATTTTGAATATCCACCCTGCCCATAAAATAGACACCACCTTGGTTTTTGGAAAAGGTGGGTCCTTCAATTCAGAGATTAGGGCCTTCAGCAGACTGAGGCCTCAAATTAGAAATCGCATGTGGGTTAAAAAAATAAGTTTTTCTGCTCATTTTTAAAAATGAAATTCTTACCTACTCAAGACATTTTTATCAGCTTTTAAGTATATAGCTATTTTCTTCTCCAATAACATTTTATAAATTAGATTTAAAAGTATTTCTTTATTTTGGCCATTCTTATTCTGTTCTCAAAAATCAAAATTGCTGAATATCCTTAAAGGAAACACTAAAACTATTGTTATATCAATGTAGCCATATAACAAAGACAGAGAAATAACTATTTTTCTACCTGGGCATTTAATCTGGACAACATATTTTGATCTACATGTAATTAGCCTGTTTCCCATCAATGGTTTCAGATAATACCAATTGAAATCTGGACAAGGATAGAAAGACTTTTGAATTTTAAATTGCCTACCCAGATGTTCACAATTACCATTTTTCTAATCATAGTGCTGTATAATGTGTTGTTTTACATCATTCATATTCAGTCATCGCTGAGATCCAGAAAATGCCAAATTTTATGACATTAATGTACACATTCAATGTGAAAGATAAATACTAGAAATCTAAAACCATAAAGACTGATTCTTAGGAAGGGTGATTTTGTGCTCAGAATATGAACAAATGTATGTTATACATTTTGGTTGGAAGTACGTGTATCTACAAAATATTAGATGAAAACAGTTGAAGCAATACACTTATTTTTCCTAAATCCACTTCGCCTTTAATATGATAAGAAAACCAATACAACATGGAATTTATTACAACATTGTAAAAGCTCTGAAATGATGACAAAATTCTTATAGGAAAAAAGGGGGATATTGTCAAGGAAGAAGAAGAGCTTTTGTTGTGAAATGCTGATGACTGAAATGCTTAGAAAATAAACCTGCATACAGAACAACCAAGATGAGGTTTCTAAAATATGAAAATGGATAGCTTTCATAATTTATAATTTACCATTCGATATGAGCCAGTATTCTTTAGCCTTATATTAAAAATGAAAGTCTAGATTTCTCCACATTATTTGAAGTAACTTCAAGTGTCTAAATAAATGGCTAATCATCTTCAAGCCCTATGAGGACATGAGAATAGAAAATCAGGGAAATCAAATCACCATCCTTTGACTCAGGGCTTTCAGTTCGGTTGTTAGTCTCGAGTTGTGTGTGACAAGAATTTAAATGGGAAGTGCGGACATTTATTTGTGAAATGAAAACTTGGGACCACCTGTGGCTGGAAAATTTTCTTGAAAGGCACTTTTATTTCGAAGTGTTCAACATTTAATTCCTTCTAGGATTTTCTGTTGAATGCTTAATGATACTTCCTTTCCAACAATCAGCTCCAGCTGATGTATGATATTTTCTGAGAAATTGAATTTAATGTACATTAAACTGGTTCTTTCTTTTTAAGCCAGGACTGAATTGGTGCTGCTATGTCTCCTTCCTTCCTGTTACTCTATCCTACTCCCCAGTCAGAAAATTATTTAGCGGGCACATTAATTATAGATCATATTTTCGATAGATGACTCACTGGCCAACAAAGGAGAATAAAAATGGCCTTATAAGAGGGTAATTGCAACCTGGAAAGTTGTGATAATTTGCCTATCGACTCTGCCCTGTCCTTCTGCAGGAACCAGCAAACTTTTTCTATACAGAACCAGGTGGTAAATATTTTAGATTTCATGAATCCATGTGATCTCTGTTGAATATTATTCTTGTGTTTTAAATGCTTTAAAATAGAATGCACATTCTCAGCTTATAGTCTGTACAAAAACAAGGCAGAGGACAGATTTGGCTGGCTGTGGTTTGTTAACCCCTGTTGTAATGTCATTGCTGAACTATATTCTTTGTGAAATTATAAGGGTGGGTCTGTGCCCATGTAGAGTCACCACAGGGAACAGAATAACGCCTCACAGTGGAAGCACGTGGCATAGAGCTGTGTGTGTACCCACTACCATGTAGTGCCAGACTCAGGCCATATGGTATTTTCCACGAAAGGTAGGTTTATTCTTCTATTTTAGTAGATTTATTCTCCTTATTTATTAGGATTACACTTGAACACGTGGAATAGAAACAGTAGCTTAACCAAATAGGGGTTCATATTTTTTCACATAAAAAGTATAAAGGTGGAAAATCCAGTATTAATGTCAGATCTCGAATGGCACCAGCTTTCTCTATCTTTCTGCTCTGCATCCTCAGCATGGAGTTGTCAGTCTTACACCCACAGTATCAACACTCTACCTATGCCAGTAGATGATTCCATTTTAGGCAGAAAGAAGGGGAAAAGTAAAGGAAAAAGGCAAGTGCTAGCTGATTTCTGTTTTACAGAAAAGCAGTAACTTTCACAGAAAGCAATGTTAGGATGTGCTGCTGATAGATATCTGCTTCACCAGAACTGATCAGATGAAGTATGGATCAATGAGCATTTTCAACAGGGCTTGTTGCTCCTTCCATCCCTGCCCCCACCCCCCCCAAAAAAGGTGGTTCTGCTAGTACAGAAAAGGGAGAATAGATATTGGGAAGGCAGAGGCACCAGGTAGCATAGGCCATAGTGTCCCTTCACTCTCTTTTCTCCTCTCCATCCACTACATAGGAGGTGGCACCCCTAGCATATGATCAGGGCTTCTGCATCTCAACTACTGGTCTCCAAGTCAAGTTCCTTCTCAAATATCTTTTCTCCTTGGCAGCTAACTTAACCCTTTTAGGACCCCATTACCTCATTTGTACAATGGACATGATAGTACTTGCCTCATAGTGAAGTGTTTAGAAAATGCCTGCTCCATAGTCAAATCCCCTCTTTATTGCACACCCTGATCTGCATCCCAGATGCTCAGGGTGCTGAGCAAGCACCTTGCCCTAAGGGTCTTCTTATGTAGAGTCCTAACTGCCCCCATAGCCAATTCTTACTTAAAGTGAGTTTATTCTCTAAGAGTGTGACTAGGAATAGGATTAATTTACCACATGCACACATTCAAGTTAAATTGTAACAGTTTTTAATAATTAGATATATTACATTTAAACATTAAGACAAATTTTGTACAGAGATTATTTTGGGACGGGAGGCTCTTTCTAGGAACTCTTACAAAAACATCACGTTGACTGATTAACTAAAGCTAAAATACATCCCTGAAAGTCATGTTAGTGAGTAATATTTCTTAATTGACACTGCAGTCCTGAAATTTAGATGTTATCTCATTTTAGGACATTGAGTTTATGGGCCTTCTGTATTCCTCTAAGTTGGCTGTTATTGGTGAAAGCAGAATTCAAATTTATTTGAACTTGTCCTCTTTTCTTGAAATACTGAGGTAAAGAAGGATCAAAGTCCTGAGAGGACCCCATAGGCCACCTAATTTATAAATATGGAGTCATTTGAAAAACATGGAAGGCTATCCCAACAGAATTGTGAAACATTGGCTTTGGGAGTGAGCCGTTCTAATTGGATATTGCAGTAAAAATAACAAGTCTCCCGGGTAATAAGAATAGCAGCATTTATAACAAAATGAAAATGGCTGTAAGTTATTAGGGTTAGATGTGCCTCTACTTGGAGTGACTATTGCCTTTATTATGTTTCTATTGTATGATTTTAACTTTATTTAGACAGGAGGATATTAAGGAACTTCTTGTATTCGCATAATGACCTTTCCCCCAGGTATAAGGTAGAAATTTCCTTTTAAACTTTCTTTCTTTGACAGAGGTCAGAAACAAGGTGGGAGATTATTAGTAAATAGATATTGCTCTTTAAACATACGTCGTAGAATAGAGCACTGAAAGTAGACTATAGGAATAGTAAAATGAAGTGTGGTCCTTGTTTGTAAGTAGTAGTGATTTAGAGGTCATTGTGCAATGAGCTAATATATGAGAACCCCAAAGCAGAGCATTTTGTCAGGTAGAGAAGCTGAAATGATCTTACACATTACAATAAAAGCATGTGAGACCCAGGAGGGCAGTTTGTGTCTCTTTCAATTCTTTTTGTTTTGCTCTTCATTTTATTGTGAGGCTCTTCATTTTTGTAGCAGAGAGACCAAAACACTGACCCATCTTTAATGATAAAAAGACTCCCACTTGAGAGTTGATAGGAAGGTAGACATGAAGGTGGGGGAAAATACAATTGTGGATTGTAAGGGCCTAATATTGACTCATTTCCCTGGCACAGTGGGAATGGGATGGGGGAAGGTCTCATTTCTCTTTATTCTGCCCCACAATGTGCTAACGCATCTCTGCAGTCTGCCTCTGCAAGTTTAAGAACTTGATTGGAGGTGTAGGTGATAAAACTGAGTGCACTACAGTTCCAAGAAGCAAAGCAAGACCAGCATTAAAAAAGGCCTCGCTCTTACTCAAGAAGTCACAGCTATTTGGTTTTCTGATACAAGTCAGGTCACAGGATAAGAAGAGACTCAGGCCCCTTAGCCTGCACTGGAAACTGCAGGGAATAAAAACTTTGAAATAATGTAAAATAAAGGGGGTAAAATAAAATGAATGGATTCTAGAGACAACTCTAGTAAAATCTCCTTGGCTTAAGGGATGATATACTGTAAACAAGTGCTCTTTCAGAGCTCTGTAGGGACATACTGAAGGCTGAACAAGGAGTCTTCTCAGAAACGGTCCAATCCATCATTTATCCCCAGCTAATCTAGCATTTGGGGTTGGGGATGAAGGCTTCTTACCTTTCCTGGGTGAGCACCTTTCTTCCCGGAGGGTGTTTTATTCTTTATAGTCAGTGTATAACATTTACATTTGACTTTCCAGAAGGGCTTCTAAAATGACATATTTTGCTAAATTAAGCTCTAAAGTATGTTGTGTTCTAAGAACTTATTTTAATGGAAATGTCTTCCTTTTTTTTTTCTCCCTTCCCTCACATCTTCCATCATCCTCGCCTGAAAGCAGGATATAAAGCCCTATTGTAACATGACTATAGAATTTTCAGTAGGATGAAAAGTGTCATCATTTTACTAATTTATATCTTGGCCCTGTTCAGATTCAGGCAGCATAACTGACTTTGGGTTGAATTTTTAATTTAAAATCTTTGTAACATTAGCTTTCCTAATTTTCAGTATGGGGGAAATTGCTCAAAAAAAAAAGAAAAGAAGAGAAAAGAAAAGTTCATGAGAGAATGGGTAAAAACGGAGTAGGTTGGAGAATACCAGTAAATGTGGCTTATAGCAACCCACTCAGCCTACAAGATCTCTCTCTCTCTCTCTCTCTCTCTCTCTCTCCCTCTCCCTCCCTCTCTCTCTGTCTCTCATCTCTCTCTCTGTCTCTCATCTCTCTATCTCTCTTTCTTTTTCTGAAGAAAAAGAAAGCCTTGTGAAGGAAGGGTCAACCTTAAAAGCTTGGTTGAGGAGGGGAGAATCCCTTAACTGGATATTCAATTGCAAAGAAGAAAGCAAACAAACAAGCAATTACTTCCCAGCCATTTCTGATGGAGTTGCCAAGAGAAAAGTAATTATTTTTTTTTTAAATATATATTTTATTGATTTTTTACAGAGAGGAAGGGAGAGAGATAGAGAGTTAGAAACATCGATGAGAGAAACATCGATCAGCTGCCTCCTGCACACTCCCCACTGGGGATGTGCCCGCAACCCAGGTACATGCCCTTGACCGGAATCGAACCTGGGACCTTTCAGTCTGCAGGCTGACGCTCTATCCACTGAGCCAAACCGGTTTCGGCAAAAAAAAAAGTAATTATTAATATAAAGGACTTTCCTAGAATTCAGCTTACAACCATAAGACTAATTTTAATCTTTCACAAAAAAGAATTGTAGAAATAAGGTGTACTTGTACTTTGATAATGTCTTAAGGATATGTACATTAATATTATTAAATGTCATTTTGTCATTGCAGCTATTTTTTTTGAGAAATATAGACCAGGCATTGTGTCCACTAAAGCAATAAGAAATCTGAGACATGAACAAGTTGCTTGGTAAAGAGTCTCTTAACTAATGGGTAACAAGGATGGAATAGGAATCCAGAAATTCTATATCCTAACTTCCTACCATAGCCTCTGTTACAGGCTGAATTGTGCCCCCTCTGAACTTATATATTGAAGCTCCAAATCCCCAACACCTCAAAAAGTTTCTGTATTTGGAGAAAGGGCCTTAAAAGAGCTCTTTAAGGCCAAATGAGGTCATTACAGTGGGTCCTACTCCAATCTGACTGGTACCTTATAAGAGCAGGAAATTTTGCAACACTAGGACACACTGGAGCCCTGCACATACAGATGGAAGAACTCTTGAAGAGTCAGGAAGAGTGTAGCCATCTGAAATCCAAGGACAGAGGCCAACTCTATCCAACATTTTACTCTGGGACTTCTAGCTTCCAGAATTGTGAGGACATGAAATTCCATTGCTTAAGCCACTCAGTCTGTGGTATTTTGTTCTGAGACCCCTAACAGACTAATATAGCATTCTGTAATATATCTAACAAAATTCCATTTATTTTATGTCAGTATAAGAATAATGCAGTGACTTAAAAATCCCTCCTTTTCCTTGAAGAGATGTACTATCACAGCACTAAAATTGCAGGCATTGTAATCCTGTTAGAGACATGTGAAATAAAATCACCAGTCAAGCTGATGGAATAAAAGACCCACCCCTATATTAGTGGTTATAACCCTCTAAGAAAACCTAATTTAGAAAGTGCTATTTGTATGAAAATGAAATATATTTTAAATGAAAAGACATTAGATGATTAATACAGATATTCTTCAAGTACTTATGGATGATGGTTTGCTCAAAGTTAAAACAATAGATTTACCTGACCCTTCCTCCTGGTGACCCAGGACACTCATTTAGAGGTACAGTTGAGGGCCATCTTTACAGTAATAGTAATAAAACACCAACTTGAAAAGATGACTTACATACCATTAATTTCTGAGAAGACAGTAGAAATGCATAACTGATATATATTAGTATTAACATGGATATTACTAATATCTCATATTAGGTTGCCATAACCTATATTAGATTGCTATCATTTTTAATTCTGAATTGATCACTGGGTTAGGCTATAAAGTAGATGAAATTTGGTAGTGAAAAAAAACATATTTCTTTCTGTAGATTGCCCTTTGGGGAATTGTGTTATATTTCACTTGCAAATTTGTACATATAAGATAACTAGAGGCCAGGTGCACGGAATTTCTGCACGGGTAGGGTCCCTAGGCCTGGCCGGCGATCAGGGCCAATCTGTGGGGCGATTGGCGGGACCCCCCTGACACCCACCTTGGCTGGCTTGACGTCGCCCACTCACTGGCCCCATCCCCCGCCACTGCCACTGGTCACCTCCCTCTGTGGGGTGACTGGCGGGATAATCGGGGGGGCCCCCACTGGAACCGGCCTTGGCTGGCCTGGGGCCAGCGGGCTGGGGGCAGAACCTGCATTGAGTGTCTGCCCCCTGGTGGTCAGTCTATGTTACAGCGACCAGTCATCTGCTGGTCTTTCTGTTGTTCAGTTGATTTGCATATTAGGCTTTTATTATCTACTATATAGTAGGTTTCAATTTTTTAAATGCATGACATGCTATGTGTTTTTCATTTAAACAGTGAGGACATTTTTGTCATTGTACCAGACTTCTCAATATAAATATGGATTTTCTTTAAGGAAACTAGAAATTAATCAATCAGCAGCTATTTCCTGAGGAACTATCTTGTAGAGGTATTTACTGGGCGTTTCTCTTCAACTATTTATTCCCATGCCCCACCATGTGGCAGGGCTTTAGCCTATGCTAATTTAGTCTTCTATCCTGAGATTATTTTCATATTAAATGAGATTATTTCCATGTTAAAGAAGATATTTATGATTAAGTTGATGATGATATTACTGACACAAAATGGATAATTAATATTATCCAGATGCCCCAATATGATCCTTATATGGATTATCTCCTTTGATCCTGACAACAACCTTGAGCAGGACATTGGGTATAGTTGATTGGATTGTGTAGGATCCTAGGATGATGTGGATATCACAGGCAACAGAGGTGCACATATTTTCCCACAAATGGAAATGAACTGTCTTGAAAAGGGGACAAATTTTTCTCATTTGGGTGAAGGCACTATATGAGTCAACGGTAGCCCTTCTTAGGATACTAATCATGGTCCCCTTCTACTGATGATTAAAATAAAGCATGAGGGGAGTTATTTGTTAGAGGTCTTAAAGCAATTAAGTGACAGAGCTACAGATGAACACTGTGTCGTGTTATACAGTTTTCTAAAGAGGCTCAGAGAAATTAAATTCCACTAAGATTCCCTCCTGACAAAGGCAGGATGTCCATGCTTCTCACATTACATCCAAGTCAGGATGCTTTCCATTATACCACAAATCACCTGTATATACTCCATCCATATATTTGCATACTTGGCTATTAAATTTATACACATCTAATTTTAATTGAGTGGGAATGACAAGATCAATATGCTAAAGAAAGGCAGGCATAGTAACAATTGGAGAGAGGATTTTAATTATTTTTCTAAACAGTAAGGATATGTTTATGAATTTGTAAGTTACTGTATTAACAATTATAAAAGATATATGGGTTAACATTTATATATGCATGTATATGAAGTTAATGTGTATGCATATGAAAAATTTGAATGTGGAAAACAATATTTTCTTAACCATTTTGCTCACACATACACAAACCACAACACACACACACGCACTAAAAAACACATTGTTGAACATAACTCTGTTTATGATGAGGAGACTTTTATTAGCTTTCTACTGCTGAGCAATGAATTACCACATGTGTAGTATGTAAAACAACTCCCATTTCCTATTTCCCAGTGCTGTAGGTCAGAAGTCTTGGGAGGATCAAATGAGTTCCCTGCTTCACAAGGTTGAGATCAAAGTTTTCCACAGGCTGTGCTCTCATCTGGAGGGTCTAAGGATGAATTTGCTTTAACTCTTTTAGGTTGTTGGCTGAGTGAAGTTATTGTGATTGTGGGACTGGGGTTACACATTTATAATGGCTGCCAGCTTCAGACATTCATAACAGTTAAAGGCCACCGATATTCCTTGACAGATGCCCCCATCCATTTTCAAAGACAGCAATCCCTAACTTCCTCTTTGGCTACCATATGGAAAAACACCGCTTTTAAAGACCTTAGGTGATTAGATTAAGAGCATTTGGATAATTACTCTTTTGACATATGATATAATCCTGAGAACATATCTCAGATTCACAGCTGTTGTTTCAAACTTTTTAGGTTTGACTAGTATTTGACAAAGTAGGAGAATTTGCTATTCCTCAAAAATGAAACTGATTTAAAAACATCAAATATAGGTTAATTTATGCTCAAGTAACCACAGTGATCTGTTTGGCTGCCTAGGTAGTATTCATAAATGGCCAGTATTGGCTTCCACTTTCAATTTAGTTCCATGATAAACTGGACCTGGGCAACCCAACATGAGTCACATCCTTTGTGATGAGGATTTACACTGCCAGGTTCTTGGTAAAACTTGCTTCAGTATAAAATTTTGCTTCTAACTTTCATTCTGTTTCTTAATAGTAATAGTTTGGTTTACAGGGTACTTGTGGATGCTAGAAGCTGAAATAGGTTCAGCACACATAATCTCCACATGAAGAAAATCAAACATAAAAAATTAGCTCAAACACCGTGACCAAGTAAGATTTATTTTAGGGATGCAAGGCCGGTACAATATTCGCAAATCAATAAATGTGATACATCACATAAACAAATTGAGAGACAAAAATCACATAATCATATCAATTGATGCAGTAAAGGCATTTGACAAAGTCCAAAACCCTTTTCTGATAAAAACGCTCAGCAAAGTAGGAATAGAGGGATCATACCTTAACATAATAAAAGCCTTATATGACAAACCTACAGCCAACATCTTACTCAATGGGCAAAAACTAAAACCATTTCCCCTAAGAACAGGAACATGACAGAGATGCCTACTTTCACCACTCCTGTTCTACATAGTACTGGAAGTGCTAGCCATAGCAATCAGACAAGAAGAAGAAATAAATGGAAATCAAATTGGAAAAGAAGTAAAAATGTCATTATTCGCAGATGACATGATACTGTACATAGAAAACCCTGAAGACTCCATCAAAAAATTATTAGACTTAATAAATTAATTTGTCAATGTAGCAGGATACAAATTAATGCCAATAAATCTATGACATTTTTATACACCAATAGTGAATTTAAAGAAAGAGAGATTAAAAAAAAATTCCCATTTACCATTGCACCAAAAAATTAACATACCTAGGAATACACTTAACTAAGGAGGTAAAAGACCTGTATTGAGAAAACTACAGGATATTGAAAAAAAAAGAGATAAAAGAAGACATAAACAGATGGAAGAACATACCATGTTCATAGATTGGTAGAATAAACATCATTAAAATGTCCATACTACCCAAAGCAATCTATAGATTCAATGCACTCCCCCTTAAAATACCAATTGCATATTTCACAGATCTAGAACAAACTCTACAAAAATTCATCTGGAATTAAAAAAAGACCCCAAGTAGCTGCAGCAATCCTGAGAAAGAACAAAGTAGGAGGGATCTCAATACCAGATATCAAGCTGTATTACAAAGCCACTGTTCTGCCTGGTACTGGCACAAGAACAGACATATAGACCAATGGAATAGAACAGAGAACCCAGAAATCGCCCCAAACCACTATGCTCAATTAATATTTGACAAAGGGGGTAAGAGCAAGAGTCAAGACAGTCTCTTCAATAAATGGTGTTGGGAAAATTGGACAGATACATGCAAAAAAATGAAACTAGATCACCAACTTACACCATACACAAAAATAAACTCCAAGTGGATAAAGGATTTAAATGTAAGATGGGAAACCATAAAAATATTAGAGGAATCCACAGGCAGCAAAATCTCAGACATATGCTGAAGCAATATCTTCACCAATGCAGCTCCTAGGGCAATGGAAACTAAAGAGAAAATAAACAAATGGGACTACATCAAAATAAAAAGCTTCTGCACAGCAGAAGAAGCCATCCACAAAACAACAAGAAAGCCCACTGCATGGAAGAACATATTTGCCAATGTTATCTCTAATAAGAGTTTAATCTCCAACATTTACAGGGAACTCATACAACTTAACAAAAGGAAGATAAACAACCTAATCAAAAACTGGGCAAAGGACCTAAATAGATACTTTTGAAAGAGGACATAAGGAAGGCCAAGAGACATATGAAAACATGCTCAAAATCACTAATCATCTGAGAGATGCCAATCAAAACAACAATGAGGTACCATCTCACACCTGTCAGACTCGCTATCATCAACAAATCAACAAATGACAAGTGCTGGAGAGGATGCAGAGAAAAAGGAACCCTCTTGCACTGCTGGTAGGAATGAAGACTGGTGCAACCAATGTGGAGATCAGTATGGAGTTTCCTCAGAAATCTAAAAATGGAATTTCCATTTGACCCAGTGATTCCACTTCTAGGAATATATCCCAAGAAACTAGAAACACCAATCAGAAAGGATATGTGCACCCCTATGTTCATAGCAGCACAATTTACAATAGCTAAGATTTGGAAACAGCCTAAGTGCCCATCAGCAGATGAATGGATTAGAAAACAGTGGTACATCTAGACAATGGAATACTATGCTTTTGTAAAAAGGGAGGAACTCCTGCCATTTGTAACAGCATGGATGGAGCTTGAGAGCATTTTGCTAAGCGAAATGTATCGGAGAAGGATAAATATCACATGATCTCACTCATTTGTAGATTATAATCAACAACATAAACTGATGAACAAAAACAGATCCAGAGACAGAGAAGCATCGATCAGATGCTCAAACCTCGGGGGGAAGGCAGGGTAGGGTGGGAGTAAGGGGCAGAGATCAACCAAAGGACTTGTATGCATGCATATAAGCCTAACCAATGGACACAGACACCAGGGGGGGTGAGGGCATGAACGAGAGTGGAGTGGGGGGGGACAATGGGGCATAAGGACACATATGTAATACCTTAACCAATAAATAAAATAAAATAAAATTTAAGTGCTATAAATAGATCTATAAACAACTAATTACTTCAAACAATATAATGTTTACAGGGGTTGGGACAAAAGTCATTATATACCTTAAATATATAATATAAATTTTTTTTGAATAGGAAATACAGTAATTTAAACTGAAAAAACAAACAAACAAACAAGAAACTAGCTCAGTGAAGTAAAGCAACTAGCCTAAAGACACAAAGTTAATGAATCTCAGAACTGTGACTGGAATTTACATTTCCTTGACTTACACCTCACTTTGCTTTGTTTTCTCATTTGTGTGTGTGCCTCCCAGTAATAAAGTTCTAAACCCCTTCTGTAGTGATTGCATCTGACCATTCATCAAAACAATAACAACGAAAAAGAATCAGAAATATAATTTCTAACTAAACTGCTAAATTTAAAATAAAATGTAGAGGTGTATCTACAAACTAAGCCTGACAATTGCTTCTATATTCCCTCAAGAGCTGGCATGCATGCACACATACATACTATACAAACACACATGCACACACATGCACACAAACACACCATAATCTTTTTTTATAACAGAAAGGTGCTCTGTTTACTTGATATATATGTGGCTTCTTTTTTTTCTGTGAGAGTATTGGAAATGGGAGAGTATGATTAGTAGGGGAAAATAATATACAGCAAGTATACATGGTAGTCTGCTTGCTTAATTTTCAGAAAGACAACCTAATACAAAAGTGACGAATATCTGTACCAAAACAATTAAGATCACCTTCTGCTTATCAAATATTTTTTCAGGCTGTTTTTACTTTACATGCAACAAACCACTGTAGATCAATTAGTTTACTTTTAATATTCAATAACAACCTAAAAAGTAGTCATATAAATCTTTTGGAAAATCTATAAATACTTATTTACATTTAACTCAAGGCCCCACTGTCAGGTTTTTTCTCAAAACAGTACTTTTACAATGAACAAGTCTGTGACAGAAATACTGACAGGCCTTAAGGAGAGTATTTCCTGATTCTGATAAGATAATTCTTCCTGATACAATTATGTGCACTTTCTCAAATAGAGAATGTTCCTTGCATATTAAAAAAATCCTGACTTTGAATTTTTGAGGTATCATTCCCCAAGGACTGCTTTAATCACTATGCTTTTGACTGGTCAGAGAACTTTATTTTGCTAGTACTATGGTACCATAAGATACTTATATACTTTAAAAATATATATTTGGAATTGTAATAAGTGTGTATAAAAGAAATGTGCTATACCTTTCTTGAGAATATAGACTATTTCCCAAGCTTCTTCTTATTCTCATACTGTTTATATATGCTGCAATACACACTGTAAATCTACAATGGTTGACAAACTGGTTAATCTACAAATTTAAAGTACTATAATATTTTGATTTTTTTAAAAAAAATGATGTAGTTTATTCAGAGAAATTTTTACTCAAACAGCTGATTAGGGTAGATTTGATAGGAAGAGAGCCTTCCAACCTGAGTGTATTTAAATCAGGCTTGACAGAAAAAAAAACACACACAAAAATCTTCACTTGATGTTTTATTTAAGTTGAGATTTGTAAGCAGGTGATTTATAGGAGTTTAGGTTTTACAAAATGTGAGCATTTGTCTTGATAAAATAATTGGAATCAATACTCTCCTATTTTCCTCATTTCAGAGATACCAGTGGAAACATTTTTGTTGGTAACTTGTATGGCTTAGATCATGCCCTTTCCTGGAGATTTACATAAGTCAAGGGTAAAACGCATATATAAGTGCTATACTAATAGTCAAGATAAGGGGGAATAGTTACTTTCTTCCAGACTAAAATAGTCATTCCAAGGATTGGAATAAATATAGAAGGGTGATGATTCAATCTAAAAATTATACCTAGATGACCTCATAGATATTTTTAAATGATAACTTTTTGTATTGTTGTTTACCAAATATGTATGGCTTGTTCTTATTTATCTCTTTTTTTTTCAAACTCTTTCATGTTGTCTGTTCAAATACTTGTATTCATACCATTTTCATCTTGCTATTTATTCTGATGGCTCTTGTGCTTAGCATGACTTTTGTCATAACATTTTTCTTTGTGTCATTATGCTATTGAAATGTTGAATCTTTATCTATGGCCTTGTTTCTCCCCCCTCCCTCCCTAACCTGCTTCTTCTCTCTCTTATTTTAAATATCTTAATTCTGTCGAAACGGGTTTGGCTCAGTGGATAGAGTGTCGGCCTGCGGACTGTAGGGTCCCAGGTTCGATTCTGGTCAAGGGCATGTACCTGGGTTGCAGGCACATCCCCAGTAGGAGATGTACAGGAGGCAGCTGATCGATGTTTCTCTCTCATCGATGTTTCTAACTCTCTATCTCTCTCCCTTCCTCTCTGTAAAAAATCAATAAAATATATTAAAAAAATAAATATCTTAATTCTAATAGTATTTTTTATATTCTCATTTCTACTTTGTGTGTGTTTTGTTTTGTTAATCTTCACCTGAGGATATTTTTTCCATTGATTTTTATAGACAGTGGAAGAGATGGGGGAGACAGAGAGAGAGAGAAACATTGAGGTGAGAGAGACACATCAACTGGTTACCTCCTGCATGGGTTCGACTGGGGCCTGGGATCCAGCCTGTAATCCACATACATGCCCTTAACTGGAATCAAACCCAAAACTTCAGTCCACTGGCTGACAATCTAACCACTGAGCAAAAACTGGCTAGGGCTATTCTCATTTCTAATGCATTTTTTAAATTTATTATGTTTTATCTTAACTTTTACCTCTCTCTACTAATTCTATTAATTATAACAATTAAATCAGAGCTACTTAATCAACAACTAGTTTAATTTCAATAATATTCCACATTAATTGGAAATAGTAGGGGTAAAAAACTCCTCTATCTATGATAGATACAAATATAAAGATATATAAAAAAATCTAAATTCTAAAGACTTCCCTCAAATTCTAATATAATCATAATTGACATAATTGAGGTAATCTAGTACACTAAGTATAAGTGAAAATTTGAAGTTTCACAGAACAAATGACTTTAAAGGTCTCTAATAGTACAGAGCAAAATAAATTAAATGTATATAAATTTCAACAAATAATTCATTCACTTGCGATAAATTAATAACTATATATTGTAAGTAGTTCACTTCCTATTCTTTTTAATGAAAAAGCAAATAAAAATAGAGATTTAAAAATTTGGCAGCATTAATTTTTGGGTGAAAATAAGCCTGATAACTATCAATGGTTTTTAAATTATAATATTATTTGAGTACTTTTTTTGTTCTGAAGTGTTGTGATTCTGCCACTTAACCTTGGAACCTGGACCCGGAGAAATCTTTTGTAGGAACTCTTATTACAGTAATGAGAGTTTAGCTTTTATGTACTATACAAAAGTAGTCAATGTATCTGAATAGTTGTTGAATATTATCCTTTATGCTAGCAAAAAAAAATGTGTTTAAAGTGTAATAACTTTTTCTTTTTGGAATTACTCCTGAAATTTGAAAGCAGATGGTCTTTTCGAAAGAAGAGCATATCATTCTTTAAAAAAGAAAAGTTGTGATTTCAAACAAGTATTTAGAGGTTTCATAAAGCATGGTGTGAAGCTATTTTAATCAACAAAAACAACACTTGACTATGAACAGAGATAAAGGAACCAGTTATTGACAATGTGTACAGAATAGCCACGAAGGAAAAGGCTAACCGGCTGTAATCAGCAAGGTAGACAGCCCACACGGAACTTAACCCTTTTAACAAGGCAGCTGTTAGGTGTCTAAGATGAAAAGGAAGGAAATTATATCGTTGAAATATCATTTAAAAGTTTTCATAATTATCAGTGGATTTCTACCAGAGAGAAATATAATCAAAAACACTAAAATATTAAAGCAATTATGATGGGAAATTTCTTCAATAAGATGTAGTAGTCAAATATATTAAATTACTGAATTAAGGGGACATCTTGGCTCATGGGGATCCATGTAACTCTGCAGGAAAAGACTGGAAAGCAGGAATGTGGTGCTTTAGTCATGATTCACTGATTACCTGGATATTCTTTTGTAAGTGAATTCAACATTGCTGGAACATGTAATTAATTAACAAACCATTAAAGTTTGAAAACTCAACAGAAGAAGGCAAGCCTGCTTTCTGACTAGCATGTTATGGTTGCAGTTGCTCAGAGCCTACATCTATCCTGGATATCCATTCTCATTTTTTCCCAGGCCATGCTGGCTGTCAATCATTCTGAAAATCACCCCTGGAGTGAAGAAGGATGTTGCACTCTCAATGTTAATTTTCAATTTCTTTTTCTGATAATGCGCCATATTAAAGGTAGAGAAGCAACTGAAAATATTACGCATTACTGAAATCTGATCTGCGATGATTTGGTTGGCAATGTAGCAATACAGTAAAAATTAAAAATATATTTTATCGGAAATTTGCTTCAGCAAAGTGTTCATCATGGGCAAAGTATTCAGAAGAAGTTTAACAGTACTATCTTTAAATAGGTTCCCAGATTTTATGTGTGATATAGATTCAATCAATATAAATAAAACTACTATAAGTTTGGAAAAAGTGATTTTTCAGTGTTTGTTAAGTTTATTTTTGTTAGTTTGACTATTAGCATTCAAAAGGAAGAGAAAATTCTGTACTTGCTTACATATATGTTTTAGTGCATTTTCATAATTTCCTAAATGTCTTTCAGGATATAATTCTCTCATTTTGGTATTTTCCCTAGATTTTTTGTTTGTTTGTTTAACACACTTCATAGCTTGTGATATTTGAAAAATTTTAGCCAAAATTCTTCAGAATAACTTCAGCACAAATTATATTCTTAATAGAGATGACACATAAATATAATTAAAATATTACTTTTAAAAACATAACTATAATTGTTAACAATTTTATATCAATACCAAGGCCTTAGAAAATTTACTGATAATCAGGCACACCTTGAAGATATTGTGAATTCCATTCTAGACCACCACAGCAAAGCAAATATTACAATACTGTGAGTCACACTGATTTTTCGGTTTCCCAGTGTGAATAAAAGTTATGCTAAACTATAGTATAAGTCTATTAAGTGTGAAAAAGCATTATGTCTACAAAAACAATGCACTGTATATACCTTAACTTAAAAATACTTTGTTGCTAAAAATGTTAACCATTATCTGAGCCTTCAGCAAGTCATAATCTTTTTGCTAGTGAGGGTTTTGCCTTGATGTTGATAGCTGCTGATTGGTCAGAGTGGTGGTTGCTGAAAATTGGGGTGATTGATAGTTTTTTAAATAAGACAACAGTAAAGTTGCCTGTATCTATTGACTTTCAGGAATGATTTCTCTGTAGCACATGATTGTGTTTGATAGCATTTTACCCACAGAACTTTCAAAATTGAAGTCAATTATGTCAAACCCTGCCACTCCTTTCTCAACTAAGTTTACATAATCTACTAAATCCTTTGTTGCCATTTCAATAACCATCACAATATCTCCATCAGAAGTAGATTCCTTATCAAGAACCATTTTATTTGTTCATTCATAAAAAGCAATGCCTCATCTCTTAAAGTTTTATCATGTGGTTACAGCAATTCATTCACATCTTCAGTCTCCACTTCTAATTCTAGTTCTTTTGCTATTTTCATCACATCTACAGTTTCTTCACTGAAGTCTTGAGCCCCCCTTTAAGTCATCCAGGAGGGTTAGAATCAACCTCTTCTAAACCCCTATTAATGTTCTTCCCACGAATCGCAACTAGATGGCATCTAGAATGGTAAATCCTTTCCAGAAGATTTTCAATTTATTTGGCCAGATCCGTCAGAGGCATTGGAAGCTATAGTGTTATGAAATGCATTTCTTAAATAATCAGTCTTGGGAGTCAAAATTACTTCTTGATCCATGCGTTAAAGAATGGATGTTGCATTAGCAGGCATGAAAACATTAATTTTGTTGTAACTCTCCATCAGCGCACTTGGATGACCAGGTGCATTTTCAGTGTGAAGTTATTTTTCAAAAGGAAACTTTTTATTCTGTTCAGTAGGTTTCAAAATAGGCTTAAAATATTCAGTAAACCATGTTGTAAACAGGTGTGCTGTCACCCAGGCTTTGTTCTTTCTTTCGTAAAGCACAGGCTGAGTCGATTTAGGATCATTTGTAAGGGCTGTAGGATTTTTAGAAGGGTAAATGAGTACTGGCTCTAACTTAATGTCACCAGCTGCATCAGCCTCTCACACGAGTCAGCCTGTCCTTTGAAACGTTGAAGCCAGGCGCTGACTTTTCCTCTCTAGCTATGGAAGTCCTAGATGACATCTTCTTCCAGTGGAAAGCTGTTTCATCTACATTAGAAACGTGTTGTTTAATGTAGCCACCTTCATTCATTATCTTGGCTAGATCCGCTGGATAACTTACTGCAGCTTCTACACCAGCACTCGCTGCTTCACCTTGTACTTTGTGTTATGGAGATGGCTTCTTTCCTGAGACCTCATGAACCAACCTTTGCTGGCCTTAAACTTTTCTTCTGCGGCTTCCTCTCCTCTCTCAGCCTTCACGCAATTGAAGACAGGGCTTTGCTGTAGATAGGCATAGGAATGTTGTGGCTGCTTTGGTCTTCTATCCAGACCATTAATGCTTTCTCCGTATCAGCAGGCTGCCTCACTTTCTTATTATGTGTGTGTTCACTGGAGTAACCTCCCCTTTTTTAATCTTCACCCAAGGATATGTTTTCATTGATTTTTAGAGAAAGGAAGGATGGGAGAGAGAAAGAGAAACATTAATGTGAAAGAGAAACATCAATCAGTTGCCTCCCTTACATGCCCCTATCAATGATAGAACCTGCCACTTAGGGATGTGCCTTGACCGCAGATTGACCTTCACCCTTGTGGTGTATGGGTTGAAGTCGCCCGGCCAGGGCTGGAGTAGCACTTTTAACATCCTTGAAAAACTTTTACTTGGCATTCACAACTTTGCCAACTGTTTGGTACCAAGAGGCTTAACTTTTGGCCTATCTCAGCTTTTGACGTGCCTTCCTCACCAAGGTTCGTTATTTCTAGCTTTTGATTTAAAGAGACATGCAACTCTTCCTTTAACTTAAACACTTGGACTCCATTGTAGGGTTACTGAATAGCCTAATTTCAATATTGTGTCTCAGAGAATAGGGAGACCCATGGAGAGGTAGAGAGACCAGGGAATGGACTTCTGGTGGAACAATCAGAACACACAGATTTATCGATTAAGTATTCTGCCTTATTTGGGTGCAGTTCCTGGAGCTTCAAAACAATTACAATAGTAACATCAAAGATCACCACTCACAGAGCACCATAAAAATATAATACTATTAATGAAGTTTGAAATACAGTCATGTGTCAGTTAACGACAGGAATACAGTCTAGAAATGCATTGTTAAGCAATTTGGTTGTGGCAAACATCATGGAGGGAACTTCCACCAAACCTAAATGGGCTAGCCTACCACACACCTAGGCTATATAGTTGTGCCTGTTGCTTCTAGGCTATGAACCTATGCAACAGGTGACTGTACAAAACCACATGAGATTCAATCAAGCACAAGAGAAAATGATGCAATCAAGAGATGTGGTAAACACGCTGCTGCCGGTGTAAAATGTCATATTTTTCTGTATGTAGCAAGAGTACGTTCTAAAATAACCAACAAAAGTATAAGATAGTAAATACAAATGCAAAGCTGGTAACACAGTCATTTATTGTCATTATCATGCATTATGTGCTGTACATAATTATATGTGCTACACTTTGATACAGTTGGCATCACAAGAGGTTTATTTACGCCAGCATCACCACAAACACATGAGTAATGTGTTTTGCTATGACTTTATGAAGGCTACAATGTCACTGGGTGATAGGAATTTTTTCAGCTCCATTATAACTGTATGAAACCATCGTCACATACCAGGTATGTGGCCTGCTATTGACTGAAATGTCCTTATGCAGCGCGTAACTGTGTTGCAAGAATTACCAAAATGTGACACAGAAACAAAAACTTAGCAAAGGCTGTTAGAAAATGATGCTGATGGACTTGCCCAACACAGTGTTGTCACAAACCATCAACTTGCAAAAAACACAATATCAGTGAAGCACATTGAAACCAAGCTCAATAAAATGAGGTATGCCTTTATTTCAAGTTTCTGCCACATTAATTTTTCTATTCACTATTCGTTAGTATATTGCTGTAATGCATATAGAATTAGTATCCTCAGATTTTCTAGTCCATTTTTATCTACAATGAATAAAAATATTGAATGCATTGTGTCTAAGGAGCTCATTGTTATATTTTTAAAATAGTTTTTCTTTTCTATTAATCCTCACCCGAGGATATTTTTTCTATTAATTTTTAGAGAAAGTAAGTGGGTGTGTGTGTGTGTGTGTGTGTGAGAGAGAGAGAGAGAGAGAGAGAGAGAATTTCATTGATCAGTTACCTCCTGCATAGGCCTGGCCTGGGCTCTGCGATCGAACCCTTTCAGTGCAAGGGCCAGTGCCGTAACCACGTAGCCACATGGGCTTGGATTAGTTTTTCATTATTGAAAGCAGGTAATGAAGGATGATGTAGGACGGCACGGCTGGAGAGTCTGCTTCCAAGATATATATTTTTTTTTAGTCAAAAAACATTTTTCACTCTTTAATGGTGATTTCTATGATAAAAATCAGAAATCTGATTAGTGCTGCTCAAGCAGGGTGGAAATGAGGGCCCTGATGGCTTGCCACCACCCTCAGGCCAGCCCCAATAGCCCCTGAGGAGACTTCCCAGAATTCCCAGGGCACCTCAGAACACAGCTTGAAACAGCCACTCTAGAGCGTACCTAAGATCAGGAGAGTTATACTTTAGGTAATTAATTTTGGGAAAATTTTAAGCCATCTTAAATACAAATAAGATGAAAGGATGTGTAATGTAGGCTTAATTCTATTCATTAAATGAATACATTCATTTTAATTAAATAACTGACTCTCTACTAGAGTCTTTTACTGGTAATTTTTCATGATAAAACATACATAAAGATAAATGAGGGTTTATCTCCAGAGACAAACTGTGCATCAATAACAATGAGGTAATGATTCAAACTATGTATGTCTAATACTATTAACACCTGAAAAATGAATCTGGAAAAGCAGTAGGAGGACATTGTTACTGTGGAAAGCTACCAGGCTTACACTATTTCTTTATTCCTAATTTGAATTCTTTATGGATCTTAGCCATCCAACTTCAAGGACTGTAGTGTACTTGAAGCTACAATGTAGCATATCGATGTTAGTGAAGTCATCAATAAAAGGGAAAATGTAGGTCTTTTTGTCTCCTCCGAGTAGAATGTTCCTATTTGAAGGCAGATCTGAGGGAGACTGCGCAGCCTTGAAAATATTATTTCAAAAATTATTAGACCACCTGATTCAAAATTGGCACACATTTCCTTGGCCTTGCTCACAGTACCAGTACCACCCCATGAGCTATTCTTACCTTCTTTCTTCTCTCCCCACTACAGCAAAATGGAAAGGACAAGCAGTTCTCTTCAGCCCAAACACTCAGAGAGCTCTTTAAAGCAGGTTTTATTCTACAGCAACTGAAAAGAAAACATAGAGTAAAGCTGGTGCATTTCTTATTAACGCAAGGCATGATTTTATCACTTTATCTTCATTTCTCTTAAGCCTAAACCTTAGCCTATAATCACTGCCATGCTTTGATTGTTAATATAGTCATTAATACAGCCACAGAGCTGCTTATCTTGTCCTTCTCGATGAATGGTATGTGGGCCATTCTTGGCTGATGTTATCATAATAAAATATTGTTATTATTTTTAATAGCTAAAATTTGAGTTCTCACCATGTGCAGATAGGATACTAGTGTACTACTGAATTTTTTTCATCCTTTTGTAACAACACTGTGAGGTATAAGGGGATTCTTACTATAGAACTGGAACACCCGTATATAACACCTAGATATTTTTTTATCAATCTTTATTCAGAAATTGTATATTAATTTTTCTAAAGACTGATAATTAGGAGCCATCATTTAATGATTGTTAAGTTCCAGGGATTGCTTTATAGTATTAATGATCACATTTAGTTGTTAATATGTGTTGAATATAAGACAACAGCAACATTACTACAATTCTTGCTTTTAAAATATCCAGTTTATGAATCTCTAGCTGACACATAATAGAATAGCTCACAAAATCTTAGATCAGAAGCTAGACATAAGGTAATTAATTTTGGGACAATTTTAAACCACCTTAAAAATCAAATAAGATGAAAGGATGTGTATTGTAGGCTTCATTTTATTCATTAACTGAATACATTTATTTTAATTAAATAATTGAATCTCTACTATAGTTTCTTAGGCTAGAAATCATCACATCAGTGTTAGGGAAGCTGAAGATTAGAGCCTAGCAGCTCCAAGGTTTCTTTAAAATGATTTCAGATGGCACAAAGCTCAAATCCTGGGTTTGTTATCAACAACAAAAAAAATACTACTTTTACCTTTCTTTGGAGAGTTATAAATGTGGGCCTGTGACATGCATCTGGCGGAGGTGGATGTGCTATTTTGAAGAGTATTTGGCAGAGAAGAGGAAAGCTTATTTCTGTCTCAAGCATCAGGTGCTTCCTACCAAAGAATAGGCCTCTGATAGCTCAAATTTAGGACAGAATTCTACCCATTCATACATATTTGAAGGTGTTACATCAAAATATGGTAACGGAAATGGTTAGAATAGTAGCTTTAAATAAACTTACTGCAAAGTAAGAAATACTATATGGAAAACAAATTTTTTAAAAATATATTTTATTGATTTTTTACAGAGAGTTAAGGAGAGGGATAGAGAGTCAGAAACATCAATGAGAGAGAAACATCGATTCAGCTGCCTCTTGCATGCCCCCTTCTGGGGATGTGCCTGCAACCCAGGTACATGCCCCTGCCTGACCGGAATCAACCCGGGACCCTTGAGTCCGCAGGCCAACGCTCTATACACTGAGCCAAACCGGTCAGGGCTGGAAAACAATTTGAAAAGGAAAGATGTCTGCCCATTTTTAAATTGGAATGTTCGTCTTACTGATGCTGAGTTGTGTGAGTTTGTCATTAGCTAGCCAGTGGTGGGCAAACTACGGCCTGCGGGCCGGATCCGGTCAGTTTGAAATGAATAAAACTAAAAAAAAAAAGACCGTACCCTTTTATGTAATGATGTTTACTTTGAATTTATATTAGTTCACACAAACACTCCATCCATGCTTTTGTTCCGGCCCTCCGGTCCAGTTTAAGAACCCATTGTGGCCCTCGAGTCAAAAAGTTTGCCCACCCCTGACTAGACCAACCACATGTCTCTGCCAATAGCAAAAGGTAAGTGTTGTTTTCCTGTGAAGCTGGCAGGGTGAGGGGGCTGGGGGAGTAGAAATGGGTGAGCACTAGAAGTCTCTACTCATACAGGGAACTCCTCACCTATGTGATCTCCAAAGGGGTTACCATTTCCCTATCTGTCCACCCATCGATAACTTGATGTCTTCATACATTTCCCAACTCACATCTAAGACTTGAGGAAAATCAAATGTAGTACACCAGCCATAAGAGAAACTGAATTAGAATGAAGAAAACATTGATTCTTATTGGTGACAAACAATGTTAAGAGTTGCGTAAACAATCATTTTGGAGTGAGTACTATTTTAGTAATATAAAATTATAAGTTACCATAATATATTTAAGAGACTTTTGAGAAAATGAGTTAATCCCCACATTCTGTTTTGAAATATATTTTTATTGATTTCAGAGAGGAAAGGAGAGGGAGAGAGAGATAGAAACATCAATGATGAGAGAAAATCATTGATTGGCTGCCTCTGGCATGCCCCCACTGGGAATTGAGCCCGCAAGCCAGGCATGTGACCTTGACCAGAATCGAACTTGGGACCCTCAGTCCGCAGGCCGACACTCTATCCACTGAGCCAAACTGGCTAGGGCTAATTCCTACATTCTTATTGTTTAAGCTCAGGAAGAAAGAGAAAAAGTAAGAAATCAGACTGGCATTGGTTGTTTGGCATAAGAAACCCAGACTTCTTGTTCTTGTTATCTTTACAAGTCATACTAAAATCTAGAGTGCTTAGATATAGACTTTTGAATAATAATCAAATATATAATTTAAAAAATGCTTTTAATGTGGAAATATTACTGTTTTTGTTTGCATATATTATACTGTTGATGAAAAAACTAGATGGAGTAATTTACTAAATATCACACAGCTAGTGGTGTGGAGCTGGGACTAATATCCAAATATGTTCACACAGTTTTTCAATAAAATAGCTACTTCAGCCGAAACCGGTTTGGCTCAGTGGATAGAGCGTCGGCCTGCGGACTGAAAGGTCCCAGGTTCAATTCCGGTCAAGGGCATGTACCTGGGTTGCGGGCACATCCCCAGTAGGAGATGTGCAGGAGGCAGCTGATCGATGTTTCTCTCTCATCGATGTTTCTGACTCTCTATCTCTCTCCCTTCCTCTCTGTAAAAAATCAATAAAATATATTTAAAAAAAATAAAATAGCTACTTCATAGTATACAGAAATGTGAATGTTATCATCTGTCCTGTGCAAAGCAATTTTAAAAGTATATATGCACACCATATACAGATTTAATCTGATGACTATGGAAATATTACATGTCTATTCCATATTTATCTTCAAATGTCATTCTACCCCAACCATATGCAATTTTTTATACTTTGGGAAGATAAAGGTAGCAAATGAAATTAGTCCTATTTGTTATTTAGTGTAGTTTTACTTTCACCTTGTGTGCTTATAGATATACATATATATAGCAAATATCTTATGTATTTTATATATCTTACTCTAAGACAAGAGATAGATATATCTAAGATAATTTCTTACATGTAAAACTGTGCATAAATACCAACAACACATGATAATTTAAAAAATAACCTTAGATGAATAAATAGATGGATTCTATCACAGCATCTATAACTGTATATTAGAGGGTCTTAGTATCTAATTTTTCAGAGGTTGGATTTTAAACAAGTCCACTAATGAAATGTTAAAAGAGTAAACATGTGTCTAATATATTCTCACAAAAGAACATTAAATGTAATTTAGAAATATTTAATCCATTTCTAAGATCTTATTAATAATTGATATTTTGTTAATTAAATAGTTCATTGTAACAGCTCATCTAATTCTCAAGATATTAATACTAATATTACCTGATATATAAAATTTAGCATTTAATCTAACTTATGTTATTTCTTTATGTATTAAGAGATATTTTCCGAGGTCTGCTAGAGGACTTAGATTCATAAAATGCTACAAGTTTCAAATAACACTAATATTTTACAACTTGGTAAAATCATAAAGATACAACACTAAACAAATTTCATAGATGTAGTGACTAGAACCATAGTGAAAATGCAAGCAGTCAATCTATTTCTGTGAGAAATAGATCCAGGCATACTAGGGGGGAAAATCAGCATGTCAATCCAGAAGTTCAAAATATGCAGTCAAGGAAATTTTCAGTGTGATAAAGGAGATTGGGTTCACATATTTTCACTGTAAAAATCTTTGGATGTTGTAGAGCATAGTGCTGTAGAATTCTTTCTTCTTTTTACATTGATTCTTCCCAGACGCTTAGAAATGAACTCTCCTGTCCCTGACCTTCTATTCTAGTAATATCTCAAGTCATAGAATTGCCTTTTTTAAAGAAAGTATGCTCATACTTTGTGCATCTAACAGCAGAAAAGTGCTAATGTGACTGGGGATAAATTAAATCCCTTAGTTTATCTATTGTGCAATAGGGAATGACTGTATCTTCCAACCTTGGCCTTGTATAAATCCTGAAACATAAATAGTGCCCAATAAATATTTGTTGAATGTTTAAATGAATGAATGAAGAAGCAAACTAAATGATATCTTCTCCCCCGCCCCCCCCCCCAACTTTAATGTTCTCTGATGCTGTGATTGCCTGGGAGAGACCACTGGCTGCTGAAAGTAGCTCTTACCTATTCCCACACCCGCCTTTGTTTGTGTCCTCTCTTGGGAGAAAGCATTTCCCAAATTCTCTTCAGAAAAGCATCACTAGCACAGTGCATTACACAGAATAAGCGTACAATAAAATTTGTTTATCTGAACTGAAATGGGAAAACGAGCTTCTGTGAAAAGCTGACAGTACAATTACTTTACCTCAATCACACATTCCACATTGACCATATGCTCAGTCTCCACTAACATATGTTATGTTTGTTTGTTGTAATTTTGCTCTCTAACTATTGCACGATGGTGAGTTTTGCACAAAACCAACATGATCAGTATCTAAAACACTATAATTCTCCTACTTCATATTTTTTTAAATTAGTGCTCATTACTTCATTACAGAGCTGAATATCAATTAGGACATTACGTTACAATAAATAAATAAATAAATAAATAAATAAATAAATAAAGGAAAAGCAGTACATATGAAGAAATGCAGTTACAGACCAAAACAATTGAATTTTAAAAGGATAAAATGAATTAAATGATAATCTCAGATAATTGAGGCTAAATGGGTAATAGATATTGTCATTAATGTGTATAAAGCAGAAAATGGGGCAAAGTTTTATTAATTAGAAACAATGATTCTGAAACAAAATCCATTACTGTTTAAATGGACAGGGGCTGGCTCAGGCTGAAATGTTATCTGAGTCTAGAAAAATTTGAAGACACTTTTAAAAGATACACTTAAAAAATACCCAATCTTTGCCTATGACATTAATAAGCATCCTCCTATTATGTCTGGCAAGTACACTATGACCATTGGCTTGGAGTATTAGTTATATAACTCAAGGAAGCATTTTTCTGGCTGAATAATTCAATCCACCGATATCAAAACATAGGCAAAATTACATATTTTCAGATACCTTCAATGAAGTGATAATTAGACAATATTTCCTAACCTTGATGTATATGCTTTCTGTATTATAAAATGGCTCAGAGGCCAATTTTCAGCAGAAAACATTATAAGGGTGAGAGACAGGGACATAATCATCCAGGTAGGAAAAAACAGAACAAAACGATTGCCTTATATTTCAAGATTTATTTACAAGAGTGGTTTAAGAAATCAAATTAAGAAAAGAACCATCAGCAGCAGCAGCGGCATCATTGTCGTTGTCATGATCATCATCCCACTGAAAGCAACTTGCTTGCTTAGCTTGCAAGAATTTTTTCTAGGTATCTTGGAAAACTTTGGAAAAGGTACATTGGTATTTTTTTTAATCTATATTTGTACAACTACAAAGAGACATTAATACTCAATAAAGCCAACTAGTGCTATTAATGACTGGCAAGAAGGAAAGTTTAAAAAACTGATTAAGATTCACAGAAAGGATATATTCTCCTTCCAAACTCCCTCAAACAAATGCTGCTATGTTATTTTCTGCTTTTTAAAGCAATTTTGTTGTCCAAACCTGTGCAGACAGAAAAAGGATGGGTTGACTTTCAGGAGCTGCTAGAATGCTCCTTTAATTTTGAAATGACTTCAAGTATGTTTACAGAATATGCTACTCATTATGTAGAGAGATTGTCACAGAAAATTCAGTTAGCTGAGTAAAAAAACAGCAGTCATTAGCTATGCAAATAGCAGAGAAACAAATTTAATATAATTTATTCAAACTTGATCACCACAAGAATAGTGTTAATTATTTTGACACCTTTATATCCATTATATAATGCCTAATTGGCCTAGTTTACAGGCTTGTTTTAATCCCCTTTATCTAGTCCCCTAACCTTAACTCAAAAAATAAAAGCCTTAAAAATATAGTGTTAGTTGAGAATAGGGATTAGCAACCACTGTTTATAGATCAAGAACCCTAGGAAACTCTTTTAGGTTTTCTAAGGAGCATCAGGACTTGAGTTATATAAAAAAATGAGAAATTGGTAGATATTGTTTTTAAAAGCACCCCTTTCCCATTCTATTATCAGTGTCCTATTTCTTCTCTGGGCCTTTGTTCTCTTATGTTTTTCTTCACATACTCTTATCCCTCATCCTTACATCCAGTTTCCTCATTCTTGCCTGCCTTGCAATTCAAAATGACAACTTTTAGTCATTCCCCACCCCATCTCCCCAGTGCAAAATACTTATTACCTAAGTTAACGTCCTCTAAATGTGCCATAAAGTGATTTGAATATTTGAAAAATCAATCTATGATGAGGTAAAATGGAGGTAAACTCTCTATGAATATTTCACTTGTAGTTTTGTTACTGTTGCTAGCTGATTCAAATAAATTTCTAATGTAGTTAAGAGAATGAGGGATAATTGAATTACTCCTCACATCTCAGGTACTCTTTCCCTTGACCAGCGTGCGTTCAGGAGGATGCTGAAGCTGGCTAAGAATGACGTAGGAGAGTGGACTCTGTGCAGCTCTTCCCAACTCCGTTCGTTGAGTGATATCATGCTACTGTTTAAAATGGCCCATGGTACACACGGAAATGAGCAAATGCTGCCTATTGGGACTGTTCTGTTCTTGGAAAGTTGGTTGGTAAGTCAGCACATCGCTGTTTGAGTTAGACAACATGATAAATGTTCACAAAATTGGAGGAATATTGTAGTTAGTGAAGAACCAGACTGTTATGGACCCTAAAGGGAACAGCTCCCTTACTCATTTACCAAAAACAAATATATATTATTTCTAATGAAATTTCATTTTAAAAAAGAAAGATGCTACTGCCAAGAAATGTTTGAAAGCCACTATGTTTAGCACCTCTGAAACTGAGTCCCTGGCCCTATTGTTTTGTTTCCTGTAACTGACATTTTTTAGGTAAGTGTCTTAGAAAATTCCTTATATTTTTTACCTTGTTTCTAGGTGCTTGTTAGTATTTGTACAATTTATAAACATACTTTTATCACACTGCATTCATAAATCCATGTGCTTTTTATTGATATGCAAACAGCCCACTGTTGGGGAGGGAGAATATAATTCTAGATTTATAATCTTTATTTTCTAGAAATATTGTGAAGCATCACCAAAAGACAGTGGGTAGGAAAAAGAAAATCCCATGAGGGTCATAATCGGAACTTAATATAAAACGATCAATTCCTTTAAGGAAGAGACTGTAACAAGTGGTGGCAGTGTGTCACAATGAAAACAGCAGAGCTCTTTGCAACCAGAAGTGTCTGGATATAAACATAATTGTCTTCACATAATAGCTGTGTGATCTTAAGTTATTTAACCTTTCTGAGGTTGAATTTCCTCATTTTTAAAGTGGAAATAATACTTACTACACTAGACTTTTTCTAGAATTAGATAGGAAGATGTATTAAAAATGCCTAGTGATGTCATGAAACATAACAATAGGTATTTTAAAATGTTTTAAAAACTTTTAGCATAAATATATGCATATAAATATGTATATCCATATATGTGTACATTATTAATGAAAAAAGAGATTCAGGCTGTGATACGAATCAAAAGGCATTTATTTGAACAAAAGCATTGCAATCTGGGAGACACAGATTCAGGTAGTGAAGCAAACTACACTCTGAAGAGAACACGGAAGGGCAGGGTTTGTGAAGGCAAAAGCCACAAAGTGTAATTCTTTCATGCAGTTGAAGGATTGCTGCTAGCTTAACGGGGATGGGTTAGTTGCACTTTGCAAACAAGGGAAGTGAAAACTACAAGGAAAGCAGTGAAGTGTATGTGTCCACACAGCACTTGTTGTTCCAGGATGTTTAGGACTCAGCCTGCAGCTGAGTGTAGCAGCAGGTTAGCGACTTAACAGCAGCTCTGAGAACTGAGACCGGAGATGTGCACAGGCTGCACTTCCCTAATGGCCTCCTGACTCTGTTTTAAGTGGCTCCCTTAGCAATGCTTACTCCATTTTGTTTTTTTCCATTATTAACATATATAACAGTATCACATTTGGATATTTCATGCTAAAGGATAATATCTTATTTAAAAGTCTTTTGAAGGGAAATCACTTGAAAATAGCAATCTGAAGCAAAAATACAAGAAAACCAACTATAGTGCAGAGATGAACATCACTAGAAAAGTATTTCATGGAATCATGGCATTTTATAATCAGAAGGATTCCTGGAAATGAACTAATCCAGTCAGTCCATTTGACATATGAGAGCCCAGGGGGGTAAGGAATTTACTCATGTAGATACAAATCTAGGTTAAGTGATTGGGCATGAGCATGTTACATAACCTCTCTAAACTTCAATTTCCTTTTAGTAAAGTGTAAATAATTTCCACAGCACGAGTTTATTTCTCAGATTAAATGAGAAAATACAAGTAGTCAAGTAGCAACTGGAGCCCTGAGATTCCAAAGGCTGAGGTGCAATAAGAGACAAAGGCCATGAAATCTTTCCCCCACCTGTCTACTCACTTGTAACAAACCTGAGTGAGTTCATACATTATGGGACTTGTGCTTATTAATTTACTTCCAAAACATTAAACAGTAAAAGCATTCCTTCTTACAAAAGATGATGGGGTTGTGGTTCTAAATATAGCTCGCGTCTCTCTCTCTCTCTTTATTGTTTTTCTATGCTACAGAGGAAGGAACAAAAAAAGGGCCTGTCATTCCCAGTCTCAAAGGCTGCTGGAGCAAAGAAGAGAGAGATTCCAGCTGTGTAGGAGGAAATATAATGTGTGTCTGCATTTTCTGCCCCATTACATTTAGTAGTTCATGGTCATACCATAAATTTGTTTTGAGACATATTACACACACCACGGTAGAAAATGGAGTCCGCTCTTTGGTGTTCTGAGATAGGAAATGACTGTGACTAACCACAAAGTCCTGAATAAATACAGCTGCTTTCCACTATGCCTGTGAAGCACTGCTCCCAGGAGTTCAAACTGCTCTCTGCCTATCTCTGAGCTGCAGGCAGTGGAGTGAGAAGTGCAGATACACTGTGTCTTGAAGGTGGAGAGTCGACTACATACAGATAAGACTATATAGAAAGCAAAGATTTCAAAAGCATATCAGGTGCTTTCCCCTCCCTGTCTCAGAACCTTCAGAGTCGCTGAGATAGTGTATGAACATGGCTAGATCACAATTCCCTTCAGAAGACCAAGAACTTAAAGATCATCTTTAATCTCATGTATGTAAAATAGATGCAAGTGAATACATTCTAATCACCTATTCTTATTCAAATGATGAAATCAATAATTGCGAACTTACTAAAACTGAAACTGTTTTGAAAGATGATTATTAAAAAAGCAAAAATAAAACAGAACAGAAATAACAGCAAACTTAAATGCAGAATGAAAGCATAATTGTTCCCAACTCTCCCCATGCTGCTCTATTTTCTGAAATAATCCCATTTCTAACTCTACCACAACTAATTTGTATTTAGTTACTTATTATTTCATATAGTAACCATTTAGTTGAATGTGTTATGCTATATCTATACAAATAGAATACATACATTTGCATATATTTAATTTTTCCTGTATACTCTGTTAATAGATTGAAATTTTGTTCACTGGTAATTTGGAATATTTATTTTAAGAAAACCAGGAGTCATAGAAATAACTTCCATATTTTGGTTATCAATTATTCAGCCTCCATAGTCAAATATTTTTTTAAATATATATATTTTTTATTTATTCCAGAGAGGAAGGGAGAGGGAGAGAGAGAGAGATAAAAACATCGATAATGAGAGAGAACCATTGATCAGCTGCCTCCTGTATGCCCCCTACTTGGGATCAAGCCTACAACCCAGGCATGTGCCCTAACCAGAAATCCAACTGTGATCTCATGGTTCATAAGTCAATGTTCAACCACTGAGTCACACCGGCCAGGCATAAACACTCTCTAGCTGATAATCTGAGCAGACCATGTTTTGGGGAGTTAGTAGAGCAGAGCCCAAGTACAATGATAATAAACCTAAAATAAATGCCGGATCTTGAGTTTCCACAGCCTTTGTAGTACTTCCTCATAGATGTCCTTAGGTAGTCACCTTGTCTTCTGATCCTTTCCTACTTTGAAATAATGAATAGTCTTCCTCATTTGGGGTACTGTAATGCTTTGTTATTTCTTTGACTCTCCTTTTATCAAACATACTTGACCTTGATTCTGTTCCTGCAGCATCTGGTCTGTGATTGGCTACCTATTGACTGACTAAGTAAGTGTAGGACAGTAATTGTTTAATGATGTATTTCTCAGAATTTTTTATTTCATGGATCAATTAAATGAGAACCTAAGAAATGGTGGCATACATAAAGAAGTGTCTACTTTTAATTGTACAAATTATGACATAAAATAAAATAAGATCAAACCTAAATTACACTATTCCTATAGAATCACAACATAAGGGGAAATTAAATCAATGAAAAAAGAAATCATCTAACCTCACAGCAACTATCACTAGTTAGTAATTTAAATTAAATGAAAATTCATTTGGGGAAAATATTATTTCCTATTTTACTCTGGCTTAAAATAGTACCACCACGTAGTGAGCATTTGTAGTTCAAGTCCTTTATACCAAATATGTCTTTTGGCATGGGAAGTGTAAGGGTGATATGTGGAGGCAGGAGGACTGTGAGCTCCCTTAAGGCAAGTTAGTAAGGTTAGCCCTGACAGGTAGAAATAACTGAGAGATCTCCTTGAACTTTCTCACTTAAGAACATCCAAAGGCAAAGAGAAAAAAAAGTGAATGAATATGCCCAGGGGGTCTAGGAGCCCAATCTGTGGCAAAAGACTCCCAACAATATTTCCCTGGGTACCCTACCCCTCTTCTATGTATGCCAAGACTATGAGTGCCCCAGGTTGAGAAACACAGAAGATCATTCTAAGATTATTCAGGGTGGGGCAACGTAGGTTTACAGTTGTTCATATGGGATATAATACCATAGTTAATAAATAATAATACAAGAATAAACTTTTGCATACTCATCACTGTAAATCTACTTTTGCCCCACTCTGTTAATAATGAGTAGTGTGTATGTACTATACAGTCAAATTAACAAGTTTGTAAAACCTATAAAATAGTGATTCTCAAGTTTTAGCATGCATTATAATCACTGGGGGTCTTGAGTAATCACCCCAGAGATTCTCATTCACTGGGTTTGGGGTAGAGACTGAGAATTGCATTTTCAGTAAATTTCAGGTGATGCTGATGCTGTGGATCAGGGAGCCACACTTTGAGAACACTTTAATTTTATTAATTTTTTATTCTTATACAAACATAGAACCTTCTGTAGCCTTAGACATGAATTTGTGTAGGTATATTCATTTTAGTGGAGAAATTATCAATCAGTTAAGATGAGCAGGCACCTTAGTTTAGGCTGCTACAATAATTTATCATAGACTGGGAAGCTAAAAGAACAAAAATGTATTTCTCACCCTCCTGGAAGTTGAGAAGTTCAAGGCCAGGGTGATGGCAGTTCAGTGTCTGGTGAGGGTCTGCTTTGTTATTTGAGGAAGGCCATCTTCTCATTTATCCTCACGTGGGGGAGAGAGGGATCATCTATCTTTTCTGTCTTATTATAGGTTACTAATCCATTCCTGAGGGTTTCACCCAGTGACCTCCTTCCTCCCAAAGTCCCCACCTCCTAATACTTCACTTTGGGGATTAGGGCTTCAACATAGGAACTTGCGGAAGGCAAAACTACAGTTCATAGTAACAGGGAATAAAATCAATGTCTTAGAAAAAATGTCTTAATAATGTTCTGTCTTCTTTCAAACAATCTCTATATTTCCAGATTGTTTCTGATATAGTTTACCCATGCAAGGTATTTTTGTTTGTTTGTTTGTTTGAGTTCATTTTCTATCTTCATTAAATTTTCCTTATACTTACGAATAGGTGTTACATGCATGATTAGAATCCCTATTGCAGAAACTGTTAATATGTTAACAAATCAACTGACTAGGGTGGATTTAACACATGTAAAAGTCAGTTAAATTCATGTAAAATTTTAGACACATCATCATTTTCCAATCAGGCCCTGGCACTTTGGGGAAGTTAGGCATTTGCCTGTATTGTGTGCAACTAGTTTGTTGGCTAATTAAGTAGTAATAATCAAAACACTTATGGTTTTTAAGAATTAATGACTAGCTGGGAGGACTGACTTATTTGTTCAAAAAGCTATTAACTATTCTGGTCACTGTTAGAAAAATATAGCCATAACTTGTAAAAGCAAATAATTACACCAATTAAGGGTATATTTTTTGTGGGGATAATGTTTTATTATGTTTAACAAAGTGTTTTAGAATAATAATATAAGACCAGAAGTCAGTACAATAGCTCAATCCATTTCTTAGTATTAATTTCTCTTTATAATAAAGCAAGAGTAACCTGCAGGTTAGGCTCCTCTTAGTTGTTAACGACCAGCTGGAGAAGCTGAGGGCTGTTCTTGCAATTATAATCTGTGAAGACTGAAAAACATTAAGATAAAGTGTCTATCTTATTAACAGGCTACTCATTTGCACACTTGAATACATATCAATAGGGTCTCAAGTTCAATCTCCCTCACTGACCTCTTTCAACCACCCATAGGGAAGTAGCATCCAACTGCACCTTCCGCTGGCCTTTGCCTTCATTTTTAAGAAGCTGGGGGAGGGGGATGGTTCTTGAAATAATGGCATAAGCCTAAACGTTTTCAAACCCACTTTGAAAGAAAACATATCCAGAGTAAAACAAGATGCATTCCTGGCAATAAAAAAGAACACTCCTCTCTATTTATAGCTGTGGCAGGCAGTTATGATGCTGTCATACCCAGAAGTAATACCCAGAAGTCTAGGTATTAGTGAAATGGCTTAGGCTATGACCTTGAATAGATCAAAATTAGCGCACAATTATTAAATACTCATGGGAAGCATGCCATTTTCAGACCTAAGAAATATTTCTCAAGTCTCAGCTTTGGAATGATGTAGTGTGCCATTCTCTCTGATTTGACCATTGAAGAAGGGAGAATAGTGATGCTTAGGCATACTTGACAGATTTAGAGAAGTGAGGGTTTGAAGTGAGCATAAAAGGATTTTGGAGAAATTGAATAAGAAAGGTGCATAAAATAATGCAAAGAAGCAAACACAAAAGAAGCAAGCGTATAAATGCACACAGCTATTGTGGAGGAAAAAAAAATTAACTAATCTTTCTGGAAAATGAAACAAAACTCTGAAATTGAGGGACAGGGAAAGTCAGAAGCAATTAGAAATAATCAACTGATTCGGTTTAATATTGGAGGACTGAGCTACCTCTTTTTCCTGTTGACTTTCATTACATACTAATATGCCATGCTAACTCTCTCTGCAAGTGGTCTCCAGTAGAGAGAAATTGGATAATTTGTGTCCAGCATTTTACCAGTAAGTCTCTAGGTGACTTGGAACTTGTTTAAACTTGCTTGTCATTAGCTTCTCTGTCCATTAAAGGAAAAGGACTAAGTAATTTCCAAGGTTCCATCTTGCTCTAACAGTCCTTGTTTCAATAACCCCCTTTAAGATGGACCGACCTTACAGCATATAGTGATAACTGAGAGGTTGAAAGACAGCGGCACAGCAGGTGCAAAATGTGACTCCAATTGAAAGGTCATTGGTGAAAAGTGCTGGTTACAGGGCTATGGAAACTTTAACTCCCTAGGTAGGTCAGCATTATCATTGTCATTAGGACTGAATGTAAAAGGTGACCATGACCTTCATGCATTTCCCAACACCATCTCTACTTTCAGTCAGTTCAGACCGTCAGCGGTTCTCAACCTGTGGGTCGCGACCATTGGAAAACACATATAGCATATCAGATATTTGCATTACAATTCATAGCAAAATTACAGTTATGAAGTAGCAACAAAAATAATTTTATGGTTGGGGGTCACCACAACATGAGGAACTGTATTAAAGGGTCGCGGCATGGCATTAGGAAGGTTGAGAACCACTGGTCAGAGTCTTATTGTCCTAACCATCCAAAGCCACCGACTGCATTCTATTGTTAATGTAACTAACCTTTCTGACCTCAGAGGCAAAGGAGCACCTTATATGTACCATTTCTTTAAGGCATTGCCATCTGCTTGGTAAGATCTTCCTGGTAAGAACTACAGAATCTCAGAAACAATCTCTGCTGACTTTATTTCCATATTACCTCTCAGAGAAAACATATGCCCATTTTTACAGACAACTTTTAAAGACAATGTCTTAACTTTAAGAAATAACAGTAGTGCTAACGATGGGAATTTCAGTTAGCATTATGGAGTAGTGCAGAGTTGGTTTGCATAGTGAATCAGGCAGTATGCCTGTGTTGTCCTTCAACTAGTAAACTTTAAGAGACCAATGGCTCTGTCTATATTCCATGCCAGCCTTAATTCCTTGTACATGAGATTTGAATTATCTAAGAAAAACAAAGTGGTTAAAATGTGGGTTGTGGAATAAGACTCTCTGGGTTTTATATCTCATCTTTACCTATGAAGAGCTGTGTGACTTTGGACTACAGATGGCTATAATATCTCATTTGTACAATCTTTCATTGTTTCCCCATCAATAAATGGGGATAGTAATAGTTTCCAGCTCTTACGATTAGGGGGAAAATTAACTATATAATATGTATAATATATGTAACATTATTTATCTGTGTCTATCATTTAAGTACAGTAGTATAATTATAAGTACTATAAATCTGATAAAAATTTATATGGTTATTAATTCAGTCAAACAAGTATAAATCTTGATACATTTTCAGTTAAAATAAAATATCATGGAGGAAGCATTTTCCTATGAAGTACATGACATCATATGATTGTTTCTTTTGGTGGATAAGGAACTGATAGAGCATCATCATGATTAACCATGAGTAGTTTTTAATGGAAGCATACTGGCGAACATTTTAAAAATAAAGATCAATAAGTTCATTTCTCATTTCTGATAAACTAGTATATTGCCTATTTAAAATATGCCTAATCCAAATTAATGAAATCAGGAAGCGAAATTCCCTTTAAAGTTTATTTTGAACTAACTTTTGAGTGAGAAGCACAATTAAATTGTAAGTTGCATGTGTCAGTGGGATGAGGAATAAAGAGATTTCTTACTAGAAAATAAGAAAAATACTCCCCAAGCATGAAAAGATCTGCCTGGGAAAAATCCACCATTTCAATCCAAGTGTAAATACTAAGGAATATTTCCAAAACAAAACAACAACACAGATCTACATGACAAGCTATTGAAATCTAGAGCACATGTAACGACTATGTAATGACTCTTCGATATGTAGAAACTTCTGAAACATGTCATTGACAAATGCACACACTCTCATTTTAAGGCTTCTTATACCCTGAGACATTTAATTTGGCATTTATTGAATTACTTACAACAAGCTTCACTAATACACTAGGCCCTAGTGACTAGAGTAAGCATCTCAAGGAAATATAAAAAAGTGATATTGTCCCAAATCCTTCTCTCTCCCACTGTTTCCCGCCTGGTAGGTTGTTATCTTCTTTTGATTTTTTGTGGATAGAATAACCAGCGATGCAAATAATTTCTGAAAATGTGCCAATTGAGGCCCCACAGAAGTTTAACAAATTAGCTTCTTTTGATTCGATGGAAATTATCATGGAAGAGAAAAATAGGGCATGTTTTCACTCAAAGCGTAGAATTCCTATTTAATCTTCTTGCCCCTGTGGACGAGTGTGAAGTAGGGGAAATATGAAGAACCATGTTTTTTCAATTCTCTGGTTCCCATAGGCCACAGGTTTAATGTCAGACTTGCTTGCCAATTCATTGAACTCACACTCTTATCCAAAAAGACTGCTCTCAAACTCTTGTACTTCAACCATTTACTTTATATTTAGTAACTTGGGCCGGGAAGAGTGAGTGAGAATAAAGCTATAAAATTAAGGGCAGGATAGAAAGTACCGCAGCTCCTGAGGGAAAGAAAATGAACAGTCTATTCATCAAATCTGACAATATGTATAAGTCTTAAGAGAAGATAAAAATGTGAAATCACTTCAGGAGCTTTAAGGGACATAGACCATTCTCCCTGAACCTACCCAATAACTTCAGCAATTAAATGCAATTGCTTTCTCCTGCTTGGTTCAGAAGTAGTTGCAGACAAAATCCACAAGTTTTTTTGAATGAAAATGCTTATGCAGGCTCTGTCTTAAAATAAAAATGGTGACTTGTGCAACTTTGCTTAATATTATAGCTCATTAAACTTAGCTTGTCTCGCTTTCCCTCAGAGTCTAGCCAGGCTTTAGAGGATGAAGGCGTGTATACCCAAATCCTTGAGGTCAGTTCACTCCCTCAGCCAAATGTTAGTGGGCTTCTGTTTGCTGTTTATGTGTGTGTGTGTGGAAGCACATGTCATTCTTTGTTCTATCAAGCGTCTTTGCTTGGAAGCTTTATTATTTCTATAGCTCATGTCTAGTGGAATTTCTGTCCATTATTTTCCCTTAAGTAAATTCCAACTCAAAATAATAAAAATTGGTCTGTTTTCTCCTTTTGGGTAGGGCCTGTGCTAAGAGGTAAATAATTTATCAAACTATATTCAAGGGGGTTGTTTTCTTTTTTATACTCTAAGTTTCAAACTGGGATAGGTTGAAGAAGAGGATCAGACATAGCATATGTACAAGGCTATAAAGCTTCCTGTTGTCTTGGTGGTTGCTGTGGGGCTTAAAAAAATAGTGAGAGGAATAATGACCCATCAGAGAGAGAGATAGAGACAGCGAGCGAGCTCGAGCTAGCAGGAGCGATGGAAAAGATATTCACACAGAGCCAAAGGATTTTCTGTGCCATGATTGAAGCCCCTGGTAAGCATTGAAGCCAATCTTTGCTAAGGCATTTTCTTTGTCCTATTGTGCATTCGTTTTGATTTGCTTCTCCTCGTCTCATCTCTGTTTGAAGACTCTTGAAGAGAAATGGAAAGACGGCCATTGTTCTTCCTTGGAAGATTGGTTTTAAATGAAGTCCTCTAGAAAGCTCCTTCCTGCTTTCTGCTCAGTCTTCTGAGCTAACCACTTCAGAGGGCCTGCAGTGCTGAGAACATGAGCTGGACTGTAAGACTAGCCTTGAAAACTCACCCGCCCACATTGAGAGGTAGCACCTGTGACAGAACCACTGGAGGGATTTTACAGAAACTGAAATACAGTGGGGCCTTGACTTACGAGTGTCCCGACTAACCAGTTTTTTGAGATACCAGCTGTCTCTCGGCCGATTTTTTGCATTGAGTTGACAGAGTAATTTGAGTTAACGAGCTCCTTAACAAGCTCCTTAACGAGCTTGGTCTCAGAACGAATTAAACTCGTAAGTCAAGGCCCCACTGTACTTAAAGACAGTCCTTTCTAGTCTACCAATAGACACACATATAACCAATTTCACCAAAGTTTGTTGATTATCCTGGGCTTTATTTATTTTTTTTTCTGTTATCTTTGCTCCCAAGATAACCTGACCAAGGTTAAGCTGCCTAAAAAAATCTATGCTTTTCCCATATTTCCTTTTTATTTCTTGACATTCCTTTCTATTCTTATTTGCTTAGCTTTGGTGATACATCACTCTGGCTAATTATCCATGCTTTAATTTTGTACTTATTTACTTAGGGGAGGCATCCTAAGTAACTAAGGGAGTGGCACAGAAATGGAGAGGGAGAAAAAGGAATAGGGTGATTCTTTTCATGTGCTCCTTTACTATAGCGATCTGGTTCCCTGAAACTTCAATGATGACAGTGCTTCTCACACCTGAACGTTCATTGACTTCACCTGGAGGGCTTGTTACAAAAACACGGGATGCTGGGCCTCACCCTCAGAGTTTCCAGTCCTGTCAGTTAGGCTTAGGGTCCAGGAATGTGCTTTTGTTACAAGTTGCTAGGAGGTGCTGGTGGTGCTGATCTGAAAACCACTTTGATAGCCCCTGAAGTCAGGGGGTAAAGAATCACCAAGTGCTGAATTCCACCTGAAGAAGATGCCCCCCCGCCGCCCAGTGGCTTCTGCTCCCTTCGGAAGTGAACAGCATGAATGGTGCTTGGAACTTTTTCATGTGAGTAGAGTTTCTTTCTGGGAAAAATGGCAACTCTGCCAAAAAGCCTGAGTTTATCCACCATGTCGCTTCTAAATAGTTCCAAGGATAGGTTTTTTGAGATTTTTTTAAGCTAACTTTTGTCCAGATATCACTTAGAATTTTACCTGGTCTTCATTTTAATTAAAATATTTTTTAGTTTTATTGAGATGTAATTCACATGCATCACTATATAAATTTAAGATGTACAGCAAGATGGTTTGATTTACATAGATTGTGAAATAATTACCACAGTAGGTTAGTGAATATTCATTATCTGATACAGATACAATTTTAAAAAAAGAAACAAAATAACCTCCTGTGATGAGAACTCAGGTTCTACTTTCTTAAACAACATTCCTATATATCATATAACATTGTTAACTGTAGTCATTATGTTGTACATTATACCCCTAGTCGATATTTACCTTCCAACTGCAAGTTTGTACCTTTTAACCACCTTCATCCAATCCCCCCTTCCCCCAACCCTTATCTCTGGTAAACACAAATTTTATCTGAGTTTGGTGTTTCTGTTGTTGTTATTGTTTTTGGTGGCAAATATAAGTTAGATCATACAGTATTTGTTTTTCTGTCTGATTTATTTCTTTTAGCATAATGGTTTTAAGGCCATTATGTTGGAAATGGTAGGATTTCCTTGTGTTTTTGTTTTCATGGCTGAATAGCATTCCATTGTCTATGTATCTGGTGTCTATTTGTATTGCTCCCCTGGTTCCCTGCAGGTTCCAAGTGCTTTGGAAGCCAATGTTGAGCAAGCTGGCCCCAGTTAAACTTGTATGCATTCAACAGACAACAGTTGAGACAGTATCTATAAAACTTTAAACTAGCCGTTTGTAAGTGAAACCCTGTTTGATTAAACTAATCGTAATTAGTAAGTGAAAAGAGGATAAAATAATTCATAAGATTATAATCTTGCATTTAGGTCTACTGTGATTTTAAACGTGGGTGATTTACTTTAAAAATGTTTAAATGTATTTCTTGTTCTTAATCAGGCTGTTTACTAATTACTAGACATGAGTTTCCAGTCTCAGCTTCCCAGAGGCTATACTAAATTTATTTTTTCCACCTGTGGGGAGAAAGAAAACCACACTTACCTATGAAGTCTTCCCCCGTTTCTGGTATAAGGTGGGAGCCTCAGCCTTATCCTCTCAGGTGGGACTCACATCCCTTGTTACTGAAGAGCTTTCCCAGAGAACCCATTTTATCATTTAACAGGATTAGGACAGCTTGCCTCCAGCTTCAGTAGAGTTAGTTATCCCCGGGCACCAACTTCTTAAAATAATATTACTGATAAAACATAAACGGTACTTAAAAGCAAAAGAAATAGAAAACGGATCTGATATAGTAACAATTTTCTGTTTTCTAGTTGTGATCTTGACCTTGTTAAGTTGTAGTGATAAATATGTGCACTATTATGTGTGCTGTGTGTTTTTGTCCCCACTTAAGCTGATTATATAACAATTCCAATGTTTATACATAGTTATAACCATTTGGGTTAAAGTATTTGTATTAGTCTGCTCGAACTGCCATAACAAAATAACACAGGCGATGCGGCTTACCAACAGAAACATATGTTCTCACAATTTTGGAGGCTGGAGGTTCATAATCACGGTGCCAGCAAGGTGGGTATTTCTGGTGAGGCCTGTTTCCTGGCTTGTAAAGATTGCCATCTTATGTCTTCACAACTGCCTTCTTGCTGTCTTCTCACAGGGCTTTTCCTCTGGGCACATGAAAAATGTGGAGTCTGATATCTCCTCTCCTTTCCTTATAAGGGCACCAGTTCTATTGGATTAGGACCCAACTCTTATGATATCTTGTAACCTTAACTACCACCTTAAAGGTCATTATCTCTAAATACAGCCACATTGGGAGCTAGGGCTTCAATATATGAATTTTGTGGAAGACACAATTTAGCCCCTAACACAAATTTAATAACCTTTCTCTTATTTTATTATTATTTTTAAAATACTCACCCAAGGAGGATATTTTTCCATTGATTTTTAGAGAGGGTGGAAGAGAGGGAAATACAGAGAGAAACATGGATGTGAGAGAAACATATTGATTGGTTGCCTCCTGAACGGTGCCCTGACCAGGGAATGACCAGAAAGGGGATGAGCCTGAAACTGAGGTACATGCCCTTGACCAGAATCAAACCCAGGACCCTTCGGTCCACAGGCCAATACTCTATCCATTGAGCCAAATAAATATGTGCTAATGACAGAATATTTTTAAAGTTCTGAAGAAAAACTTAAAAATTCTGAAAAGATATACAGAAACAAATTAAAATAATCATTGTGGATATAATATTATGTGTTCCACCAGGATTTTTCAGTATATTTACTTTTTTCTAATTGAAATGATTTTGCCTTAATATAGGTAGTCTATCCTATAGTTTTACAGTGATATACTATGTATCCTTAGTATTACACATTTAGATTTTTAAAGCATTTTCTATTGCACATGATGCTGTAATGAACATCTTTTGTATCACTGATTAATTTTTAGATTATAAGAAGTGAAATGACTTGGTTGAAATTATGAAAACATAACTTTCTTACACTAACAATGTATAAAAATGTACTGTAATCCTGCCTTCTGTAGTAGTTTCTTAAAAACAAACTGAAACAAATAACAACAACAAAACACTATAGTTGTTATTGTTACATTAATTTACTGCGATAGAGGTAGTCCGTCATTTTCTGTTTTGTTTGGGTCTTTGTGTTTGTTTTCATTAACTCTTCCCGATTTTCTTCCAAAGTTTATACCCTGTTTAGGACATTTTCTAATAGTTCGAGTGCTTCTTTTTATTGAATCTCTTTTTACTAATTTTAAAATATTGCTCCCTATAAATGTCCTATTAACTCTAAAGAACAGTACTTAAAGCGAAAAGTAATATTCAGGGCAAATATTATCCTTCTCATCTTCAACCCCCAGTGTATGTGTTGAACACGGGCAAACAAACACTCCCGATAGACTTCTCATCAAGACTTGTTTGGAACGACTATCATGCTTAATTTATATAAATTGAAATTAAATCCTGGGTAAATGCTTTGGGAAATTGGATTTAATTCCTGTTGAATTCAACATATTTTGAATTGCATGATGCTGGTTAAATCATTTCATTTGATCTCATTAAAGTCAAGGATCCTTGTATTGGGGAGAGGTGAGTGGTTGGGTTGTTAGGAAAAGGGACCATAATCAAATAACCACAGTTTGATAATTCAGTTAAACTGTTTTCAAATATCCACATAATGATTCAAACACTTGACCTTTATGGAGACATTAATAACTCTGAAGCTTCTGGCAAAAGGGATACAGAAGGTAGAAAGGGGACAATCATCAATTAACAGGAATTTGAGAGGTATATATTTTGTTGACTAACAGCTATAACAGTTATCTATATGGCAAAAATCATTATATATTAAATTTTAAGTATCAAACAATTCTACCTTTTAGTATATTTACTTTCTTTTTTTCTATGCATATTTATTTATATGTATATGTAGTCTAATTTAATATAGTTATGTTATATTTACATTGTTACTTAATTTAGCCTGTGTGATTCCCCACATTATTAAATAATTAATGAGCCAATAAATATGTAAATTTGAAATCAACACTGTGTATTCCACTCTATGGATTCTACTCTAAGGGTACAATAGGAGTTTTTTAGTCAGTTACCTAATTCTAGTCATTTATATTTGTTCAGATTTTCTTCTAATTAGTGCTGCAGTGGATAATCTTGTTCAACAGCTTTTTGCAAATGCCTTTACATTACTTCATTTATTTTTCTTCATGATTCAGGGCTTTTAATTTTTAAAATTTCTTTTTAGTTAAGAATAGTTGGTATACAGTATTCTATTAATTTCAGGTGTATAATATAGTGATTCAATATTTATGTACTTTACACTATGAGCACCACACTAAGTCTAGTAATCATCTGTTGTTGTTCAAACTTACAAAAATACTAGGGACCCAGTGCATGAAAATTCATGCACTGGAGTGGGGGGTCCCTCAGCCTGTCCCCTCTCACAGTCCGGGAGCCCTCAAGGGCAAGAGGCATTCAGGTGAAGGTGACGCCCCCATCACAGCTCTGCTGCTGCCACTGTCGGCAGCACAAGTCTTGGCTGGCCCTGGTTACCTGATCCTTGGGCGGCCCTGGGTGGATGGGCCACCGCCATTCGAGGCTTGCCTGCACCTCAGGCCAGCCCTGGGCAGCTTGGGGGTTGAGAGGACTGGGTGCTGCCATCTTTGAGGGCAGGGCAGTCAATTAGCATATTCCCTCCTTATTGGCTATGGGTGCCACCATCTTTGAGGGCAGGAAAGTCAATTACCATATTCCCTCCTTATCGGCTGTGGGTGCTGCCATATTTGTGACAGTGTGAGGGTCAATTAGCATATTTCCCCTTTATTATATAGGATTATTGGCTATATTCTTCTTTACCCTTTTTACCCATCCCTCACCCACCACCCCTCTGCAATTTTAAAAATTATTGTTGAAAGAATACAGATGCAACCCTTGTTCTCTCCATTGACCCCTTCTAGCCCACCCCCTAAGCCCTGTCCCAGGACTTGAGTACTCTATTGTCTGTGTACATGGATTATGCATATATGCATATAAGTAGCTCCATATCTTTTGAGAAATCCTGGTAAACAACAATGTCAACAGGGAAACTGTTGAATAGTAAGTGAAGGAAGTTATATTCTGAAGACAATTCACTCACACATTTCAACAAATTGATTGCCACTGGTAGTCTAAAAGGAGTTCTAAACAGTCTTATCCTAAATATGATACTATGTATTGGTAAATGGATATTTTGAGAAATATATAAACATCTAATCATCCAGATATCAATCCATTCCTTGAAATATTAATTTCTTTAATTATACCTTGCTGAATAAAAGAATCCATGCATTTCCAAATCTGTAACATTTATTAAATTGCTTAAAGAAGTAACTTTCTCACCTGGAAAGATAATAGTGCCTTGTTAAATCTCAATTATCCATGCTAGTGGAAAGTAATCTGTCTGGGGATTTTATCCACTGCTGTAGAAATCTTAGAGGTCAGAAATGAAAGAGCCTGGGGAGAGTTTCCAGAAAATGAGATTCTCAGGAAGACTCTAGGGATTTGGGTTATGAATTCACTTTCTTATTTTGCACTCATGGATAAGAATGAGAAGTGAAGAAATTCTGTGTAAGTTTTCTCTGATGACCAATAGGTAACTATGGTTGTAATAATTCAGAGCACACTAGGAGGGCTACTAATCAAAGTGATTTTTACTTTCATTTGGGAAATTATCAGCAAAGTTCCTACTATGTGCATGCACAGTCCAAGGTACTAGGGTTATAAGGTGAATGAGATGGACAAGGTACCTGATTCCATGGTGCTGAAATTCTATGTTGAGGATGAAAAATAATAATTTTGATTTAAAACATTGAGATATCCAAATTCCTTTATTTTTGTGAAGAAAATAAAAGAGGGTGATTTTATACAGAGTGATTGCAGCTAAGAGACAACCTTAGTCAGTGGTCAGGGTAAGCACCATTTGTGTAAAGTCTATTGAGTTGAGATTTTCATGAGAAGTTGTTTGGAGTGTTTTCACTGAGAAAGTGAGTTGATGCTATTTTCATAAAAATGTTACCCTGGCTTTTGTGGGGGAATGGTTGGGTAGGACGAGAGTAAAATATAGGAGAGCAAGTTACCAAGCTATTGCAGTAGTTCAAAGAAAAGCTAATGTGAGAAGAAATCAGATGAACTTCTGGGCCTAATAAGCCATTTGATTCACACATGCCCTTGGGATGTGGACAAGATGGCATTCAGATAACAAGTTGTAGGCACACCTGGGTGCAGATGGGAGCATGAGGCAGGTTATGAGGTCTGTGGAGCACACAAATTAAACAGGACAAACACAAACAACACAAAAAGATGAAGAAAACTGTATTGTCTTGGGGCATGATTCAGAACCTTGTCTGAACATTGGAATCCTCTGTCATATTTTAAAAAGTGCTGCCTAACTCCTACCACCATCATCAGACCACTGCACACACAGCCTAAGATTCTGACATATTTGGTATGGAGTGTGGTTAGACTTTTTAAAAGGCTACCTAGTTCATGCTAATTCACAATTCTCTCTGAGAAACATTGGTCTGGGCAGAACCCAGAATGGTCAGTGGACACAGTGAGAAGGGGAGGAAGGAAAGCAAGCTGTAGGTGAACTGGGTAGTGGTACACAAAAAGCATCATAAATTCTTAAACTCAGGATAGCCTTCAGATGTCCGATACTTAGCAGGAAAGGTGCTTCCTTACCACAGAAGGCCTCCAGACTCAAGCAAATGTTTGGTTTTTACAAAAGATTTCTCTACTTTAGGGGCTTTTATATGTATGCAAATAACACCTTTAAATTCTCTTCTGCCCTTTTAAATTTCACCATGCACTTAAAAATGCATTTGTAACTACAGCACAAAAATTAAACTTCTTACATAAAGACATTTATGGATGCCATTATACATCAAATTAGTATTGATTTGTAAATACTTAGGTCAAGGCTGGTACTAACATAAAAACAAATTATATTCCTCTATTACATATGAAATACCAGCTCATTTTATTTTCACTGAGCTTAATGTATATTGAGGAAAAGTCATAATCTGTAATTTATTTTTTTTAAATTATGAACCCCATTTTAATCAGTTATAAAGATTACTGTTTATTGTGTAATTTGGAAATGTTGGAAGAAAGATGGCTGTGTCTTAAATATAAAAGTTAATTTAAAACAATTTAAATGACATGAAAGAAATTGCTCTTTAAGCAAAAGTGTCTGTAATACTTGATATTAAAATATTGCATCCCCAATGTTCAAGGCTATTTAATTACTCGGCTGAGATTTTTGCTAGCAAATATTTAAGTTTCTTTTCTCTCCTTAAATTGTTATATTTGTTTTGGAGATGAACTTTGAATAAATAGGGTTTTTTTTTTTCTGGATAATCTGCTCAGGAGTAATTGATGAAAAAACTGGAGTAGGGTGGGATCAGACAGGGAACCCTTCATTTGATATAAATGTCAGGTCATTAGTGTTTGAAGCAACCTTTCAATTAGCACATCACTCACTCAGAAGCTCTAGTTCTTAGAAATATTTTATATAACTTTCACACTTGTTAAACTTTTCATGCATAGTACATTTATTTTGCTATTTATTGTATTAGGCTCCATTGATTAAAAAAGATCTTAAGAGGTAAATTTGCAGCAAAGAAAATGAGTATATGGCTTTTATTTGTTTTTTAATCTTCACCTCGGATATGTTTTTTTTTCATTGATTTTAGAGAGAGAGGAAGGGAAGGTGATGGGGGGGGGGGCATTGATGTGAGAGACATTGATGTGAGAGACACTGATGTGAGAGAAACATTAATTGATTGTTCCTGCATATGTCCCAACCTGGAATCAAACCTGCAATCGAGGTATGTGCCCTGACTGGGAATAGAGCCTGCAGTCTTTAGGTGTATAGGATGACCCTCCAATGGCATATTTATTTCTTAATGTTATTTTTAATGTTTTTCAGTAGTATTTCCTACAGATAACTTTTTAAAACTGAAATGTTAAAGTGTTAAAAATGGAAAGAATAACTATAAGATAGAGCCACCAATTTCCTCTATTAATATAAATTATAGAGTAAGAAACTCAAAGACAAGTGTATTGAATTGAATTTATTTTCTGACGTTTTATTCGTTAACTCTTTCCTACAACATATTTTCTATCTCGTTAAAAACAAATGCAAAAGTTAAAGAATCTCTCCCTTATAGCAAGAAAGAATACAAAGTAAAATATCCTTGCAATGTATCTACTTAAAAGTTTAAATATTTTAGTAACTGGTGAATAATCTTAATATTAATGATTAAACTAAAATATAATTATTGAAGCAAAGTAGTATATTGTATGAAATTTATCTCATGGAATTCATCTAAAAATTTTAAGTATCACCTAATTGACATTCTGGTTCAAATAGTGATAAAATTCTCAGGATTTTAGGCATTACCATCATTAATGTCCCCTTCAATTCTCAATACATAAAACCATGCCTCAGTTAAAGTCAATCTTTTCTCTAATGTATATATTAGCTAAAGTGCTCTACTTAACATTTCATCTGCCAGGGATCTGACTCAATTCCATTCTCCATAATATTGTCTCATCCCTGATCTTCCAACCTCACTGGTCTAAATAAAGTTGTCCTATTTATTTATTTAGTTTTAAATATATTTTTATTAATTTCATAGAGGACGGGAGAGATAGAAACATCAATAATGAGAGAGAATCATTGATTAGCTACCTCATGCAACTCCCTGTTCCTCCCCCACAATGGGGATTGAGCACCCAACCTGGGCATGTGCCCTGAGTGGGAATGGAACCATGACCTCCTGGTTCAGAGGTCAAAAGATCAACCACTGAGCCATGCTGTTTGGGCAAAGTTGCCCTGTTTAGTCACTGATGGATTATGTGCCTAATAAATAAAGATCCTCATTTTACTGAATGTTCTCATTTAACTTTAGGTTTGATAGAAGTATTCCTATATATTTATATTCAGATATGATAACTATAAATAAACATAGCTTTTTACCCACTATATACTCATAAACAGTGTCATTTCTTTCTTGTGTCAATACAGGCCTTCAACATGTTGGGTAACACTCTGGATTTGTGTTGTTTTTATCTCTGGAGTTAATTTTTTAAACTAATTATGTCAATGAAGTGAATCAATCTAAGACAATAGGATTCCCTTTATAAATTATAACATATATTACAAAGGCTGGTTAAAAGTTTGAAAAACTTAGTTTCTCATATCAAGCATGAATTGAAATCAAGGTTTTCATATTCATTTCAATGATTTCCCAACTGTATAGGAGGGAAGAAAAAAATTATTTTCTTTGCAACATTTGGAAAGCTTATTATAAAGGGCCAACTTTCATTTATAATAATAAAAGCATAATATGCTAATTAGACTGGACAGCCCAATGACCTGATGTGATGTCATTCTGGTCATCCTTCTGGACAAAGCCATGGCAGCAGGAGCTGAGGCAGAGGCGGTTAGGGGTGATCAGGCAGGCAGGCAGGCAGGCAAGTGGTTAGGGGCAATCAGAAAGGCAGGTGAGTGGTTAGGGGCAATTGGGTGGGCAGGCAGGCAGAGTGGTTAGAGGCGATCAGACAGGCAGGCAGCCCAGCAGTTAGGAGCCAGTGGTCCCAGATTGTGAGAGGGATGTCCGAAGGCCGGTTTAGGCCTGATCCCGCAGGGATCCCTGCGGGATCAGGCCTAAACTGGCAGTCAGACATTCCCTGAGGGGTCCTGGATTGTGAGAGGGTACAGGTCGGTCTGAAGGACCCCTCCCCCCGTGCACAAATTTCATGCACCGGGCCTCTAGTATAAAATTAGTTCTTTTATAAACTTGTTTTATAAAAATACTAGTGTCCCAGTGCACAGATTTGTGCACTGGTGGGGTCCTTTGGCCTGGCTGGCGGGGATTGGGCCAAAACTGGCTCTCCAACATCTCCTGAGTGGTCCTGGATTGCGAGAGGGCAGTTCTTGGGTGACACACCTCAGAATTGGGCTCCCTCCTCTCTGGTTCAAGTGTGTCACCCGAGAACCGCTGCTGCAAATTGACCGTAGCTTGGCAGCTTCTGCATTGAGCATCTGCCCTCTTGTGGTCAGTGCGTGTTATAGCTACTGGCCAGTCGGCCAGTCACTTAGGCTTTTATATGTATAGGTTTCCATCGCACTCTCAGGTTGATTACAGATATAGACAATGAAATTAAGTTTATAGATTTTAGTGTAAAGGTGTGATCATTCATCTCTGTGTTAGAATTCTTTCTTTTAAAAAGAATACAGCAGGCCCTTAGCAGTTCTAAATTTTCTGGGAGATAATTAATTGTTGGATCAGGCAGAAGTGATTTCAGCAATGTCTTCCATTCCCAGAAGTCAGGACCTTCAACAGTTCTGGATGTTTTCTTGTATTTGGAGGTCTACAGCCCAAGGCCTTCATCATTGGAAAAGGCCAAAGTGCTTCTACTGTGGACACCGACCATATTCTCCCTGCTCATGATAAAAAAATGAAACTGTCACCAGAGCTTGTGCACTTGTTACAATGGAACCACATAAACCATGTTATAAAAGCTAAACTCCAGAGTAATATCCAGAAGGATATCAAAAGGACAATGCCTGGGGTGGTATAGGTGGGACCAGAGGGTCTCATATATAGGTTGCTCACCTGTGTTCAGATTTGGCCACATTAGAGTTTATAAGTGAGTGTTTGTTCAGAGGATGAATTACACTTATTGAAATATATTCCATTTGTGTCCTGTAATACAGGAACAAATAAATTAGAAAATTTTTGTTCAAAAATAATTTTTGAAGAGTTGTGGGGAAAAACAATTTCTCCCAAACAAAAATAATAATAAAAAACTGACAGCTTATAGTCATTGATCTAGGCCTTTTATGAATATTCTAATTATCATTAAAACTCTACATGGTAAGTGTTGTTATTCTTATTTTTAAATGAAGAGTTGAGATTTATTGATATTATATAATTTGTCCCAGGTTACATTGCTAAAATTGTATCAATAATTTCAGAATAGGTATTGTGTCTAGCTATCTCAGCATATAAAATGCAAGACATAAATACTTGAAGCTATGGTTATAAATTAGCTGTGGTATAATCATTTTGACTTATAGACTGGACTGTGGTGAGTGTCCATTTATATTATAGGTGATTAAGAATTTGCATTTCAAAGTAAATTGCCAGATATTTAATCAAAGGCTTATTTACTACTAGTAATAATAATAGCAATAATGAATGTTCAGTCATTAATTTAGAATTCTAGATGGTTACCTGCATCCCAGTTTCCTCATCTAAAAAATGAATAATAGGAATAACTATTTCATGATCTCATGAATTAAATGAGATAATGCAAGTAGGACAATGAATAAAGTGCATGAAAATAGTAAACGATAAATATAAGTTATTATTTTTATCTAATGATGAGGGAGAATTTAGAAAATACATAAAAGCAAAATGAAGAAAAAAATCACTCCTTGACTACCTCCCAGACACGGATCTTTTGAAGGGTATAAAATACTTTCTTTTAAAATACTTTTAGCCCTAGCCAATTTGGCTCAGTGGATAGAGTGACGACTTGTGGACGAAGGGTCCCTGGGTTTGATTCTGGTCAAGGGCATGGTACTGTGGTTGCAGGCTCCTTAGGCCCTGGCTCTGGTCAGAGGCAACAAATCAATGTGTTTCTCTCATATCACTGTTTCTTCCTGTCTTTCCCTCTCCTCTCGTCCACTCTCCCTAAAAATCAATGGAAAATATCCTTCAGTGAGAATTAACAACAACAACAACAAATATATATATATGTTTTTAGAAAGTTTCTTTGTAAAGTATGTGTTCTAACAGTTATAATCATAATCACATATCCGGTTTACTGCCAATTTTTCAATTGATATTGTTACTTGAACATTTTTAATGTTTTTACATAGTCTACAACAACATCATTTTTATCAATGACAAAGTATTATATCTGATAAAATATTTTTGCTCAATTTGTGGACTTGGGTTTTTAGACTGGTTATTAACATTTCATTTTAACAAGTAATATGGCTAAAGAGCTTTGTGTAGCAAATGGTTTCTATATTCAGAATGGAGTTTTTCTTTGAATTCATGTCAACTTGTGGTACTTGATCTCCAGATATGTTTCTGCTTAGTGTTTAATAAAATCTTTTGTGATATTCTAGCCTGATTCAGCTGTGGCAGGGACCAATAAGAGGAGGTTTTCTCCTTCTTGACTTATTTCCTCTTCCACAAACTTTTAGCTTCTGGGTTTTTCCACCAGGAAGGATAATCAGAAAATTATTTTCAATGCTTTTAAATGAACTATAATGGAGTTAGAGTCATTGTTATTTGAGGGGAAAGGGTATCATTTTTTTCTTCATGTATTTTTGCAGCCGTGCCTCAAGGGTATTAAGCTCACATTTGTGTTATACTTTTTAACTTAACTGTAAAGCCTTACATTTATTTCATTATGTTTAGTCTTATTTTTGGCTTTTATCTAGTTTGGGGGATTAGAAATAAACATAATGATTCTTTTATTCACTAGCTGTTGCCCTAGAGTTATGTTATTTGCAAATTCAAAAACATTTTCTGGATTCCCGGCATCATAAGTAATAAGTGTATTGAGACTGGTTACATTGAAATATAAAGCTGTGATGTGAACATCCTAAGGGACCCCTCCGTTATCCGTATTCCAGCTGTTGGCCACTACTCAACATTTATCAACCTTGTAAAGATAATTTCATGGGAAGCTTTATTGAATATCTTACTAGAATGGAAATATAACATAATATGTCATTCCTATGATCTACCAATGCAGTTATTCCACTGAAAAGGCAATGGCATTATATTGACCTGATATCAATGAATGGCATAATGGTGGTTTTCAGTAGCTAAAATACCCTTTTTCAAGTGTCTGCAAACTGATTTATTATTTTTTTACTCTTTTGCTTTTTTATTGCTATACCTTATCTCCTTCCAACATTAATTTGTGAGTTTTAAAAGGTATTTCTTCATATACATTCTAGGAATGTTGCCATAATGACTTGATTCGTACAGTGTTTAATCTGAACAGACTTCATAAAGGAAATTAGTCTTGAGCTGTACTTGGAGGAGGAAAAGATATGTAGTTTGCTAAACTCAGTCAGAAAATGCATCTTACCAGGAGGAGCAATATGGGCTCAGTGGAGTCCAGGTGTGTGAGCAAACGAGTCATTCTCTAGGGATAAGCCTTTCTGTGTCTGTAGTATATACTTTATGCCTCTCCTGCATATCTCTTATTTTTTAGCACTAATCAAAACTTTTATTAATAGTAAAATAGTTTTTATTTAAAGAACACAATACTATTAAAGTTTCACTGTATTGTGTTCTTTAAATAACCTGTCAAGTGAAGAAAGACTTTTACCTCGTTTTTCAAATGAGGAAATGGAAGTCTTGGTTGGTTAAGTTCTTTCCCGGGATTTGCGTTGTGGTGTAGACCAGAACCAGAGTGGTAATTTACTCCCAATGCTCTGCAGAGTCTGTTCTTTCTACGGCGCTACATTTGCTGCTACAAAACAAAATCCTGGCATTTGCCTCCTGAGTCCAGGCAATGAAAAAACATTTTCCTTCTTATAAGCATGCATCTGTATGTTTTTATTTATTCATTTGTTTATTCTGGATTTAGGTATTGTTTGTTTCCCTGTACTAGAGGTTTTGGTTAATGAAATGTTTAGTAAAGTAGGATATGCCACCCTCTTAGATTATCATCCTGATTAGTACTTAGAGAAAGAAAGGATAGAACAAAAAGATAGTTTAAATCACTTTAATGCTCTCTCCAGATGTCTAAAATTTTTAGGGTTATTTTAATCTTCTCCTGAGATTTTCTTCTATTTTTCTTTTCATTTTGAATCAAGGTCACAGTATTTTGTCATTGTTTCTCCTCAGAGCTTTGAATAGGACCTGGATGTTTACTTACATTCCTACTTTCTGTGAGTGTGCATATGTCTGTGTGACTGTATGTGTGATAAAAAATGTATGTTGTAGTGTTTTGCTCCAAATTGAAAAGATATTAAAATGCAGACCCTCTTGCTTTTTAAGCATTTCATTCTTCTTTTCACAAATGTAGGCATTTCCCCATCACACAATTTGAAAAAGACCAAGCATAAAGGGGGGTGAGTGTTAATATTTTTCTCTAGACATTTTTGCAGCTCTAGCTATTTATGAGAAATTAAATTATATTTTGTAGTTTTATATGAAAGAGACTGCTTATTGAATAATAAAAATTTGGAAATAGAAGAACTATCACATCTACTGTCCTCTTTACGAATGATTTTCTCTAATAAAACTTAACTTTAACCTTAGAATATGATGTAGCTTATTAACTTAGAGAGTGTGCCATAGAATTATGTCAGTTATGAAAATGGTAATATTCATCTGAGTTTCATTTTCCTTTTGGTTCAGCTCTATCTTTCATAGGGCCGTTGTGTCCTGCCTGCTGGTTGTGTGCTTTCTGACAGAAAGTGATACCTGTTGTTTTTACTGTGGGGACAATAGAGTATCTTGGAGTTGTGCAGTTTATAACCTGTTCAACTGTACACAGAAGCTTTGCAATGCATGCATTTTTCCCTTCACACCAATAACTTACTGCCTCTCTTAAAGTTAAAACTACATTTTATATTTTGAGACCAACTCCCACAGTCCCCTTATGAGGGTTTCTCTGTGACTTGTTTAAGAAGTTTTATATCTTAATAAGCATCAAGTTTTTAGTAAGGCGAAACTGGGCTGTGGGTAACTTCTGCATACAGAAAAGTCTGTTGAACTTGGAGAGCATGGTTCCATCCCTACCTGGGAAGAACCTGACCCTTGAGTAAGATTCGTTTCAAGACATCACTGCTCTGAGAGCCAGAGGAAATTGAAGTTCCCTTTCCAAGGGGCTTCTACTATTCTGTGTCTCATAAGTCTTTATTGTAAAGAATGTTGTCTCTCCTCCTTGGGGTCATCTCTTCTGTGATAATTATGAGCATCCCCGGGTATCACTGGAATTCATATGAGTCCCCTTTGGAGAAGGCAGACGCCTTTAACTGCTATCAACCCCTGAAAAGAGGGGGTACAATGATTCCTGGAAAGTTCAAAGTCCAAAGAGGCTCCTGAATTGACCTCAACTGCTACCACTCTAATGAGTTGCTGTTGGCCCTGTGGTGATGTTGGCATCTTTATTAGATTCTTAGGGCGGCCATAAAAAGTACCACAGATGAGTGGCTTAAAAACACAGGCATTTATTGTATCATAGTTGGGGAGGATTCTTCCTTTCCTCCTCCAACTTCTGGGAACCCTAGGTAATTGCTTGGCAACATAACAGTCTCTGCCTCCGTATTCATATGGCTATCTTCCCTCTGCGTATGTCTTTGCCTGATGGTCTCATCTCTGTGTCTCTCTGTCCAAATTTTCCTCTTCTTGTAAGGACACCAGTATATTGAATTAGGACTCACCATAATAAGTTCATCTTAACTTGATTACACTTGCCAAGATTCTCTATCTAAAGTCACAGTTCTGGGGGTTAAGTCTGCTACTAACTATTTGAGAGACAAATTCAACTCATAAGAACATGTCTGAACTCCATACATTGCCATTGTTGTTAGTGCAAATTACAATGCCATCTAGAGTCATTATGGAGGGAGAGAGACAGTTTTTATACTCAGTTTGGGCACTGTACACCAATTAAGGCTGGGTTTCAAATTGATGCTCTTTAAATTAACTCATTTAGCCTCTTTTCCTGGGACAACCTATACTGAGGCACAGAGAGGAGAAGCCCCGTATCTTCAGCATCACAAACTCAGGAACCCTCTCCCCCCACAATCTTTGACTTGGGGTAGGAGCCCATACATAACTCTCATCTTTTCCTACCATCACATACTTCAATTTAAGAAATTTTCTACATACCATGTTTCTGGCTGCAAGTTAACATTCTATTACAATTAATAACAGCAGTGATTACATTTTACAGTAATGATTACATCTTCCATTGAGTGATAGAGTGCTCTCACTAAATGTTTTCTCTAAAATGCATTACTCGAGCTTTGAACAATCCATTTGTTTAAAAAAAACAACAGCAGCAAAACTCTTTTGGTTCTGATCCTATTTGAATACTTGCCTTAATTTGCTTAGAGCTTCATCTTCCTACTGTGGAAAATATTGTACAGATCCTATTCACAAGACTCCCCATTTTCTTCCCGAGACTTTCTTTATGAACTTGAAGAATTGGGCAAGTCCTCCTTGAATGCCTTCAGTCACTGGTCTCTCTATTCTGACTTATGAATATTTTACCGATTCCTCTCTTATGTTACCTGTATTTCATTGCTGCATCCTATCCTCTGAACAGTAAATCCCAAAACACCTATCTCCATGCTAGGCTTTGTCTTTCAGATGGATATTTTTTTTATTTCTTAAGGAAACACAAAAATAATCCCAGCATAGAAAATGATTTTTAATGCTTCTCCAAGGTCAAATTCTTTCTACCTATAAAAGTATATGGTTGGAGTAGGATTAGTTATATGATGAGATTTCAACATTCATATGGTTTTGGGGAAAGCATGTTTCAATTGTGGTAATTTAAGTTAATTTAGTTGTAAAACAGACAGATTCTGTTTCTCTACAAACATCAATTCTGGCCAAAAATTAGCATCTCCTATTTTTATATGGTTCCAGTTGAGGAACTGGAGTGCAGGTGTTTAATAACATATTCATAAGGACTCCCCAGTCTCTGTTTGTCATTGTAAAATGCTTTGGTTGGTTATTTGCACAATTGTAAGGCCCATTCACCTGCAGTTTGCCGCACTTGTTATCAGTTCTCAAGAGCATTTAATAAAGCCAAGGAGATAGGCAGAGGGGCCTTTAAATATTTTATAAAACAAAGACACTGAAACTTGCACAAATACAAATGTCCAGGAACCAAAAGAAAAGCAAATGTCATTTTTAAATAAAATTGAACCATGATCTCATTAAAAATAATTGCCAGTATGAAGCATATAGACAATAGAAATTACCTTTTGCTGTTTTCCTTAAATTTCTGTCTTTCCTCTAAGTTTTTAATAGAATGTTTTAAATATGCTTTGTATAGAGGTTCTGTTAAGATAAATGTAACTGCTAAATATAGAATCATGAATCTGTACAATTTACATAGCTTAAAACTTTTCATTTAACTTAATATATTGCTATTCTTAGTGTTATTTTAGTTTACTAGATTTTGTAAGTTGATTTTACTATTAGAATTTTTATTAACTATATTTATTTCCTTCTCTCTATTCTCCTCCCAGTTAATCTAGAGATTAATTATCAATTATTGAAATGGATTCAATGTTGCCTTTGGCTTACAGTAAGCACTTAATAAAGGTTATTTATTTATTTATGCTAACATCTAGTGGACACCTCCCTGGTTAAGTTATTCAACAAAAACTTAGTGCCTAATGTAGGAAAAATATTATTTTTATGTTACTTATCTACAAAGATGAATGATATATGGTCAGTAAACTCAGTGAGGCCATAATAAAATAAGTAAAGGCAGACAAAAATAGTAATAAGTGCAATTAAGCATGAGAGGTTGTATGATGATACACAAACAACAAAGACATGGAGAAAAGAAAGGTCTGGTAGTAGGATATTCATAGCAGCCTTGACAATCATGCCAGCATCAAAAAACTGACTTGTTTTTAGGCAAGCAGAGAGGAGAGAAAAGTTATTTCTAGCAGTAGGAACTGCATGCTCAAAAACATGGAGTTGTGAAAAAGCATTAACATATTTGAGAATCTCAGAGCAAGATACCGATGACGATGTGGGAGTTATTTCAGGAGATATAACTAAAAAGGTGAGCGATAGATGGACCAGGAAGAGCCTTGAGGCCAGCTAAGCAATTTAAACTGCATTCTGTAGGCAGCGGGGAGACATTAAAGGAATGTAAGCAAGTGGGTAAAATGACAAGTTTTGCATTTGAAGAAAGTCATTCTGAAAACATTGTAAATGATGCGTTGGAAGAAGTAAGACCATAGACAGAAGCTAGCAGGCTATTTCTGCAGCCCAGGTGAGAGATGCTAAGGCCCTGACCTGAGAACTAAGGCTATCCAATGGACTGGAGCATTAATTTTTGTTATGTGAAGAAAGTCTCCAAGACCAGTGCATTCTCTGTGGACAGATGTTTACAGTAAGACAAACACAAATAAACATTAACTCATAATAAATATATTCCAGGGAACTGAAACCTTTTGTTTCCATATCAAACCATTTTCTCACCATAAAAAAAAAAAAAAAAAAGTCAAATCAGAATCAGAATGTTGCCCTGGAATCAGAATAAGGGGAGCTAAAATTATAGAACATTTAATAGCTTTGGGCAAGCATAGCCTAGTACAGTCATCTTGCCAAAGGTATCAAAATACTTTGAGTCCTTGGCCACAACTCCCACCACCCATTTTCCCAGTAGGTATGACTTTGCCGGTGGGACCAGCATATAAAATAGTGTAAGGCCAACAGCTGAGGGTTAGTAATGCTGAGATTTGTCACTTTAACTTTATTTTCTCTGCTTTTGTTGCTCCCTAATCCACTTTATGAGTGACATAGTTTTATTTTCTTCTTTAGCTACTTTAACAGTCAGATTATAACAGTCTTCTAAACTCTAATCTAGATGATGTATGAAGGTGACTTTATATATCCCTGTTGCAAGGGCTATCATATTGACTTCCCCCAAAATAATATTTTAAAATTTCTGAGGAAAACTGTATTGTGGTTACCCTTCCCACCCTCCTTTAAAATTCTACCAACTTACTATCTTGTGAAATCATTGTATGTGGTTTTCTCAATGAAATTTCTATGGATTAACTCCACAAGCAGAAATCAGTTTTAGGGTAAGCTACTTGAACTAAATATAAAACATCAATTGACGATGCTTAAACAGCATTTATCCAAAAATACAATAGCCTACAGAAAGATAAAGAGTTTGTACAACCAGGCTTTTGATGACTCAAATGAAAATTTGTCCACCTTAATTTTAGCATCATATAATGGACTTGTCATTTTGTTAAAAACTAAAGACCATGTCTCTCCCATATAGAAAAGAAGTGGGAAGAACCATTTTTGTAAATGCAGTTATATTTTAAAATATTGGGTGATTTCTACATTCTGAAAGAGTTACAGATTATTAAAAAATCATAATTTTGGCAGGAATTCCTCACAACTATAGCTGACAACTTCTATTAATATATGAAATAGGAGCAGAGTTAAGAGAGAGAGAACAGAAAATGTTCTGTAATAAGATGAATAGTTGCATCTGAAACTTGCATGACATGAGAAAGTCATTAACATTTAGGTAGTTGATGAGATTACCTTGAGGAATACCACATTGAATGGGTGAACAGAGGCAGACAACCCTTCTCCCTCAAAACCATTGTGTAGAAATAGAAAGATTGGAGACAAACCAGGATCGAGTGCTGTCATAGAAACTAGAATAGAGAAGTTAAAAAAGGGAGTAGAGAACATTGTCATATGCTTTAAAAAAGTCAAAATCTAGATTGATGAGTGCCATGAGAAAAATATGTTCAGACACCAATTTAAATGCTTTACATGTAATAACTATTCCCTGTAGCAGCCTAATGAGATTTGTGTCTCCAATTAATAGATGAGGAAACTAAGGTACAGAATAGAGAAGCATTTTTTTTCTAAGGTTATACAGTTGGTAAGTAGTGGAGTCTAACTGTGAACTACATAGTCTGTCTTGGGAGGCTGGAAATCAAAATGCTATTCTGAAACTCAATCAGATCAAAGTAGTGATGAGCTTGGACACTAAAAGCACAGGTGCCTAGCCAATGTGTCTCAGTGGTTGAGCAGCGACCTATGAACCAGGAGGTCGAGTTTCGATTCCTGATCAGGGCACATGCCCAGGTTGCCTGCTTCATCCCCAGTTGTTTCTATCTCTCTCTTCCTCTCCCTCTCTGAAATCAATAAAAATATATTAAAAAAAGAAAGCATAGGTGAAAACTTGCACATGTATCTTTCCTCTGGGATTTAGGAAAAATAGGTGACTTTATATTCTGATGTGGAAAAGTATGGAAGAACAGAACAGAGCAGTAAATTAATGTATTTTTCACCTGACATCTTAAATTGTCATGTCTAAATGGGAGATAAGTTGAATAGGAATAATGGAGAAGAGTTGAAGGAGGATGAAGTGGGCTCCCTGTTAGGGCCTAAAGAAAAGTGAGCAGCTATGCCATTATTCTTAATGATGAATATGCCTCTGAGCCACCTAGAAACATGTTTAAAATTGCACAAGCACACCTAAATACCGTCCCTAGAGATTCTGAGTCGGCATGAGCTAGGGCCTGGAAAATTTGAATTTGGGAGATCGCTGGATGATTGTGAAGTATTCTCTTGTTTAAAAACCTTGCATACAGAAATCAATAGGTAAAGTGAACCCATGTCCAGCATGGTCAGTGGTGAATCTGAGGGGGGCGGGGTGGTGAAGGATTAAAGAAGACAGACAAGAGAATACAGTTGGGGCCAGGTGGGACACTGTTCTTGGATGAAGAGACAGTGCCACAGCCTGTAAGCTGAGTCTTTATTTTTTTAAATTATTTTTTAATATATTTCTTTATTGATTTCAGAGAGGAAGGGAGAGGAAGAGAGAGATAGAGACATCAATGATGAGAGAGAATCATTAATTGGCTGCCTCCTGCACAGCCCCTAATGGGGATTGAGCCCACAACCCAGGCATGTGCCCCTGGCTGGAATCGAACCTGGGACCCTTTAGTCTGCAGGCTGACGCTCTATCCACTGAGCCAAGCTGGCTAGGGCTGAGTCTTATTTTATAGTCAGATCTCAGGAGGCAAAGCAAGGGCATGGCCAAGATGTTTACAATGTTCTCGAGAGTTTCAAACCTACTTAATTACATGCACCTGAGAACTTTATCAAGCTTTGTTTTGGCAACACTTGCTACACCTCCCACAGCCTACATCACTCAGCCACCTGGGACCACAGGTTCGGACCATAAGGTCAAGCTTACAACTATAGCCTTCGGCTATAATTGTGCTGGGAGGGCTTTGCCCTCTAAGCTTGGACCTTCACATGGCTTTGCCACAAGAGGACCGTGCCCTCTCATTAGTCTGAGGCTTGAACCTGTCCAAACACTGTAGCTGCTCTCCACAGTAAGGTGCTCATTATTAAAATAGACAAAGGAGGGACCTTAAGCAAATAAGCTGTGCTTGGAGAAACTGCCTGTATTTTTCAGTCTTACTATACTCTCTTGTACCTTCTGCATGTCCTAATTGGGGGTGTCTACACTTTATCTGGTTCTGTGTTCACGTTACTTTTGCTTACTCCTGACAGCTCAGGAGGTCATAGTTTAAGGCTGGGCCCCCTTTAGAGGAATTTACATGTCAGAAGAAGTCCTTACATGTAGAAAATTTTGCAAGTTTACCCAAATAAAACCATTTCTGTAAAGTGAAGGCTGATGCTCAGGGAAGGAGTGTCAACTTTAGCACAGATTAAGTGTAGGCAGCCATCTATGCATAAGACGATTTCCGAATCTAAAACCACATAACTCATTTATAAATCAGTAAGCTTTCCTTTCCCCCTTAATAATGAAACAGAAGTTTCTTCTGCTTCATAAATACTGTATTTAGTAATATTGTTTAAGGCTGGCTTTACATCTTCAGGCACAAATTGAACCTATAAAACCTGCTTTGTAACTAGCATAATGGGCAGTTGGGGATAGAGGGACAATATAATACTGGAAATATCTGATTTGGAAAAGAAATGCAAAAAAAAAAAAAAAATTAATACCCTTAACACATGGGCAAGAAAGCACCTATTAGAACATTACATGAGTTAAAGCAGCATTTTTCAGCACTTTAGCAAGCAAAGCACATTATTCTTTTGCTCCCTAGTGTTCTGATCTGATTCAAGTCTGCGGACAGCTCAGCTTCTTCCCTTGGCAGCTCCTAGGTACTTCTCATGCACTTTGAATCAGTAATGATGATGCCGGCAAGGATGTGTCTGGCAGGCTGTGCCCAGACCCTCGTTCACATTCAGCCAATTAACAGGCTCTCCCATCTGGACCCCAGTCTCCCTGTTCCACATCTTGTCACAGTGTGGTGGCTGAGACCAAGCCTGGGTTCTGCAGGCTTCAGATGCTACTAGGAAAGCCAAAACTGGCCACGCCCCATGATGTCTGACAAAAATGGGCTCAGCTGGAAATTGCTCTTCACGTGTTTTTCAAATGCCCACCCACGGTTCTCTGAGACAGTTTTGCCTTTGTGTCTGCTGGGGGGTTCCTCCTAGACTTCCAGCCTCAATTAAATACAAAAGCTTTTATGTAATACACACTGTCACCCAGCCTTTCTGCTTGTTCTGTGAAGGGATATGACTTGCACCAACTCAGCTCTTCGCTAGTTATCAGACTCTTGCTCTATGGGATCCCATGTAAACAATTTTGAATGATTCTTTTTAAATAGAAATGGGTTCCTTTCCCCCCCACCCCTTATTTTGACTCCACCTTCTGTATCACCCAAGCATGAACAGAATAGTAGAAAACGAAGAGAACAAAATGTGCTTAAGGAATATTTTGAAAATGTACATCCATTTTAGAAAATGTCTGTACCCAACATAAAATGTTAAAGCAATTTAGATAATTATTTTATTTGTTGGCACAGGTTAGTCTGTTGCAGGTCCTGTGTAGAAAGTGGACTACCCTCCCATGAGCTGCCCTGTCCATCAGATTCCCTTTGAATTATTATCGCTGGCCAATGGGAACACATTCTGAGGCTGCACTGCCACTAATGGACCATTTAACCCGTGATGTATCGTTGCTGATTCCATATCTCTTCATATAATAGTACAAGATGTGATTATCCTTAACAGTCTCTACTAAGACTCCACTTCAAAACCAATAATGCTTAAGCCAAGATGTTCATAATCACTAAAACACTGTTAAACTCAAAATAAGAAGTAAAGCCTAAAAATACATAGCACGGCATAAGCATTTTTATTTGAAGTATCAAGTATCATTCCCATGTCTGATTGATGGCCCAGTGAGGTCCTGTGGTAAAGCTATCAGGGAAAGCTGTAGGCAAACATGGGAAAAATAGAAGAAAAACAGATTCCAGCTGAGGCCATCTTAGCACAGCTCCTAATGGCCAGACTCCCTTTGGCTCACCTTGTTAAGCATCTGCCTGAAGCCCTGAAAGAACTCAGTTTGAGGCACAGCTGCTGTAATAAGCAGATCAGACCCACAGAGATTCCAGCTAGCAGATGGGGACTGGCTGATTGAGAGAGACTGAGCTAGTGTCTGGCCACCTATTGGAAGACACAGCATTCCTGGACCTCCCTCCCTGCACCCCCCGCTCCCCCCCCCACCCCCCACGCAGCAAACTCACACAGAAAGGAAACAGATAGGAAGAGAACTGATTCTTTAAAGGAATAAATATAAGGAAAATGTTAAGCCAAGCATTGCATGTGAGGGCAGATAGAGTCAATCAAGGATGTTGCTTTGCAACAGCCTATGGACCAGTAATCTTCCCAGAGTAAAGTGAAATAAAAATGAATGGTATGCCTGCAATATTTCAAATGTGAATTTAAAATGGTTACCACGAATGGCCTTTTAATAGTGATGCTAGTAGGAGGTCAAAAGTGTTATTTGCTTCTCACTGATGTTGCATTGCTACTGCCAAATTAACTTCTGAGTAGCAAGCGGATGCAAAAGGCAAATTTCAGGAAGAGGTTTGGACCTCTCTGGTTTACTCCCGTGCGATTACGTCTATGGTTCTCCTTAACATTAGGGCAATAGGAACTATGAACTTTACTTGGACTTTATCATCCTTTCTCAGAGCCCTGGACTTCTACTTGCTTAAAAAAAAAAGGTAAAATAGCAGAAGGGAGCCATTCCCTAGGCACTCTCATCCTTTCATAGACGCTTATAGAGGCTTCCAATTCAAGTCAGCTGCACAGTCGGAGATTAACATCATGCCCCGGAGACTGGAACTCCTCAGAACAGAAAAGGAGGTCCTGGCAGTTGCCCCAGCTACTGCCTTATGTCCCAGCCCTTCTGAAGAGTGACTGAGGATCTTCAACTAGAGAGGTGCTGGGCCACTGAGGTGATCTTTATTTTACAAGAGCTTCCCTCCTTCCTCTCTACACTCTTCTTTGCAAGTTTCTCTTCCTTAGATTTTTTTCTCCCAGCTATTTCACCTTTATAAGCTGTGTTGCATCTCTTGAAAAAGAGATACTGCTATTCTCTAGAATGTGGGCCTTTCTCCCGCCTATTATAGCGCTAAAAGTAGTGGTGTCAGAGGGAGGGGGTCACTGTGAAGCGTGGGGTGTGGGGAGCTGGTCTCCCCCTGGCAGGTTCTTGTCTCATGAAGCTTGAAGAATAAAGTTCACGGACTAAAAGAACTTGGGTAGTAAAAGGGTGGAAATGTATTGGAAGCAATACAGACTCCCATATAGGGAGGGCGTCCCAAGGGGATAACTCACTAATTCCCTCTTTTCTGAGGCATATAAAGGCTGTAGTTTTTTGTCTATTCACACTCTCTTCTAATTGGACCCCTTCCCCATTTTATGACCCTGTGCTTTTTTGATTGGTCTCTCTTTTGCAAAATATCAGCTTCAAAGTCCAAAACCCACCTGGTGCCCCCCTCATCCTCTCCCCCTTATCTTGTAACATTCCTCTATCTCCTGTGAAAATCTGTTTCCTTTTCTGCCCTCTGTGGACATGTCCTTATCCTCCGTGAAAGTTTGGTTCGTTCTTCCCCATACTTTGTGACTTTTCTTTATCCTCTGGGAATGCATGCCTTCCTCTCCCCTTATCCTGGGGCAGCTTTCTATTTTCTGCGAATGTATGTCTTTTGGCAGCTCCAAGCCCTCACCTATGCCTTCTTCCCCCATGGACCCTCTTTATTCCTAAGACTCCCTAAACCTGCCTATTTTATCCCTAAATTCCTTTCAATTGAATAGTAGCTTCAAAATATAAAAAGGCTTACAAAAAAATAAAGCAAAAGCTGATGCCTATCCCCTACAGGCTCCTCTGACCATGACAACTTGGTCGTTTGTGCACAAGGTGATGTATCTCTATGGACAGCAATTCCCTTGTCCAGCCCAATTATAGTGTCTTGTCAAATTCCATTCAGATTTTTAAAAATAACCCTTCCCTAGGACTCATATAACACATTTTCAAAGTTGCTTTAAACTGGATTCACAGTAATGGTTTTGAGATGATAATCTTCTATTGGACCTGGAAAGAACACTGGAGACTATATCATTCCCTTTATTTTAGGAACATGGAAACTGAGACCAGATTTTTATTAAGTGGCTTGACCAAGAGCTCACACTTTTTTTTAGGTAGAATTGCCAGCACTGGAATCCAAATTTAATGTCAATCTCTTTAAATCATGTTGTACCCATCAATCTAGCTCCTTAGTTGTACTGGAGAGGCAGCAGGCAGGTTAGCTCTTGTAAGACACACTGCAAATTGTATGCAATTGCTGCAGCACAGTGCAAAGGGTTATTGGAATTAGATGAAAGCATTTTAGGTAGACCACATTTTAGCTCTGTTTTTCACTGTGTTACTTGGGCCAATTATTTGACCTCTCTGTTCCTCAGGGTCTGAATCTGCAAAGTGGAAAGAATAAAATTCACCTCTTAAGGCTGAACTGAGGATTAATGGGCCCGAAAAGATGTGGTTTTACAGTACTAACCTATTGCCAACTATTACCTTTAGCTGGGGGCGGGTGGGGGGAACGGGTGGGGAACGCACAGCCCAGGGGCCCTGATGGCCTCCAAAATCATTTGGTCTGGACCTGCCAGGGCATCTGCAAGCAAGACTTGAAATTAAATAATCTAGAGCTTTTTTCATAGCGATGTAAATTTATATTAAGTGAATTATATTAAGCAAATGATGTAATAAATATCCAAATGGCCCTTGGCAGAAAAAAGGTTCCCCACCCCTGCTCTAAACAATCTGCTTTCTCTTAAAACACACACACATTTTATCAAATATAGTTTTCTATATTAGTAGTTTTGCGGGTATAACTATTTTCCTTTGTGTAAGCTGTAAGGTTTTTCAAATGAGCATAAAGAGTGCTTTTTATAAATGTGCTACTTATTACCCAATTCTAGGTCACAAATACAGATATAATATAAAATTAGACAGTTTACAATATATGCTAGTTCTGCCAAATAACTCCTCATTCTTTAAATTATTCTCATTTATTATCACTTTCTGTGTTCAATTTTTGAGGCAGAGAATTGCTTCTATTTCAACTTTTAATCAATTCTATGAGCAAACTTTATAAGTTATTCCATGTCATGCTTTGTTTAAATGTGTTCTTGTAATCCACTAATTCTGTTATTACATTGGAGGAAAAATTTATTGAATTTGACTGGCTGGATTTATTTTTCATAAGCCACACTACTTTATTGCTTTTGATTCCAATATCCTCTGGATAGTTACAGATTTTTCTTTCATAACATGTATTCCTTAATATACTCAGAATTGATATTATTGAGAGTAATTTCCGAGCTTGTTCTTCTAATGATGTTTGAAATGGATTACAATGTTTGGCCTCACATATTACCCCAAGTCACTGTAACTTCAAGATTAAATGAATGGTATTTCCAAATTAACCAACTATCGTGCTCCCTGGAATATATAGGACAGGAAACTTGATATTTTAGATTCCTGATTTTTTTCTAAATATAGTATTTATTACTTATTTTTTAATGTAAAGACGTGTTTTTTTCTATTGGGAGAAGGATAAATAGAATTGTTTTCCAATTTGCTCTCTACTGTATACACACATACCTACAAACATACTATACACACCAAATATACCCCAAATGAACCAAAAAACCAAAACCAAGAATCAAAACATCTTCAACTTGCATCAGTGCTTTGTATTTTGACCAACAGAAGGGATCTTCAGAGAAACTGCAAAAATCAAATTATTGAGAATGCTGAACAAATAATTTGGACCATTATTAACATACACCATATTTATATTACCGAAGTAGCCACAGCTGATGTTCTCCATTTCTGTAATACTTTGGAACCACATAGCTACTTTCTTAAATCTTGTCCATGCCAGCTTCCAAAAACCAGACAAGATTTCAGTTAGCTTCACTTTTGATCTGGAACATGTCCCTCTTCCTCAGTGTCTTCTGGTTTTGATGCTTTGCTATCCAACACTAACCAAAGGAACTGTTCATCTAACTTCCTAAGACTTGTGAAGCTGTTAGCACCAAGGTGACTCCCAGGGCACAGTGTTCCAGGAAGCATTTCTGTGTTTGCTTTGGCTTTTCTGTGACTGGTAATTGCAAAGGTGTTAGCAGAACGGAAAGCTTGGACTTTGGGATTGTTGAAATGAATAACTGTCCCGTCATCTTTAATCATGTTTACCTCTTCAATACCAGCTACAGTATTCACAGCAAGTTTTATAGAGAACCCTGAAGTTTTTTGTCATCACCTTCTTTCTTCGAGCTATACCCTTGCCTCCTATCTGGACCTGAGCCTGAGGTTAGGTAACTTTTCTTGATTCATGCTGTTGGTAAATCTGTGGCAAGAGCAAGATGGCCACGTCAGTTGAGACAGATATAGATGACAGAGGCCTATGTATTCTTGATATAAAATGTATATGTATTTAAATTATAATTTGGAAAATAGAGATAAGGAAAAAAAATTAAATTCACATTTTACCCAGAGATAATCACAGTATATTTAGTTCCTATCATTTCAATTATATGTATTGTTTGTGTACATTTTTAAAAAGTGATAATAAGATTAAACAATGCAGGTACGATAGCACGTTTTTAAATAACAAATCACAAATATATTTTCATGACATTTAATATTTTTCTATGACATGACTTTAATAACTACATAATGTCTTATTTTGTAGAATACTTCTTTTGGATAATTTCTATATCTTATTTTTCTATAAATATATATACTTTTAAAAAAATAAATGATAAATTTAGCCCCTATACAGAAGAATGATCATAACTTGTTTTTACTTGGTATCTGTTATGTGCTAGACATTTCATATACATATTCTTAAGTTACATACATTCTTTAATTTGCAAAGTAGGAATCTTATCTTCTTATTGTAAATTAGAAATACATGCATGGGAAGGGTCCCTAGGCTTGGCTGGCGATCAGGGCCGATCTGTGGGGCGACTGACGGGGAAATTCGGGGGGCCCCCACTGGCATCCACCTTGGCTGGCCTGGGGCCACCCACTCGCCAGCCCCACCCCCCACTGCCACAGCTGGTCGCTTCCCTCTACAGGGCAACTGGCAGGGTGATCGGGGGTGCCCCCACTGGCACCTGCCTTGACTGGCCTAGGGCCTGCGGGCTGGGGGCAGCTCCTGCGTTGAGCATCTTCCCCCTGGTGGTCAGTGTGTGTCATAGCAACCGGTCGTTCCACTGGTCATTCCACCATTTGGTTGATTTGCATTTTAGGCTTTTATTATATAGGATGAGGAAATGTATTACAGATTAAAAAATAACTCTAACTAGATTTTTTTTTAAACCAGTCAATACCCAGAAAGTACAGTAGTTAGAATTCAAAACCAGGTAGACTGATGCCAAAGCCTAAGTTCTTTCTGCTTCACCACCTTTGCCAGTAAGCTAAATGTCCACAAGGGAAATAACTATTGCAGAGGAAAACCCATTCTTAATTATTTGCTGTATCATCCCAATCCAAAAGACTATTTGGATTCTTATCTTATTGAAAAGACTTATTTTGTTTTAAATCCTCTTTACCAAATTGCAAAAACTGTTATTATGGCTCATAAAATTAATAATGTTTCTTCATTATTACCTGTTTCAAGTTTAATCAGCATATTTTAATAATTTTAATGAACATTATCTCTTGATTAAGGAAATTTCTGAAATATCTATCATTCTAATCTCCAGTAGCTTTTTAATCAGTCAACATTTCACAATGAATCAGTTATTACTTGGCTAATCATTGACATGAAAATTCACAATATTTATTCCCAAATTTGCAGAACTGTAGATTTTTTTTCACTTTTTGAATCAATTTATTATTTATAAAACATGGCAGAGTGAATAAGAGTATTTGGAAAAAATAAAAATAGGGAAAGGCAAAAAACAAAACAAAATTCACTTAGATCCATATGCAGAGATAAGCAAAACCAATGCTTGGTGTAGGTTTTATAAAATTGTTTATGTACTGTACATATACATTTGCACGTACATGTGCAGTGCCACTATTTAAAATTATTGTAAAAGTAATCTAATTACATGAGAAAAAAAACAACAGCATTGAAGAATATGAACTGAAAAGTCTTCTAGACATCTTTCCCTCATCCCTCTCTCTATATGCAGAAGCTTTTGACCATTTCTATGTTTAGTCTTCAGGTAGCTACCTTCATAACTCCAAATAATAACCTTGTAACTCCATTGTGAATTCATCAGTGGATCCCCAAAGTATAAAAGTAACTTAAGTTTATACTTAAAAGTCTGATTCATAGTTTACAATATATGTTAAATTCAATCCCATGGGGGGAGGGAGATATGTTGCAAAATGAAATATAATGGAATTTGAGCTATTTTTACCATCATTGTCAACTCTTACTTATGTGTATTAATGCAGTAAAAGGGTAACTCAGAAAGTTGAATAATTCCCAATCACATATATTTATCTTAGGAATGAATTTGTGATACATGTGAAAAGTTTCCTTTATAATTATATTGTTCTTAAACTAAATTTAATTTTATGTAACTGATGACCAGGGTCAATATTAAAATATTGGAAGTGGAGATGGGGAATAGTTTCAATAGCTGTGCATTATCTACCTATATTACCTAGAAATATAATTTGTTTAAAATTAGTATTTTTTTAGGCATGGCTGGTATGGCTCAGTTGGTTGGGCTCAGGAGGTTACTGGTTGAATTCCTGATCAAGGGCACATGCCCAGTTTGCTAGCTAGATTCCCAGCAAGGGGTGTGTAGAAGGCAGCCTATTGATGTTGCATTCTCACATCAATGTTTCTCTCTCTCTCTTTAAAAATCAATAAACTATTTAAAAAATAATAAAATTAGTATTTTTATTTAAATATAACTTAATTTTAATTTAAAAGAAGCACAATTCTGAATGAGAAAGGTACAAATATATGATTTTCAAAAACAAATTTTTAAATAAATTCAGGATATAACTGTTCTGATTAACAAAAGATAAACTAGCCAATCTAATTTAGAGTCATTTCCTTCTCTTTGAAACGTGGAGTTCATGGTGCAGATTTTCTCCTGGGTCCTTGTCCGATGAAGTTGAAGAATAAAATTTGTGGACTAACAGATTTCTTTAATAAAATGTAGAATTTTATTGGAAGCATATACAAACTCCATCTGGGCAGGGGTGTCTCCAAAGGGGACCCCCTGGGGAGGAGCCCCCAAATGGCAAAGGCCTATTCTCTCTCTCTCTCTTTCTAATGGGAAAAAAAAATCTAAATAATCTGAATCTCCTGATTCTGTCTCTGGTTTATAAAAGCTGTATTTTTTTTTCAATTTTGTTTTATTGCTTAGCAGTGGTTCTCAACCTTCTGGCCCTTTAAATACAGTTCCTCATGTTGTGACCCAACCATAAAATTATTTTCGTTGCTACTTCATAACTGTAATGTTGCTACTGTTATGAATCGTAATGTAAGTATCTGATATGCAGGATGGTATTAGGCGACCCCTGTGAAAGGGTCGTTCAACCGCCAAAGGGGTTGAGACCCACAGGTTGAGAACCGCTGGCTTAAAGTATTACAAAGAGTGTTACATATGTCTCCTTCCCCCCCACCCTTGACCTTTCTCCAACCTCTCCTACCCCCAGTGTCTTGTGTCCATTGGTTATGATTATATGCATGCATACAAGTCCTTCAGTTGATCTCTTATCCACCCACCCACAACCCTCCCTGGCCTTCCTGCTGTAGTTTGACAGTCTGTTCTATGCTGCTCTGCCTCTGTATCTATTTTTGTTCATCAGTTTATAATGGTCTTTATTATCCATAAATGAGTGAGATCATGTGGTATTTTTCTTTCATTGACTGGGTTATTTCACTTAGCATAATGCTCTCCAGTTCTATCCATGCTGTTGCAAATGGTAAGAATTCCTTCTTTTTCACAGCAGCATAGCATTCCATTGTGTAGTGGAAAGGCTGTAGCTTTTTGTCTGATCATGAACTTTTCTAATAGGTCCATTTCCTTAATTTTGAACCCCCATGCTTTCCTCATTGGTCATTCTGCTACATAGTATTAGTTTCAAATCTCAAAGCCCACATGGTGACTCCTCTTCCCCCTTATCCTGTGGCATTTCTCTATCTTATGTACAAGTAAGACAAGCATTTTGGCATCTCCAAGACCCCATCTGTGCATTCCTCGCCCATGGACCCTCTCTCAGTTGTCCTGGCTGGAGGTGTTTTATTACCCCTATGGCTCTCCCAGCTGGTCAGGTTAGGGCTGATTTAATTGCTCAGGCCAGAAATGCCTCCATCCTTCCTGGATCCCACTTCCTGTCTGCCTAATTAAGCTAGCTAGCTAACCTTTATCATTTTTACTCTACTTTTTCCCATCCTGCTGTCATCTAATAAATTGAAGGAAAACAATAAAACAATGCAGAAAGAATATTCTGTTTGTACCAAGTGACTTTGGTTATAAATATATACATTTGTTTTCAATGTTATGATTCCTTGAATGACCTAAAAATGTTTGATCCTTTGCCTGAAATTTAAATACTTTTCCACCAAGTCTTGGATTCCTGTTAAGAACCCATTAGTGATACTTTAGTATAATTTCTTATTCAAGTGAATATGTTATTAAAATGCATCTTTTTATTTTATTAAAAACCTGTTGTGCTAATTATTAGTATTACTAAATGTCATTAGCAGAAAGGTATTTAAAAAGTTCAAATATGATGACCTTACTCAAAATAGACATTGACATTAAATGTCTCCTTAGTTTGTAAGCTTATCTGCTATTTTTTATCTAAACATTCTTTTACCTCCAATTCTGACACCAACCACTTAAACTAAGTAGAGAGACACTCTCTCCCACTTTGTCCCAGATCCTGTAACTTAAGCACGATATCAGAAGTCAAAATCTCCTCGCTTTTTCTTCTACGTCAGCTTTCAACTCCTTAGGAAGGGGAGAGTTCAGTGTTAATGCTCATTTTCATTGAGCCCATGCGAAATCATTAACCTCTTTCTATTTCCCCTGCCATTATTTGCATTCCCCTAACTTTCTGGGTATTTATGGAGAAACAGTCTCTCTTCACTAAAGAATGGTTGTAAGCAAAGGTCAGCTATACCGGCAACATTTAATACCCTGAACAATGACAATTTCCTAACCAGAAATTGTCTTCTTCCACCTTGCTGAGCCTCATCCTTTCTAGTCTGTTATTTTCATTTCTTTATTTTTTTATATTTAATGTATGTTTAAGAATTAAATATCCCCCAGTGTTTTCATTTGTTCCAGATTAATGTATTTAATTAATACAGTTCCTCATGTTGTGGTGACTCCCAATTTCATTGTTACAAATTGAACATAATTAAAGCATAGTGATTAATCACAAAAACAATATGTAATTACATATGTGTTTTCCGATGGTCTTAGGCAACCCCTGTGAAAGGGTTGTTCGACCCCCAGGTTGAGAGCCACTGGCTTAGAGTGTCTCTCTATTAGTTATAGACATTATAATTATTGGTTTTGGTGGTTGTCTGGCACAGAGCAATCGCTAGATAAACAGAAATATTGCATTAAGAAAAAATAATTATTTTATTTATTTTGACCATTGGTTTTCTAAGTTCCACACTTCTTTCATTCTTAAAAATTGATTTCCCGTTTTTTTGTTGTTGTTGTTTTTTGTTTGTTTTTTATTTTTTGTTTGTTTGTTTTTGCTTACCCTAAACCAGCAGTTCTCAACCTGTGGGTCACGACCCCTTTGGCGGTCGAACGACCCTTTCACAGGGGTCGCCTAAGACCATCCTGCATATCAGATATTGACATATTAGTAGCAACATTACAGTTATAAAGTATCAACAAAAATAATTTTATGGTTGGGTCACATGAGAACTGTATTTAAAGGGCCAGAAGGATATAAGCAGAACATTTTATGATTCCAAATAAGCTGAGGTGCCTTTGTCACAAATTTTAAGGCAAATGAATACTTATATGTAATTTTTTTGTTAGTATGTGTCTATAGGTTGATTATTTAAGGAATTAAAAAATTAAAGGTAATATACTATCAAATTTCATACAACATATATTCTCATGAAACACATTTAGGTCCATTTCCAAAATATAATCAAGTCATAATGGCACAGATTTATTTATATTTTCTTTCTTATCTGGTAAAGGTCTTATCAACATTGAATCTTTCCAGTAATCATTCGACTTTTTCTTTCTTTTTTCCTTTCTGGGAAACAAGAGGAGTAGCCATAACTGGAAGCATTATAAAGTAAGATCAACTTACTGTGTCACTTGGCCTGATCGCTGTTGACATTTTTGGTGAATTTTAAGTGGATGGTGTGAGAATGTGTAACTTCTTTTTTGCTTTTAGTGCTCATTTATATTTTAGTACATTTTCTGGAATGGCCTGGGGGTGATAATTTGAGGAGAGACACTAGGTCATGAAATACAATTATAGGTAAAAAATGGTTTCCTCTACAGAAGAATTAAAGACTCATATCTCATTTATCAATACATCTTCTGTAAGCCATTTAAATAATCTATGAAACAAAGAGATTTAAAATAAATAGTTAAGCTACTCTTCGTATAAACGCAGAAACATATACAGTAATTCCAAACTCTATGTAATCTACCTTTTCTCTTTGGTCTCTGATGCTTATACTAGTAAATACATACTTCATTTTGGTTAGGACACTTTTTACATCTATCTGATCCTGAATAATATTACCTATTGAGCTATATAGATATACTCTAATGAACCCAAAGAGTTAAGCAAATTTGCATATGTGCAGCCTCTGAGTAAAATATAATTTTTCAACTATTGATTTTATAAGATACAAATAACCTAATAGAAAGAGGAGAAAATAATATAAATAGTTCACATTAAAAACAGCCAATAAACCTTTAAAAAAGATGCTCTCATCTCTTTAGTGTTCAGTGAACTAAAACAATTTGTTTAGTGAACTAAAACAATACTGAAAGGTGTTTTGTTTTCCCTTTCCCCCACCCATTACCAGATTAGGAAAAGTGCTACTCCTGGTGAAAGCTGAAGTCCATAAACCATTTTGCATAGCATTGTGGCAATACCTATAAATTATAAATATACTAGAGGCCTGGTGCACAAAAATTTGTGCACGGGGGGCGGGGGGTCCCTCAGCCCGGCCTGTGCCCTCTGGGAGCCCTCGGGGGATGTCCACTTGCCAGTGGGGAGCAGGCCTAAGCTGCAGTCGGACATCCTTAGCGCTGCTGAGGAGGTGGGAGAGGCTCCCGCCACCACCGCTGTGCTGGCAGCCATCAGCCTGGCTTGTGGCTGAGCAGAGCTCCCCCTGTGAGAGCACAATGACCACCAGGGACAGCTCCTGCATTGAGCATCTGCCCCCTGGTGGTCAGTGTGTATCATAGTGACCAGTCATTCCCAGTCATTCTGCTGTTAGGGTCAATTTGCATATTACCCTTTTATTATAAAGGATAAAATTGCTGACCAACTTCGTAAACCTTCTTACATAAGTGAAAATACAAGTATCCCTGCGGGTGGCTCACATAGTTAGACAGTGTCATCCTGGTGGACCAGGGTTGTGGGTTTGCTCTCTGGTTGCGGCACAAACAAGAAGCAACCAATGAATGCCTGATTGTATGGAATTGTAAATGTTTCCCTCTCTCCCTCCACCTTTATTTATCTCTCTAAAATAAAATAAATATGAGTAAGCAAGAATACAGATACCAAGTTTATATATTCTAATACTATTTGTCCTGGCAAGCAAATACAAACCACAAAAATATCCATCAATCGAATATCCATCAAGTGAAAATATGTTAACCAACTTGATGGCTATCACACTGCTATTAAAAGTATTAGTTCCACATCTACTGACCTGGAGGACTATGTCCATAATATTTTTAAATTGATTTGAGAGAGAGAAAAAGCAAAAGAGAGAGAGAGAAGTGTTGTTCCACTTATTCATACCTACATTGGTTGCTTCATCTATGGGCCCCAACCAGATTTGGAACCCACAATCTTGGCATATCAGGATGGACTATCTAACCAACTGGGCTACTCAGCCAGGGCTGTCCATAATATTTTTTAAAAAGTCAATAAAACCCAAAACAATAAAAGACAATACTCCCATACCAGTGTATATATCTACATATTTTTACATGAGCGTGGAGAAATAGTGGCAACGTTAACTCAAGAGATATGGGCAAAGGAAGAGAGAAGAGCGGAGGCAATTAAGTTTTGCTGAATACATTTTTCCATTGTTTTACCAGTTAAAATGAACATGCTATACTCCGAATAGAAAATGGCAAAGATCATTAATAAAATTATTATAATAACACACACAAAGAAACAAAATGCTCTAAATAAGCAGGCACCAAAAATGTCTAATTGCATGAAGCATCTGAGATGTGCCACCCATCTCCTTTTCAATGGAAGCATGTAGTGTTTGTTCAAAACTACAGGAGACATCTGAACCTCCTCTGAAAACTTGTATTTCCTACAGATTAGAGGAAGACATTCTTAAAAATTTATTTGTATTTTTGACAGTATTATAGATGTCTCCCATTTCCCCTGGTTTGTCCTGCTCCCCCAGGCCCCCACCCCACCCCAGGTCTTCATAATGCTATTATCTGTGTTCGTGAGCTATGAATATATGCACATAAATTTTTTAAAAAATATATTTTATTGATTTTTTTACAAGAGGAAGGGAGAGAGATAGAGAGATAGAACCATCGATTCGAGAGAAACATCGATCAGCTGCCTCCTGCACACCCCCTCCTGGGGTTGTACCCACAACCAAGGTACATACCCTTGATCGGAATCGAACCTGGGACCCTTCAGTCCCCAGGCCGACACTCTACCCACTGAATGAAACCGGCCAGGGCTGCACATAAGTTTTTTATTAATCTCTTCCCAACCCCCCACCCCTCTGAGATTAGTTAGTTTGCTCCATGCATCCATGTCTTTGGACCTATTTTGTCCCGTCAGTTTATTTTCATTAGATTCCACATATGAGTGAGATCATGTGATATTTATCTGGCTTATTTTGCGTAGCATAATACTCTCAGGTTCCTCCATGCTGTCACAAAGGATAAGAGATCCTTCTTTTTTACAGCTGCATAGTATTCCATGGTGTAAATGTATCACAGCTTTGTTATCCACTCATCCACTGATGGGCACATGGGCTGTTTCCAGATCTTAGCTATTGTAAATAGTGCTGCTATAAGCACATTATAAAAGTAAGCCTGGGGTTCTGGCCCACTAGGGCCTGTGGCATGTCTGCTGGAACAGAGGAATGGAAAGTCTTGCTTGGTTGTAGTTTTGATGTTCTGAAGGGAACATGAAGTTGATTTAGCAGATGGCCATACACATTTTTGGAGAGCAGGGTATTTTGCATCAGTCATTTCTTATAGTTTGTTTGCATTACGACAACTTGATAGTCTCAAATCAGTTCAGACTTTTTGGCATAGTTTTGCCAGGTAATTTGTTTTAACAAGCATATGGTTTTTCCTTAGTTACTTTTTTTGAAGAATAAAGTTCTTTGGCCTTACAAAAATACCAACAAATCTGTATTTTAAATAATTCTCCTACTTTTATATTACTTAAAATGAAAAAAAGTATTTTTATTTAAAGTGGCCACATTAATGTAAATTAAAAACAAGAATTTTTATAAATGAGCTGGAAATCAATGAAACTATGCAACATATTGAAAATTGCAGAAAATCTAATACCTTAAAAATAAATCTCTGATTAAATTTGGTCTTGTGCCAGGGGCTTTTTACAACTACTTTAAGGTTAAGAACCAATTGCACTAATTCAACCACTACTAGTAAATTAATCCTAAGTGACAACTGTGCATTTAAAGTTAATAAAACTTATTTAAGAAGAAAAGAAAGCAGTGGTGACATTAAATGACTATTTCAGCATGTTTTAAAGACCAATCATGAAAATTTTGGGATAAAAGCAGAAAGAAATAAAATTTTGCTAAATAAACAAGATGAAGAACACATTAACAAAAACATAACCCGTGTAGATTTATTTACAGTTAGTTTCAGCATTCTCTTTGCTTCTGAAATATGTCATGGTTAAATATTGGGTGCAGCCAAATATATACATGATTAAATAAGTTTGGAATAAAAAAGAAGGGCAGTGAAGCTAAAAAGGAAAAAAAAAATGATGTTCTTTTCAAACAACACAATCAAACAATAAACATTAATGTGCTTCAAATCCCCACCTGAAAGATTTAAGTCAGAGTTTAATATCATTCTTTACCTTATAATGAGGCCAGGGTAGAAGTTTCATTTAATACATTTATTTGTCCTTATTATAATAACTTAAGACATGTTCAATAAAACATGCAAGTGTTTTTGTTGTTTTTGTTTCATGTCTTTAACCAAATGAAAAATAGTGTAACCTTGTGTGTAGATAGGTATCCTGAATGGCTAAACAATCAATATATCCTCAGTCCAGAGAATGTGTCAAAAGAGCATCCACTTGATTATCTTTCACTGAGCTTAATGTGATCATTAAAATAGTAAATTCACCGTTACGCATTATCAAGCAAAAGAAATGTACTGAAAATAGTCTTCCAACTGTACATTGATTTATTACTTTCCATATGAGAGAAGGGAGGAATTTATGTATTTATAACCCTGAATCAACAAATACATTTATAGTTCATGATGACGACTGGCTCATTCAGTAAGTATTTTGTCAAGCCAATCACAACTAAAACAGCAATTTGAAACCAAAATTGTAACAAAGAAAAGATGACAGTGGAAATGAAGCTTGAGAGCTGTGTGAAGAGATCGTGGTTATTACAAGTTATATGACACTCCCATTTACATGTGATTAGAATTGGTAATCATGTTAAAATAAGGAAGAGGGTAATTAGCCATTTCTCTATACTGGGAAAAAAAAAAAGTCTTTGGCTGAAATGATCCGGAAAAGAAGCAGTGAAAGGTACGAGACGGTTGGTAAGAGCCATCTGTGACCACTGCATAACAAACGCAACTTGGTGCTCAGTAAGAAACCCTTTAAAATTGCCATTAGCAGGAGTTCTGAAAATATTATACCACACATTTTCTCCCTATTTTCATATATTCTCTCTTCAGTGACATAGTTGACAAAGCAGGATTTAAAAAATGTGTCATTGTCACTTGTATCCAGGCATTTATGTAAACCAAGGTTCTAGGAAAATTATGATGCAAAGCAGAACAGAAAATTTTTCAAAACATTGCTCAGAATCTGTGGTAACAGTTCTCTGTCATGTGGCACACTTTCCTAAAGTTTCCCTGTTCAGCATTGGGGAAAAAAATGTTATATTCACAGATAGAATGAAGTTCTTTGTTTATACAGGCAATAGGAAACATTATTTTTATTCACCAATATATTAAGACTAGAGGCCCGGTGCACGGAATTCGTGCACTGGGGATGGATGGGGGGTCCCTTAGCCCAGCATGTGCCCTCTTGAAGTCTGGGACCCCTCCCTTGTTACTGCCCAGCTGCTTGCTGCTTCCTACCACTTGGCTTGCTGCTCCTTAGTGCTGCCACAAAGGCCTCGGGTCTGCTGGGTGCCAGGCCTGCCGGTTTGTGTCTCTGATACCCCCAGCAGCCCCAGCACCAAGGTGGCTGGCCTTGGAGCTGCTGGGTACAGGCCACTTGTTGCGTGTTTGTGTCTTCTATCAGGCCCCCAGCAGCCCCAGCACCACCTAAATAACTTAAGGGAAACTTTATTTAGTCTTCTTTTAAAAGCAATCTAGTTTAAAAATGAGTTGCAGTTAAGACAGAACAAAGAACATGGTACCTAAGAGTGAGATAGACTGACAGAGGAGAGGCTGGGCACTGGTCAGGGGCTTACATGCCAACTGTTCTCCACCTGGGAAATGATGTAAATTGGTTTCTTTAGTTTTCTGCTTAATGGTCTTCTCCAGCACTGAGGTCAGAGGAGCTGCCTTCCAGCCCATAGGCTGCTTCTCAGAGTCGAAAATTTCGCCATAGGCCTCTGCCTAGGACAGGACCTCTGCACCCCCAGGGTGCATAAACACACAGGGCTTCCATCAGGCTCCGCTGATCCCTGGGCCCGGAGGCCTCTCGGCTCCGCTGATCCCGGGACTGGGAGGCCTCTCGGCTCCACTGATCCCGGGGCTGGGAGGCCTCTCGGCTCCGCTGATCCAGGGGCCGGGAGGCCTCTCGGCTCCGCTGATTCCGCTGGGAGGCCTCTCGGCTCCACTGATCCCTCGGCCGGGAAGCCTCTAGGCTCCGCTGATCCCCGGGCTGGGAGGCCTCTCGGCTCCGCTGATCTCGGGGCCGGGAGGCCTCTCTGCTCTGTGGCTTCAGGGCTGTTTGGCTTCGCTCTACCGCTTGGAGCCTGAGTTTGCAGATTAACCGCCATCTTTTAGCTTTTACTTGAAACATTGTATCTTTTGGAGCTGTTGCTTCAGGAGCTCAGAGCCCCGCAGCTGCAGGCGGGAACCTTGGTTTTCTCTATCGCTGGGGCAACCAAGCATCCTGTTCTCAGCTGCCTGCCGCCATCTTGGCTGACAGTTAATTTGCATATACTCACTGATTAGCCAATGAAAAGGGTAGCGGTCGTACGCCAATTACCATGTTTCTCTTTTATTAGTGTAGATGAATGTAAATTTTATGTAAAGACATCAAATACTTTGTTTTCTATTTATTCCTTTACTTTAGTCCATTCCCTTCGTTTACTCTCCAAAATCACAGAGCCTCTTATACCTTCAGGAGCATATTGGTAAATGCTTGAAAACAATGACACAGTCATTATCTAACCTTTTATAATTAAGCAAAGTGAAGCCCACTGAGGCAAGGAGACTGATCCAGGTCTGTATAATTTAGCTAGTTGCTAAGTTGGAACCCTATTACATGTTTGTTGACACACCCCAGCATTGTGTTACATTTAGTTCTGTTTTGTTCTTGACATAAGGGGTAACTGGTAAGGCAACATGAATTTTCAAAAACAATACAATTAAGGAGTAATTAAATAATATGCCAAGTAGCAGAGCAAGAAAAAATTATATTGCTTTGAGGTTATTCCACTGTTAAAAGTTTTGCTCTTGAACCTACTTTAGGCCTGGTCAGATAGCTCAGTTGGTTAAAACATTGTTCTGATACGCCAAGGTTGTGGGTTTGATCCTGGTCAGGGCACATATAAGAAGCATCCAATGAATGCATAAATAGAAAAACAAATCTCTCTTTCTCTCTCAAGTCAATAAATTAAAATAATGAAGGCCTGGGGTGAGGGGTGGGAGCAGGCTAGAAGAGGACAATGGGGAAAAAAGGGGGGGATATATGTAATATTTTCAACAATAAATATTTTTTAAAAAATAAGCCCACTTTAAAACTACTCATGGCTTCCAATTACACTTGTATACCCTAGACTTAATATTAGAGGTAATATTGATATCTGTCGTAGGTAATATTCAGCAAGCATCCTTTCTGACTGACATGTTTACTCATAAAAACTCAAGAAAATCTTGTGCCCTAACCGGTTTGGCTCAGTGGATAGAGCATTGGCCTGCACACTCAAGGGTCCTGGGTTCGATTCTGGTCAAGGGCATGTACCTTGGTTGTGGGCACATCCCCAGTGGGGAGTGTGCAGGAGGCAGCTGATCGTTGTTTTTCTCTCACTGATGTTTCTAATTGTCTATCCCTTTCCCTTCCTCTCTGTAAAAAAATCAATAAAATATATTTAAAAAAAAAAAGAAAATCTTGTGAAAAGGATAGGAAGTTTATATTTTTTTATTAAACTCCCTTTTGAACTTCCATTATGTTTGTTTTAATTTCTTTATAACCCCAGGAAAAATACCCAGTACTTGTTTTTAGAATTTTCAATATTATAGAAATGTTTACTCTTTAGTTAAATTAACTCTTAGTTGTTATACTAGAGGCCTGGCGCATGAAATTTGTGCACAGGTACAGTCCCTAGTCCTGGCCTGTGATCAGGGCCATCTTCCCTGGTTGCCAGCAGCCGGCCCTGCCCCAAGCCACCACCCATCCCCGGTTCCCCATTCATCATCAGGCAATCAGAGCCTGCTGGCTAGGGGGAGGGACCAAGTGGTGATCAGCAGTGGTTCCGATCATTCTGCCATCTGATTTGCATATTATTCTTCTAAATATATACTAGAGGCCCAGTGCACAAAATTTGTGCAGTGGGGATGGGGGGTGGGGAGGAGATCCCTCAGCCCAGCCTGGCCCTCTTGCAGTCCGGGACCCATCAGGGGGATGTCTGCCTGCCAGGTTAGGCCTGCTCTGCGGGGTTTGGGCCTAAGCTGGCAGTCAGACATCCCTCTCGCAGTCCGGGATCTCTTGCTCCTTACCGCCGGCCTGCTTGCTGCTCCTTACCACTTGGCTCGCTGCTCCTTAGCACTGCCACAGAGGTGGAAGAGGCTCCCACCACTGCCACTGCGCTTGCCAGCCATTAGCCGGGCCTCTGGCTGAGTGGCACTCCCCCTGTGGGAGTGCACTGACCATCATGGGGCAGCTCCTGCATTGAATGTCTGCCTCCTGGTGGTCAGTGCACATCATAGCAACTGGTTGTTCTGCTCATTCCGCCCTAATGGTTGCTTAGGCTTTTATTATATAGACTAGAAGCCCATTGCACAAAGATTCATACAATAGGCCTTCTTTCCCCTGGCTGCTGGCACCGGTTTTCCTCCGGCACCCAGGACCCAGGCCTTTAGTCCGGCCGCAGTGGAGAAGCCAAGCCTTGACAGTCTTCAGTCCTCACTCTGGCCAGAGCCTTCAGTCTTTGCTCTGCTCTGTGTATGCAAATTAACTGCCATCTTTGTAGGGTTAATTTGCATAGTTGCTCTGATTGGCTGGTGGGCCTAGTGAAGTGACACCAATTTGCATGTTTCTCTTTTATTAGTGTAGATATAGGTAGATGTGCTTCAATCCTTCCACTTCCAGGAAAAGGGGCAAACGAGGGTTGCTGAAAGTGATAAAGGAGGCAGCAAGGTGAACTCTTCTTTTTTGGTGGTCGGGGGAGAGTTTCCTCCTGATGAGGGGCTTCAAAGGGCAGCAGCCTACTTCTGCTACCCTCTATCTCCAGAGACACAATTTCTGACTGGCATCTGGCAGGACAGAGCAGTTGCAGGTACAGGACTGGGAGCACCTTTCTGCATGCAGCTCCCTGGGGAGTCTCTTTCTGCCAAGGAAAGCTTTGTTCTAACCATTTCTCCCGGAGCCAGGGCTGCTGGGTGGTGGGGGGCAGGAGGGCAGAATGGAGGTGGGTCAGGGCGGGGCAAGGCAGAGCAGGGCAGGAAGAAGTATGGGGTAGAAGACGGGGGTTTCAGGGGAGGGAGAGGGTGAAATCTGTGTGTGTGGCGGGGGGAGGGCTGGTTCAGAAGGAGAGTTGGGGTCAGCATAAGAAGGTTTGGAGATACTGGGGGAGTAAGAGGGACCAGCAGATGCCAGAACAGGGGAAAGGGTCTATGGAATCAAGTGGGGGTCCGCGAGGGTGAGTGTAGACAAAGTCCCTTCCCCAGACCCTGCCATCCCAGGTGGCTAGTGGGAAGGGTCCATAGAGAGGTGCTGAGCCCCCAATACTTTGTGTCTGAGGCTCCAGAACATGCGTCCAACATGCTCCGCCCCGGCCACCCCCACGGAAGTGCTGCCATTTGGAACGCATGTGCAGACACATGGATTGTTTTTAAGTTAATGGCTTTTAATTCACTCTGTTTCCCACTTGTTGTTTTTTTATTGAACAGGCAGATTCTGCTGGTGTGTGTCCCTTTGCGGGGCGGCAGGGGAGTTCTCCATGGGCAGAGATCTGATAAGAGACAGAGAATAAGACCCAGCGAGACATGGGGAAGGAGTAAACGGGATCGGAGAGCAAGGAACAGGGAGAGAGATGCACAGGCACAGAGAACCCAGGAAGGCTAAGGGAGGCACTCAGCCCTAAGGGCAGAGCCAGTGTGCTGAGGCATCCTGCTTCAGGCAGGCGGATCCCTCCACCTCCAGCTAAGGCCCTGGGGCTGAGCTTGCTCTCCACTGCTCTCCGGTTCTGTTCAGCGTAGACATGGCTGAACTGGCCTCAGGGAAAGGGCTGGGAGGATGTGGCAGGCAATGGACTGAGTACGCAGGACCAGGGGCGCCCAGGGCTAGGGATTCAAGGCCAGACTGAGAGAGGAGGACCTGGAGGCGTTCCCTCCCTGGTCCCCGCACACCTTCTGTTTTTGAGCGAAGCCCGAATCCTGAATCCTGAATCCTGTGCTGCGCCTCTGGAGAGTGACAGCCCTGGCCTGCTGTGCCGTGTAGGGTGAGTGCCCTAACCTCTCTGAGCCCTGGCGTGGCCACCTGCAGGAGAGGAGCGCTGATGGCTGAGGTTGGAAATGGCTCAGAGGGCCGAGGAGACAAAGCATGGTCAAGGACGCCTCTGTTTGGCGGTTACATCTGAAATCCCAGGGATTTTTGGCCTTGGCCGCTGCTCCGGGCTCACGTTTATGTAGGATTTGCACAGTCAGGAGAGCCGGGCGCTAGCTCTTCCTTCATTTGCAGCTGAGAACCAGTTCATCCTTCCCCACCCCTGTCCCACCACCTCCCTTCTCCTCATTGGCGCCTGGTACTCGAGAATCTTCCCAGCAGCCAGTGTAGACACACGACTGAGGATATACAAAGATATCTCCAAGCCAGCACGTGGTAGCTGTGTAGACAGATGGGCAGACACAGACACAGGACACAGGGTGCTGTGGACGGGGATGGGGATAGAGCTTCCTGGCCGGTGAGAGGGCTCATTCGGTGGAGCAGCGGCTCCGTGGGTGCGTTCACGCGGGTGCAGCTCCCAGGCCCGGAGATGGTGAACTGAAAGCCCAGGGTAATTAGAGTGAATTACATGTATGCAAACTGCCGCAGGGGAGGCCGTGGGCCGGCCACCTCTCCCCCGGCCTGACCCCTGCCATCCTGCCCCAACAGTTGGGGCTGAGTGCCTCGGGGAAGGGGTGCAGGCAGAGAGCCCCAGGGCCCAGGGGTTCGGGTGAGCCCTCCGCCTCCAGAGCGCCCTCCGTGATTACACACCCCAGTGCACTGCGGCCCTGGATGCCCCTAGATGCCCCTGGATGCCCCTGGATGCAGGTTGCCATCAGGTTAGGAATTAGACCAGAACTGGGTCCGAGCTCACCGTGGCCTTGTGCTGAGCGGGCCCAGGTGGCATGGGCCCCATCATTTAGGTCCTTAGGTTCCTATTTTATATATATATATATATATATAATTTTCAGAGAGGAAGAGAGAGAGAGAGAGAGAGAGAGAGAGAGAGAGAGAAACATTAATGAAGAGAATCATTGATTGGCTGCCTCCTGCATTCCCCACAGTAGGGATTAAGCCCGCAACCGGGCATATGCCCTTGACTGAAGTGGAACCGTGACCTCATGGTCCATAGATCAACGCTCAACCACTGAGCCATGCCAGCTGGGCAAGTCCTTAGGTTTCTGTTATCTTGGCCTCCTGAGCATTCCCGTCTCTGTGAAGATTGGAGATGGGGCTCTCCTTGTTTCCTGCCACGGGGGTGCCTGTCTGGAGCTGAGGCCTCGGATGAGGAAGGGACAGAGTCTGGTGCTTGGCTTTTGGTGATCAGTTTGTCTCTGCCTGGATGTGCCACAGGGACCCCAACGGAGTGACTTTTCTGAGCTTTAATTGCGCATCCACACCGTGCATGCCTCCTCTGAGAGAGGAGTCCAAGGGGGAGGAGAAAGGTGCGAATTCCTCATGTGTGAGTGAGGCTTCACACTTTGAACTGCTAGGCTGAAGCAGTGATGTAATTTTGTGGTTTCAGGAGCCTTTGGCAGGTTGGGTTGGTGGTGGCGAGGTAGAGTTTTATATTTCTACAGAGACCCCGTGCACGGATGGGAGCCCCTATCTGGGTGGGGGTCCCCGCTAGGGGGCGCGGCCAGTTGGGGCGAGGGGCCGTGGTCATTCTGGTCATTCTGGTCGTCTGGTCGTTCTGCCATTTCAGTCGCTGGGCTTTTATTATATAGGATTGATGTTTTCTTTTTTATTCTCCCCCCACCCCAACCTTTTTCTGAAGATGGTAGGCAAACTGTTGAATTTCCTTTTCCTAGAACTAATTGATAGGATGTCATTCTTTTGATTCTCTGCTCTGCTGGACTAATGTTTTAAATATCTTAGGAAGAGCCATTCTCTGATTTTCACGCTTTCACATCACTACTACAACAGATAGAACACAGCTGCTTCATTTTGGACATCCCTTATCCAGCACTCTGTGCTTTTCATCCAAGTTTCAGCCCACAGCAAACTGTAATACAAAGCAGAATAGGGAATCTGTTGAAACATTGCTTGGAATCTTTGATGGTTAAAAAAAAAAAAAAAAGTTTGCATAAATGTCATTGAGAACCCGAAGGAAAAAAAATAAAATCTTCACAAAGGTTTGCTGGATGGAATGAGAGACTCTGTCCAAGGGGCCTTTATAAGAGGAGTTTGGAGTTAGGGGCAGAAAGCATTCTCGGGAATGGTACGTAGTGTCATGCACTGAGCTGAGCCCATTCGATAACCTTTCTGTACTTGAGGAACATGAGTGAAGCTATCACCAAAGGCAGTCAAGCAATGAGAAGGATCAGCCAGGTAGGGCATGAAAAAATTGCCATCAACCTGAGGTGGAGGGAGGAAAAGGAAAAAAACAAAAATTGCCCTGGGCGGTTAGTGTGTTTGCTCTCAGCGGTGCACTGTGTCTCCCTCCCCTCTCCCCGGGAAAAGCTCCTGGGATGTGCTGTGTTACTCCTTCCTGGGACCATCTGCGCCCTCCCCCCCAAATGCATAGCTGCACGTGTGACTCTCAACCTTTGTCAGCTTCTCAAACTAACTTCCTTCCAACACTTAGCCTTTGCCACAGTGTCCATTTGCTATCCCTCGTCCTGGCAAGGGTCATAATCTCAGCATATACTCCTCTACCTTCTTATCTTTTTCTTTCCTCTTCTTCACTCTCAGCTACACTTCAATGGCTGTCTAAAGAGGCTAAACATTAATGGTTTCCCATGTCTCATAGAAGGAGCAGATATTTACATACTTGTTTCAACATTTGTCACAATTGTATCCTTCCCTTAACGCCTTTACTATTTTGAAATTTAAATGAATTATCATACTTTTCAATATTAGCAACAGATGATACTATTTTGCGTATGCTAATAGTGTACAGATATGCCAAAAGTGAATAAAATGTGATATATATCCATCCCCTGACTTGGGGTACATCTGGTGATCTGCATATCCTTTCGAGAGAGCAGCTGTCCTCAGTCCTAAACCAAGGTGACATTTAGCACCTACCGACTACTTTATCGACAGTCACAGAAGAGTGCTCTAGATTGAATCGGCTATAACCGCTGTTTCCATTTAAGATGCATTGTGTTAGGTGGCGTGAGCTGATGCTGCCACTTAGAGCAACACCTTGGTATTTGAAAAACACAGGCTCTCTGCCACGGCGTTAGTCAATGCAGCACTCCGGGTCAACTTGAAATGCTCCAGCGAGAAAACATATTTTCAACTGGAAGGAGCAGCATTTTCCATAACAGCAATTATTCAAGTACACTGACATTATCCATCCCATAACATTTGACTTTCAGCAACTCAAATTTAAAAAAAGAGCCATTTTAGTCCAGAATAATATTACTGTGTAGTTGATAAATAGTTGCAAATTAGTTGGTGGAAGAAAATTGCTTTCTGGGTTATTAAGATAGAGAAGGTCCTTTTGGGTTAGTCCCGGCCAGAGATTACTTTTTATTGACATTTATATCATACCTCTGAGCTTTAAGAAAATAGAAATGAAATAAAATCAGGTCAAGCAAGTACAAATGGGAAGGTATTGCTGAGAACTGCATGGACATCTAAACACCTCAACCCAAATTAAACACAAGCAGCTCGGAATTGCACCCCCACCTGTGAATCATGCTGAGGCAGAAAATACAGAGGGTTTATTTAGAAAGCCCTGGCAGTGGGGAAGTAGTGGGGAAAAGCTTCAAAATTGCTAATTTATTTTGCTAAGGAGCTCATCAAGACTAGCAGACACAGGAAGGATTTCAGACGGGCTCGTAAAGTGGCTCACAATCAATTGCAAAGCTAGACATATTAGTCTAGAATCAAAACGTTATTGCTTTTAGTCACTGAGCATTACTGAGCACAGCGTGCTATAGAAAGATTGCAGGCCGCCAAAACTGCTTGGCTTTAGCAGATTTTTTAGCTTTTGCAAAAATGACAAAAACATATGCAGAGCAGTAGCCTTCCTTTCAAGAAGTTTTCTGTTAGCTGATCACCTTAAATTGCAACTTAAAACTTTGTTGCTGAAATAGTTTATTTTCCCCCTGATTCTTCCTGAAACTCTCCTTCATTACTTTCAATGATGCATTTCTCACCAAGCATCATATTCATACTGGAGTTCTAGCACTAAAACAAGAGTCATTTCCCAGGTGGTGGTGGTGGTGGTGTGTGTGACATACATATTGTCACTTTTGAAAAAAAAAAGTGATTAAAACACTAGCATCTGTGCCTCTCAAAAGTGAAATGAAATAGAAAGCTTGCTAAGGCATAAAATACCTGTTCTCCAAATTGCAGGACTGAGCACCGCAGTTCTGCTGCTGAGGCTGTGAACATTTTAAGGAAAGCTTCCAATCCCCTTTATGGCCTGTGCTGAACGCAGAAACACTGGTCTCTGGTGAGAGTTTTCTTAGAAGTGCTAAAAAGTGCTGGGCTTTTGGAAGATTATGGGGAACCTTGTGAACTTTCATTATTCTGCGTTCTACCCCAAAGCGATGCGTGTTGTATCAGTGTCTTTTGAGGGATCTCGTGTAATTCTAACCCAGATCCCCATCACCAGAGGTGAGCTGCTGAGTTCTACCTGCATTCAAGTTCCCTGACTTTGACTGCCAACCAAATAGTCCCTGGCCAGCTCAGTAGCCTTACACATAACGTAAACTGCTCGTATTTTTGGTAAGCTATTTCAGCAACCACAGTGCTAGAAGCCGAAACTAGTTCTTTGTGTCTGTACTACTCTGAAATAGGCTGCTTTCTTATAAGTAAAGAAATCATGTTAACTTTGTTAACTTTGATGTTCCTGATGAGTCAGGCAAGACTACCTCTGACGTAATCTGTGTGTTCACATTAGTCACCACTGCAGGAGAGTAGGGTGACAGAAACAAATGGGTCATGCCAGCCCAGTGTCTCCCTGACGCTATTAACGAGGATATGCCTGAAAAGAGGTCAGAATAAAACAAATACCATAATCAATTGCTTTTTGCTCTTTTGGAATTTTCATTTCTCTCGTTCAAGCTTCTGGAGGTTTCTTTTTCTAAGTAAAAACAAACAAAACAAAACAAATCTTTTCCATATACAGTCTACTTCAAGATTAACAAAAATTTTTAAAAAGATTAAAACAAACAATAATTTACCATTGAGGCAACGTGAGCAGCCATCACTCATTAAAAGGGAACAACAGCATGCTTTGTAGTAGTCACCAGCAATAACATTCATTGATGTATCCATTCATCTATTCCTGTTAAGAAAAATTTCCTTATGTTGTTTTATTTTTGCAAGTTATTTCATATATATCCAAATACAATGAGTTAAACTTAGATACAGAAAACAAAGATCCCATACCTTCTATAGTTATTTAAATTAAGGGTTGGGCTGCTTTTAGTCTAAGTTTTATCTCCTTTCTCCTATCTTTATTCTAATCATTGGGGATTCTATATGTTCACAGTTGTGGTTTCAGTCCAAAAGATGAAGGAAGGATACAAGAATAAGCTTAAGGGAATGATATTGGAAATAGCGACGAGGATATGCCTGAAAAGAGGTCAGAATAAAACAAATACCATAATCAATTGCTTTTATCCCTTTTGGAATTTTCATTTCTCTCGTTCAAGCTTCTGGAGGCTTCTTGCTTCTTTTTCTAAGTAAAAACAAACAAACAAAACAAAACAAACCTTTTCCCTATACATCCGAAGCCACCATATTATTCAGGCACTCCAGTGACAAATATCACTGCTATGTTAAAGGAAGCAAATAAAATAAAAATAAAAACACTATTTACTGAATAACGTCTGGGCACCAAGTCTGTATAGCTTATGATGCTAAGATGGGAAAAGACATGGCATATGGGTGAGAAGGATCAATTAAATAATAACTTGACTGATCTTCAAGCATTGAGTAGCAAAAAACTATTATTTGTAATTATATCACTAAAATATTTTCACCCAATGATTCAAAGCATATGAATAATATGTTTATTTGAAAAAAATTATTCTATTTTTAGATTGTGGTATCTCATTCTATTCCTTTTAAATTTAAGTATTATTTGGGTGGCTTTATCTAGCCATTTGACAATTTTCTAGGATAATACAAGAATTTATTTTAACTAATTATTACTCACAAATTCTAATCCTTTATTAGAATTAAATTTTAAGAATTTAAACATGGACTGACATCAACATGTTTGTTTAACAGATACAGCATTTATTATGTTATATTATACTCATTGCCTGTGCATTAGCCCTACCATTTCCTCAAAAGTACTTTAAAAAGTATTTAAAGAAGTAATCACTTGGGTAAAGTATATGTTTATTTCATTGATAGCTTTGCCATGGAATTAAACCATATTTTAAAATATACACAAAATTAAGAATACAAACTGGTCTTTGGATTCAAGAAGATTCAGAATTAATCAAAAGCTAGATGAGATTCAGCCTTCTTTTTTTAGAACTCAGGATTTCCCTTTCCTATTTGATGCTTAGAAAAAACATAAAAATTAGTAGAATAAAACATTTTTTTAAAATGCTAATAATTATTTTTAGATTTATTTTTCTATATCCAAATAGAATTAGGATAATATCTGTCTGACGTATTTGTATACCACAATAACTTGAGGATGTGTAATAATAACAATAGTTAACATTTAATGTCCACTACGATGGGCAAGCAACTCTTTTATGTGATTTACATACATTACTTATTTAATCTTTAATACATCACAATAAGGTGCCATTTACAATGAGAGCAATGAGATATAAAAGGAGGCCAGTGGTGGCTTGCGTGGGGTAATATAGCAAGTTCTTTGTGCTCACGAGAACATGATCTGTTATTTGGTACAATCACACATTTTGTAAGTACTAACTGTGTCTGTAGCATTCTAAAATATCCTATGTAATAAAAGCTTAATATGCGAATTGTCCCCGTGGGCCATCATTCGACTGGGAGTTCGACCACTCGCTGGCTGTGATGTGTGCTGACCACCAGGAGGTGGCGCGGAACATGGCGGGTGTGGGCGACACGCTGCGACCTCTCACTGGCTACCTGGGGGCAGGGGTGACAGAGATGCAGTGAGAATGTGGGGTGTCCGCCAAGCTTACTCTCACTCCCCCTGCTATTCCCCCCTGGGACGCCAGGGTTTGTGCACCGGGGAAGCCCCTGTGCTCAGGTGCCAGGCACCCGCAAAGAGCCTGCCCTGCACCCGTGTGGCCTCTTTCAGGTGAGCCAGGCCATGGCTGCTGGGACTGCAGGGGCCGGTTGGGCTCCCTGTGGTTTCGCGCAGGAGCCGGTCTGTGAGGCCCGCCGGGAGAGAGCCACTGCCTGCCCAGCTTCTATGTGGCACCGCTGGGCAGCCCAGAGGCCCATGCTGCACCCCAGCCTGCGGAGTCCAGTCACGCTCACTGCATCTCTGTGTGCGGACTCGGGTGCTATGACTCAGGCGGAGGGGGGTCTGCAGGGGTCTGGGGGCCCAGATGCTGCCCAGGGCCCAGAGGTCAGCTGGGACCTGCCCTTCCACACCAGACACTTGTGCTTTGATCACCGGCCAGGCCTAGGAACCGCACCCGTGCACGAATTTCTGGCACTGTGCCTCTAGTTCTATTAAATAAAAGCAGTGGTATTTTAGAGCAGTAACCAACCTATAAAATTCCTAAGAATCTTAAATTTTCTGAGTTCCAGTTGACAACACATTCAAAATTAATGTTTCCAAATATGGGAATTTACTTTTCACATTAATTATAGTAAATTTAAAATAAACACCGTTCATATACACTTTAAAGTGAATTTGATAGTTCTAACTTTTTGAGTGGTTGGGGTAAGCAACCTTATTTTTGTATTTTTGTATGAATTTAATAGAGATAATTAGAGTTCATTTTTCCCATATCTCCAAAAGAGTGTGTGTATATGTGTATGTCTGTGTGTGTGAACTACATTTAAAACGTAAATGTTCTTGAGACAGGTGAAGTGGGCTTACAGTCACATTAAGCTATATGTGATTGTGGCTGGAGTATATTTAATTCAGAGGAAAACTGAATGAACAATATGTTCCTTAGTGTCTGGATGGAAACATCCATGGGGAAATCAGAAAACTATGGTTATGAGCTGGTTGCCTAAAGAAATGGGAGCCTGCAAATATCACTAAAAACTTTTGTGGATTTTATATCATCATCTAAGGTTAACATTGATATTAAGGGGAAGTTTATATTAAAGCTTCCTGATTATTGCAGGAAACTCAAGGAAGAACAGATGGGTTTCTGGATAGCCCCAAACCAGGAACAAGGGCACTGTTAGGTAAGGCAGCTACTTTCTCTGGGTCTTATTCTCTCACTCTCATTCTTGCTCTTTCCCACTCTCTCTTTCTACCTCCTATCTGCTCTGTGCTTCTCTTATTAATTTCACTTCATCCATCTTACATTGCAGATTGGTTCTCTCTGCTTCTGCACATTTGATAACCAAACTAATCTAACTGGCAAAATTCTAGTGAAGCTACTTAATCTTTTCCCCTTAAAATTCCAATATTCTTGGTGAGAATGTGGTTGGTTAACTAGGGTCTGATGTATTCTGCTTGTCAAACCAGCTATGGCTGGGTTGGCATACCCTACAAGGGGGTACTAGGGATCATCCATGGGAGTTGGGGTAACAACATGTTTCAAATATAATTTGTCCTTGGGATTAATATCCAGATCAAATCACAGGAATAAATAAGAAATGGCAAAATTTGGGTGATTAATAGGTTACTTGTCCTGAAGACCAGGATAGAAGTTACGAACAATTCACAGATCATCCTAGCCATAAATAAAATGTAAAATATATTTTCTCAGGTCACTTCTGAAATTCTATATGGCAGGAAATTTAATGACAAAAAATCTATAGGATGGAGAAAACTGTCTTTCTTAACTTGGCTGATAGTTTATTGATATAGAATAGATAAAAGTGATTATTACATTGAGTTCGTCTTACCTTTGGTAAACTCTCAGATTAATGAATTTCGAGATGACCTGTTTGCAGCCATATTAATGGGTAATTTTCAGGTTAATTTCACATCCTCTGTTATCTATATTTCTGGTTCTAAGCCTGAGCTGGAAATCTTTTGATTGTGTTTTTAGATTTTTCTTTTATATCTGAACCTATGACTTTAAATAATTCCCAGTTAAGCTTTATTCTAGAAAGCATTGTACTTACTCTATAATATAGATATCTTTGTGATATTCATAATGGCTCTTGCTTTGACTATTTAGAGATAAATTATTTTAAACCTTATAGCTGAAACAAGAAATTATGCAATTAAGTGGGAAAAAAATGATCCTAAATTGTTTCCCATTTCCACACCCATAAGCCCTGTAGAATTCTATGATTTACTGTACAATCACAAGGTAGCTGCTCTTTGCTTTTTAATAACTGAAGCTGTTCTGTAAGAGAAATAAAGATATTTGGCGTTTTCTAGCAGAATTGTTCCTTCTAGATGTTCTCAATCAATAATTAGCATCCATCCCCCTAATTATATTTAACAGACAATGCAGTGGGTAATTCAGAGGAAAACAAGCAAACAAACAATAACAACAACAAAACTGAATTTCTTTGAGAGGAGTAAAGAATAGGAAAATACCCAATAGATTAAAGAGAATTGTAATAATAGTATAAGAACAGTATTCAATTTCAATTTTAAAAATATTGAAATCTGTCAAGTTGCCAAAATTGATAACTAGCCTTCAACCAACTCTTTTTCTTGTCTTTTGGGCTTCTTACTCTTTCCTACCATGTACTGTGATGGCTGCATGGCTTTCCATACTTTTCTTCAAGCCTTATTCCATCAATCAGCCTTCAGAAAAGGCTTCAATAACCTGATGTGCACACTCATAACTTAATAGTAAGTCTTAATACTTTTTCCATCTCTGTACCTTTCAACAAGCTTGGAAGCCTAACACCAAACAAAGTAACTCCAGTTTCGGGATTTTATAGATACTTTAAGAAGTCATTAGTGCTTTCTTAGTATCTCCACAAAATGTATTCCTGCCAACTTGTAACCTGTCTGCAGCTGGGATGAAAACAATCTGTCCCAGAGAACATTCTCCAACAGGGATCACTTTTCTTTTTATTGATTTCAGAGAGAAAGGGAGAGGAAGAGAGAGATTGAAACATCAGTGATGAGAGAGAATCATTGATTGGCTGCCTCCTGCACGCCCCCAACTGGATATTGAACCCACAACCTGGGCATGTGCCCTTGACCAGAATGGAACCTGAGACCCTTCAGTCCTCAGGCCGACACCCTATCCGCTGAGGCAAACCGGCTAGGGCAGGGATCACTTTTTAAGTTTTTGAAGGTTATGCTTTGATAGGCCGACATATCAGTTTGTTAAATCTGCCTTGACAATGGACCACAGACTGGGTGGCTTAAGCAACAGAAAGTTATTTTCTCACAATTCTAGAAGTCCAATGTTAAGGTGTCAGCAGGTTTGGTTTCTTCTGAGGACTCATTCTTGGGCTGGTAGACAGCTGTTCCTTATTGTGTCCTCACATGGTCTTTTCATTGTGCATATGGTCTCCTGAGGTCTCTGTGTGTGTCCAAGTTTTCTATTGTTGTAAGGACACCAGTCAATTTGGATTGGGACCACTTTGAGGACTCCATTTTTACATAATCACCTCTTTAAGGGCCCTATCTTCAATTATAGTTTCACTAGAGGCCCGGTGCACAGATTTGTGCACCAGTGGGGACCCTTGGCCTGGCCTGCAGGGATCGGGCTGAAACAGGCTCTCCAAAATCCCCCCAGGGGTCCTGGATTGTAAGAGGGCAGCTCCTGCGTTGAGTGTCTGCCCCCTGGTGGTCAGTGCACATCATAGCTACTGGTCAGATGGTTGAGCTGTTGGCTGTTCGCTTAGGCTTATATATATATATATATATATTGTTGAAAGTTAGAACATATGAATCTTGAAGGGACACAAGCCCATAAGAAAAGGTCATTAAGACTATAATGAAAGATTAGAAGAAACAGTGTAGAAAATTTAAAATATCAGTCGGAGGAAGGGCTGTTTGAAGTAGTCCAGAAGTTGCATATGTATTATTTTTATTATTTTTAATTAGCTTTTAATTTTTGTATGCATGTCTATGCTTATATCAGCCACGGGTCCATCAACTTCAACCTTGCCCTCAGACCCTGCTATTCCTAAAGATCGAACCTAACTCCTACTTCTGGTTATTTGACCCCTATTAAAAATAGGCTGTGAGAAGGGTTCTATCTGGCATCATGAAGAGATCTGTATTATACTGTTGTTCCTATGATGTCATCAATTTAAAAAGGCATTGCAGAAATGAGAAGCTAATATATTTTATATTTTACATAAATGTTATTTTGAGTGTGCTTGGTTGTTTATTTTGAGAAATATTGCAGAAACCTGTTAAAAATAATCAGATAAACCTTTTCCCTCATTTACCTCCTCATTTTCTTAACATTGGCATTTTGAAAGTTTCCCTAACATGCCAATTAGATGGCTCTTTTCTTCACTATTCAAAATTACTGATATAAGAAACACAAAGTTTGCTGTAAATGTAAAAAAAAAATATCTCTGGCAAATGTTGGAAGATTTTCAAATTAAAAATATTAGTGTTCAAATTATAACACCTACAATAATGTTTATCACTTTGTTGGCTTTGAATACCTATCTATTGTGGAGTGAATTAGTCAGGCTGTACCCTATACCTCCAGGGCCCTTTGCACCTGCCTTTATTAAAGCATCCCTTGCATTGGGTAATAATCACGCCTCCCCATGTTTGTAACCCTAAACAGACTGCATATTAGGTTCATATCTGTATTCACAGTATGTAATGCATTGCTTGACACATGGCAGAGACTGAATACTTATTTTTTGACCAGAAGACATAACATGTATTTTCAATAGCAGTGCTGACACAACTAGCTTTCCATGGCCATGTGCAAGCAATAATTGTGAGGAGAAAAGAGAGATTCTTGATAACTTTGACCTTTGCCTTTCTTGGTATGTCACCATAGGGTTTAGCCTGGATGTAGTTGAGTGAAAAATACTAGCGAGCAGTAAGAAAAAATGCCAGCAAATGCCACCAATTTGTCACCAATTTTAGAAGTCTATATGTCTATCCTCATCAATACAAATGATTAAATTGCACTTATTTTCCTACTATTGGGGGTTCTTGGGACAGTGCTAAAACTGGGAAAGTCCTGAGTACCTGGGAAGGGTTAATAAACCTACAAAAAAGGCTTTCCTCACATAAAGCCTGTGAGTAAAAATGATTATCCAGTCAAAAGGTGAAAAAACTGACATTTATGGAGATAAAGCCAGATAAGGCCACTATAAAATGAGGTTATTAATGTATTTTCTCATAAGTTGTAAGGATAAAATGAGGTCATATACGTAAGGAGTATAGATCATTACTTGGGACATAGTACACTCCCCAAAGACCAGGTGTTACTGTTAAAAGTGTATTACTCTTCCACAACATAACCAGTACTCACCAAGATTCAGCTTTAAGATGAAAGGATATAAGGGCCTAATTTTATGTCCTTTTAGTTTGTGTCATCATATAGGTAATAATCATTTCCAATAAGCCACTGAAAATATGAATTTAGAGCACATTTGAGAACCCTGAAGTAAATATATCCCATTATGCCAGATAATGGTTGAGGACATGGCAAGATATGAGTGGATCCTTGAGTGGATGTAGGAGAAGGGATTGTAGTGAGAAGAGACTACTGCCAGGACATCAATGAAATCAAGAAGAATGTGTCTCTTAGATGCTTTTAGGCATCTAGGCTGGGATGACTGCTAAGCATATTTTTATCAGGGGAGATGAAGTGCAAGCTCAATATGCATTAGTATGTTATGTAATATCTAGGGGATGAAGAGGTGGGCTGCAACTGGATAGCAATAGGGAGCAAGACTGAAAGACCAAATTGAATTTATATGGTTCTTTAATGGCATTAAGAAAGAAAAGTAAGTTTAAAGCTTAAATTTCAAATTCAAGAATCTGGAGGTTTTAAATGTTTCACTGAAAAAAAAAGGAATTAGATAGTAAAAATATACATATTTCTTTGATGATTCACAAGGGACTTCAAAATATTGTGTTGTGTTTCGAGTTGATTTTTTTTAAATACATTTACATGATGAGTTTAAAAATTCTGGTTAATAGGACATCTTAACTGATACCACTTTGAACAAGAGGAAGGTTAGTAAGTCAAACAGAACAGAAACACAATGGAACAAAATCCCAACACATCATGGCACAGCATATACTTTAAAAAATATTCCTGCCAAAGCCGGTTTGGCTCAGTGGATGGAGCGTCGGCCTGCGGACTCAAGGGTCCCGGGTTCGATTCTGGTCAAGGGCATGTACCTGGGTTGCAGGCACATCCCCAGTGGGAGATGTGCAGGAGGCAGCTGATCGATGTTTCTCTCTCATTGATGTTTCTAACTCTCTATCTCTCTCCCTTTCTCTCTGTAAAAAATCAATAAAATATATTTAAAAAAAATATTCCTGATCTTAGCATTAATTCAAATAAGTCACTCACTAAGAACATTATATTACTTAACAATTCTTTGAGTTCACCATTTTTCATTTTTCTCCTGAAAATGGATTACTTGTCTTATTTTTAATTAAGTTTGAGTTTCTATCATTAAGTTATTTGTAAAATCTTTCATCAGAATTATTGGGATGGAAGGTGTGGAGAAATCAGCAAAATATGGAGGTAAACTGGGGGTGGCAATTTCAAACATTCTTTGTAATAAGAGATTTCTTTTTTACATCAGGGTATATCAGGGTAGTTTAGAAAGAAAATGTTGGAAAAGCATTGAGTTACTACCTGAAACCAACATGACCAGCTCATTTGCAAATGAGAAAGGACAGATAGTTCCCTGTACCCCCCTCCCTCCACACCAGGGTTTCTGTTATATGTGTACTGTACTCAGCAATACCACTGTTTGAGGTGTTAAACCTGGGTTCATGATCAGGCATTAAATGACTCTATTAGATTTTGCTGACTGCAGGATTCATTTCAGAAAGCTCAAGACAGGGATTGGTGTGTGGGCGTTGAATGAAAAGACTTCAAAATTAAAAATAATATCCCTCTAACGCTCAGAGAATGAGCTGGCAATCCCAAGATCCTTGGCACACATCCATAATGGTTTTCTCTGTATTGGGAGTAATGCAAATCATTGCCGAGTCAAATGATGTTCCTGTGAAAGCTTTTAATTTCATAAGTAAGAAAATTAACCCAGATCATTGTTATTAATACATAAAAACAAACTAATGTGAGCCATAGATTAACCATTGCTTTTTTAATTTAACACCCTGGAGAGGAAAAGCCAGGTAATTATACTTTATCACTGAACGGTAAGCACAAATTTATCTTTCCTGGATGTCTTTGCAACAGCATGCAAAATTTTCAGCTAAGAGGTCCTTTATAACACCTTGTTCATTTTACAGCACAATATTCTGTCCTTAGGTTGGAAATGATAACTGCTTATTTATATTCTCCTAATTTTCAAAAGCCTGAGTGCAAAGATGACTTTTACTGAAAGTCATTTGTAATTGTATTTATTTGTTTGAGGACACGTAAGAAACGTTCAGGATTACTTATCACAGATGTTGAAAATGTTCTCTTTATCCTATTATGTATAATCAGATTAACCTTTCCTTTTGTGCTATAATTATTACACAAAGTGGCAAGGTTCATTTGGCGAGACATGATTTTCTTTAAATGAGCTCACTTATGTTAATCTTTTGATTAAAGGGGAAATAAGAGAAATGGGAGAAATTAGCACAGCTCGGGCAGATAAAAACCTAATTTGAATCACAGAAAATTTGAAAGGGGTTCAAGTGGTTTGTTTGAACCTTAGATCACTCCTTTAATGCCCCACAGCTAACGCCTTAGGGAGGGCCTTCATACTTCAACCTGGATTAGAACAATCATGTCTAAATTAGACATTTTGCTTCTTTTTTGCTTTTTTCAATAATCTCTTTTACAAACGTTTTCCTGGAATGGCCTACTTTAAATATTTCTGAGCATGTAACGTTTCTGTTCATAAACCTTCAATGGTTCTATACTAACACATGCATTATCAGTATCTCACCTGGCAATTACATCTACACATAGCCACTTCAAACTTTTTCAGAAGTTACAAATTCCCAGCTGGGACAGCAGTCTTTGACGAGCATAATTTGTCTGATCTACACAGTGTTCCTTAAAATGTTGAAAAGACTGATTTTAAAAATCAGAAAAGATGTTATCTCTCCAAAAAGCATATGCTCCAGCAATATTGTTATCCATTCCCATGAGACAGTTATATTGCAGCTGAGGGGTGGCTGCCTTCTTTACTGGAGAGTAGGCTCCCCATTTGCTAGACCCTCCCCCCACATTATTATTGCCTTATTTACTCATTTATTTCACTCGCCTGTAAGTGTCACTGTTTGTAACTCCTGATTCTTACTATTATCCTGCAAAAAATCTTCTGCATAAGCCAAATTCATCTTGTCGTAATCATCCCTATCTCCAGGCCATCCTATCCAGGGCTGTCCACCCCAAATGACTCCTCTAATATTTACCATCATTTTAACACCCTTTGCAATTTCTCCTCTTTCAACATATTCTACAATTCCTTCTATCCTCACGGATTGTGCCTGCTTTGGGCTCTCACATTCTTTTGTATGTAGAACTTCGGTTTGAAAACAATGAGCAAAATTCCTTATGTTCTGGGTATGGTTTATTTCCCAAAATATATTATAAACTACTTGAGGACAGAGACAATTACATTTATCTCTTTATAAATCCAGATGTAATACCAAATTATGTGAATAATAGGCATTCAGTATAGATATAAAAGTTTTTAGCAAAGGAACTATAGCATAGTAAGTGGTTTCTCTCTCTCTCTCTCTTTTTTTTTTTTTGCCTGTCGTTCTCCCCACTCCCTCAGAACGACCCCTCTCCCATGGGTATTAGAATCACCTGAGGAACTTAAAATGCTGCCAGGGATTCACCAGCCCAGTCAGAGTCTAGACCAGCGGTTCTCAACCTGTGGGTTGTGACCCCTTTGGCGGTCAAACGACCCTTTCACAGGGGTCGCCTAAGACCATCCTGCATATCAGATATTTAAATTACGATTCATAACAGTAGCAACATTACAGTTATGAAGTAGCAACGAAAATAATTTTATGGTTGGGTCACAACGTGAGGAACTGTATTTAAAGGGCCAGAAGGTTGAGAACCACTGGTCTAGAGGGAATGAATCTGAGTACTGTACATTTTTAAAGCTCCCCAGGTGATTGTAACACGCAGCCAGGCTTGGGAAATACTGTTCTCTCTTTTTGCTCATGAATAGGGTGTAGGGTATGTACAGAGACACCTCTTCCCAATTCCTATGGCTTGAATAGGATTTAATGAATGAGAGGAAAAAAGGTGGCAAGAAAGTAAATTATTTCTGTGATACCCAAGAGCTTCTACCTCTTTATTTATCACTTCCTCCAGTTTAGGTGTGGATTTGGAACACCTACATCAGAATAATTGGGTCCTGGTTAAAAGTGCAGAGTATTGCCCTGTCCGTCCATCTGTCCAGTGTGGCTCAGTGGTTGAGCTTAGACCTATGAACCAAGAGGTCAGGGTTTGATTCCCAGTCAGGGCACATCCTGGGGTTGTGGGCTCCATCCCCAGTAGGAGCATGCAGGAGGCAGAGGATCAATGATTCTCTCTCGTCATTGATGTTTCTATATCTCTCTCCCTCTTTTTTCCTCTCTAAAATCAGTAAAAACATTTTTAAAGTGCAAAGTATTGAGCCCAGCCCCAGATCTCCTGAATCAAAATTTCAGCTACAGTGGCAGAAATCCACATTTTTAGTAAGCACCTTAGAGAATCTTATAATACCCAAAATTTGAGACTGTTTCCAGTTAATGTACGAAGCACCATGGCATATATTTTTTAAGGTTTTCCTAATCTAGAAAAGAAGTGTTGTGTGAACACAAACGTATTGCAGTTGAATTGATTGTAATTAGACTATACTCCAGCTCAGTCAAATAACTAGAGAAATTACAGAAGGGGTTATAGAGATATGGAAATCTTTCAGCTACTCCTCAGAGCTCATAGATAGGCCAGAAATAGGTGTATTTTATGAACCGTTTACCATTTGTTTGATTAAGTGATTAAATATGTGAAAAGCAAAAATGGTCAAACTCCTCTTTATTTTTAGGTACTCTAACCGATTTTATTCCTGGGTCTCACTTGGAGGGTCAATGAGCCCTTTTGGTTTCTACTTCATTTTCTCAGAAAGGTCTTCCCTAATTTTGGATCACTGGGCCAACTTGCTCTAGGCTTCCCAGCATCCTGATTCATATTCAGCACTGTTTTTAATCACTTTTTATATAAGGACAGAATGTTTGCAAGGAAGCAAGCGTTTGTTAATAACTTTTATATGACTAAAATAAAATAAATTTGGAGGTATCTATAATCATATTAAGTTGAGGAAGAAAAAAAAATCACTGAAAGAATTTTTGTAATACAGGAGGTCCTCAACATCGTTTCATTCTGCGTAGTTTTGTTATAACATTGATGAGATGCCATAGGAACTTAACTCTTGTTTATATCACCTATTCTAATATTCTAATATTAGATTCTTGTTATAGTAATGACTCTAAAATGAATGATAGGCTGTGTTAATTGCCTTGGGTTGATAGCTAGAGGAATTGTTTTGCATGCACATCCTCATTTGATTTGCTCACCACTGTTTATCCAACATTACCAGTGTAGCTTCCTAAGGGATCTAGGAAATAACCAGTTTGCATGTACATCCTCATTTGATTTGCTCACCACTGTTTATCCAAGCACAGTGGGGGTTCCACACTCTCTGGAGTGCATAAGAAGTGATGCCATGCCCCTAACAAAAGTCTGAATGTGCTTGGGAATGTAGGCACAAAATAAGAATGTTTGCATGAAGTTACTGACCTTAACATATTTCTTTTTTTTTTTTTTTTTAAATATATTTTATTGATTTTTTACAGAGAGGAAGGGAGAAAGATAGATAGTTAGAAACATCGATGGGAGAGAAACATCGACCAGCTGCCTCCTGCACATCTCCCACAGGGGATGTGCCCGCAATCCAGGTACATGCCCTTGACCGGAATCGAACCCGGGACCTTTCAGTCCACAGGCCGACGCTCTATCCACTGAGCCAAACCGGTTTTGGCGACCTTAACATATTTCTGCAGAGAAGCACTACCTACTCTTCTAGTTATTGTATGTAATACTGTGCTACCCCCTCACCATATTCCCAGTTTGTACAGCTTCGTAACATAAAATGGCGGATAAACTGGACAAGGGTAGGAGCACCATAAGCAAAAACTTGGCACGAGCACATCACCATAGTAATCATCATATCACAGAATGTAAGTTATGGGGGGGACACACTTTCCTGCTGCCGATGAATGATGATTTTGACATTTAATCTTCTACTAGTTTTGAATGCCATTTGTAGCCAGTTTTATGTAAATGGTGCCAATGATTTTTTGTAGAGGAAAATCCTGTAGTTCTGTAGACTTATTGATTCTTGATCTTTTTCAAGCATGTTTGATGTTCAGGTGGCCAGAGCAAACTGACAGTCTGAGTAGTGTATACATCAACATTACCAATGTAGCTTCCTAAGGGATCTAGGAAATAACCAGTTTGCAAGTCCCATATTACCTTACTAGTTTTGACACCATCTTTATAGAAAAAAATTAATTTATTGTTTTCACATTTAGATCTTTAGCCTTGCTTTCCAATACTTCTTCAGGTGACCGAATTTTTTTCTTGAATAAATCTTAATCCCTACATGCATTTTAAATTTAAATGAAAGTGACAAATGTTGCGTATGCCACCTCTTCCCCAGAACATTAAATAAGAGAGAGCAAATGAGATGGAACCTAACAGCAGCCCTAAACCTGTGAGGGACGAATGCTGTACTGATTCAGTGACTTACTGTGTTTTATGATCCTTAGTTTACAAACCATTAGCTAACAGTCCAGCCAGTACACATTCATTTATTAAGCTAAAATGTGAGGGGTGACACATTTTATGCTAATTACCATATTTACTTTTGGATCGCTAAAATAATGTAAAAAAAAAGCTGAGTTTTTATCAACTATAAATTTCTAACCTTTAAAGAATGACATGTTAAAATATTTTCACTTTACAGACAAAAATGAAAAAAAATAATGTATAGTTTTTAAACAATGTCTGATTATCAAAAAGAGAAAAGAAGCATGATGTGATTGTTGATAAAAATGTCTTTAAAATTAAGAAAACTTGATCCAGGTCAGAGTGCTACATTAATCTATTTTTTTCCTAAGTATAGTTCTATAACATACAAAAATATTATCATAAAATTACTTTATTATTACTATTGATTATTTTGTTTGTGTTTTCGTTAATTATTATTGCCTATGATCACATGGAAGATGATTTATTTCTGTTTTTGAACATATCATGCAAATATGACAACAGTCACCCTTATCCTCTCTTAGTTGTTTTCACTAAGCCAAGTTAGACATGTTCAGTTCCTTGATCTTCCCTCGTAATTGAAACTCCAGCTGCCTATTTTTGTAGTGGTCCCTCCAATTTTTTCTGCTGAGAAACTGTAGGGGATAATTGATGTAATATATCTTAATTGTCCTCCTAAAATTTCAAAATGGAAGATTGGAATGTTACTATGGTATGGAGATATATATATATATATATATAGTGAAGCTCCTGGAGTTCAGAGTTCTTTTGAGTCTTCAGTCTTCAGTTGCCTCCCACCCTCATGAATAATTTAAAGTACCCAGAATGCTAAGCCAAATGAATAACGTGGAGAATAAAATCATAATTAAAAGACAATATAAAATAAGTTTAAAGCAAAAACACAAGAAATTTTATTTATGGTTGCATAATTATCACTTCTTTTATCCAATAATTTCAATAATTAAAAGTCACTTATTTAATTTATATTTTATATCATGGCTACTTAATGCTTTGTGTAATTATTTGACATGATTACTTAATACACATTTATATTTATATTTTAAATATCAAAATACACTCTATATTTGATTCTTAGATTTATTTTCATTATATTGTACTTTCTACTCTAAACCTACTTTATTTTGACAATATTGTATTTCTGACCTTAAGCATACATTTTTTTAATATCATCACCTGAGAATATGCTTAATTTGAGGGGAGGGAGGGAGGGAGGGAGAGAGAGAGAGAGAGAGAGAGAGAGGAGAGAAACAATGTGAGAGAAATATCAATTGGTTGCCTTCCATATGCTCTCTGACTAGGGATCAACTTGCAACCCAGGTATGTGCCCTGACCGAAATCAAACTGGCAAACTTTCCATGCACAGGACGATGCTCAACCAATTGAACCACTCCGGCCAGGCGAAAGCTACATTTTAATAGCAATTTGTCTTTTTTCAGGGTTGTACTGAGACTGTTAAATTTATAAAAAAGAACAACAGAAAAAATTAATAAATTAATAATCAAAATTTTCATTTATAAACTGGGAGTCTATATCTAGTAAAAAAAATGAGAGAACATACAGGACACATCTTTTTCTCCCTAGAATTTGACAATAACTGATAAACTGCACAATTTTTATAATGCTTTCAACAGACTTTGGCCCTAGGCCTTTGTTTATGATGTTTTTTAGGATCTCTCTCTCTCTCTCTCTCTCTCTCTCTCTCTCTCTATATATATATATATATATATATATATTAACATTTCAGTGGCATTACAATTAATAGGTGAATATATATGTATTTTGGTAGTGAGGATGATTGAGGAGGTAGTCATTGTTTAAGCCAGCTGCCTTTATTTATATGTGGATAAATTCAGACAGACCTGCTTTAATTCACATGTCCAAGAACATGATAATGCCAAGCTCATATCCAAAGCATGATGCTGCACAGTTATAACATCAAAACCTTAGTTTCTGTCTCTTTAAATGGGGAGAACAAGGCCACTTCATGAATTTGTTGTAGAGATTCATCTGTATAAAGGATTTATTACAGCAACTGAACAACATTATCATTATAATACTAATTATTGTTTTTATTATTAATCATTAATAGACAGTAGTGCAGTGACCCTTTCAAAGTAGATCAGGTATATTTTCATGTTATTTCCAGAAGGGCAGATGAAGTTTGTCTTTTGCATGTCTCTTTTGAAGTACACTAAATTTAATCCAGAAAGCATCAGAAAAATTACTGTTCATTATGCACCTCTTCAAATGGCAAGAGCAGATCTTAACCTAGGTTAAGTTAAATGGTAAATGGAACAGTTGTAGATAATCATAAGGGTGGTGTAGCTTAATATTCTTGTATGGGGACCAAGAAACTACACAAAAAAGAGACAATCTGCATGGTGCAAACCCAACTGTGATGCATCCCTAGGTCACTGTGGACTCCCATTCCAAATGGTGGCAATACTGGCTTTAAATAATCAAACATTGTTTCTTAATGTGCTATAGGATGGAGAATTTAGAGTGATGTTACGTTAGTTATTCATTTTGCTGAAAAGAGACATAAGGGATTTTTTAAAGAGCTATCCAAAAGAACATTAAAGATGATGAGTGTGCGGAACAAGGTCTGTGAAAGCTTATTCAGCAAGACAGATAACAGGCATAGACGGGATGTAATCATCTGCAGGAATATGATGATGCCCAGAAAAGAAGTAACAGAATGCTTCTTATCCATTGTCATTTAGTATCTCCTTTCCTGCTTCTGATTTTGTGAGAATTATATCTTTATGTTCATTGTGATTTCCAAAGGCAACACTTGATCCTTAAAGGAAGAGATTATGTTGTTTTCCTTTGTTTTGTTTTGTTTGTTTTTTTGTTGTTTTTTTTTTAGGAACAATCCAATGATAATGAGCCCACATTCCTCAGTACACAACTTCAGGGATTTCCTAATCGTGTAGACCCAGGACAAGCCTGAGGTCAATGAAATTATTTCAAATCCCGATTCTATCACTAACCATGCAATTTAATTTCCCTTATCTGTAAAATGAGGATGAGAGTAGGACTGTTGAGATGATAAATGACTTAAATGCAAGAAGCTCTTAGAACAGAGCTTGGTATGTCAAGCACTTCAGACAGGTTTGCACCTTTGCTACAATTCACTTGTGTCAGTAGGGCAGGCGCACTTCCAGGCGCACAGGGTACTTACTTTGAGCAAACCTTGTTCAGTGTCCTCCCTCCTTCCCTTCCATTTACCTGGGTTCTGCTTGTGCCTCAAGGTCCAGCCTTTTCTAATCTGAGAAGTGATGGAGTAGTAAAGCTGTCAAGAAAAATGGAAGTTTTAAAATATGAGTATGTCTTCTACAGACAATGAAACTAAGACTCAGAGAAGTAGAGACAAAGAGAAGAGAGAGGGTGGTACTTGGGCTAACTAAGAATTTAGCTTTCAAAGTGGTCTTTTGCTTCACTCAACATTCTCACAATTCCCTTCTTTTGGTTAAATTGCAGAGCTTAGGCAAGTAATGGTGTGCAGCACAAGATAATGATGTTAAGAAATCAAGTCAATTGAGTACCTCAATATGCCCTGGTGTATGGACAGTCAGTGTCTTACAGTACAGAAAGTAATTGACTCCTGCATATGCTTTGCCTTCCTAAAAGTGTAGGATCCTCAGGACTGGTGTTACACCATATTATTCTGTGGGGGAGGTTAAAGTACCCAGCAAGAAAGTTGGAGAACATAAACGCAAGGGAGTCACATTCTTTTTTTGTAACCTTCTATCACAAAGAGACATCTCATCACTTTTGTCATATTTTATAATTACTAGCACATCACTAGGTCCAGCCTGCCTTCAAGAGAAGGGGATAATATAAGAGCATGAACAGGAGGCAGGCATATTGAAGGCCATCTTCGAGGTTGCCTACCACCGTATTTCACTATAGTGTTGTTACATTTTTCTGATTATTCCTTGGACATCTTTTCATATGTTTTGGGCCATTAAGGTTTCTGTTTTATGAACTACCTATTTATATTTTTTCTTGATTTTCTATCTACTTTTATGTTTGCTTGATTTACTCTTAATTTATGCATATACTAGAGGCCGGATGCATGAATTCGTACAAGGGGCTCAGCCCCTGCCACCATGGTGGCAGCCGGGAGCCTCGCCGCCTCTGCCTCGGCACCCGCCCACTGTGGGGGCTGCCTCGGCCCCCGCCACTGTGGCTTCATCTGGAAGGTCATCCAGAAGGATGTCTGGTCTAATTAGCATATTATACTTTTTTTATTATAGATATTCTGAATACTAATCTTGGTTGGTCTTATGAGCTACAACCCATTCACTCTTTAACCCACTTTAACTTGATATTCTTTCTCATTGTTTTTCCTTGCCCCTTTACAATCACCACTCTTGTAAAGTCATCATTGATTTTTATAATGTTAAATTCAATGGATGATTTTCAGCTCCCATCTTAATTGACTTGGCAGCATTTAATACAGATGAGTAGTTTCATTCATTTATCTTAAAAACATTCTTTTGTATCATAACTTTGTCAGGTATACTATTTGTTCTTGATATTACCGTGTATTGTTTTCTTTTTTTTAATTTTCTACTGTAGCTGCTATTTGTCAGACTTTGCTGATTTTTATACTTCTATGTGACCTCAAAATATTTGAATTCATCAAGATTATCCCTGACAATCTCTCTCTGGTTATTGTAGTTAGTCATATGAATTTACATCTATCATCTATAATAATAAAAGTGTATTATGTTAATTAGACCAGATGTCCTTCCGGACGATCTTCTGGACAAAGCTGGGGCTGGGAGGGAAGCCTGGGTCCTGGGTGCCTACCAGTGGCTGAAGGGAAACCCAGGTCCCAAGTGCCTGCCAGGGGCCAGAGGGAAGCCCAGGTCCCGGGTGCCTGCTGGGGCCAGAGGGAAGCCCAGGTCCCGAGTGCCTGCTGGGGCCAGAGGGAAGCCCAGGTCCCGGGTGCCTGCAGGCGGCCAGAGGGAAGCCTGGGTCCTCGGTCCCGGGTGCCAGAGATAAGCCGGTGCCAGCAGCCAGGGGAAAGAAGGCCTACTCATGCATGAATTTTGTGCATCAGGCCTCTAGTTTATATACATATAGAAGGCTAAGTGACTGGCCAGCTGGCCAGTAGGTATGAGGCACACTGACCACCAGGGAGCAGACGCTCAATGCAGGAGCTGTCAAGCAACAGCAACTTTGCAGAGTGCCCTCATGCACTCCAGGACCCCTCAGGGGATGTTGGACTGTCTATTTTGGCCCAATCCCTGCAGGCCAGGCTGAGGGACCCCTACCTGCCGGAGGGACCCCATTCACTCTGCAACACCCTTCTAGCCCCATCACCAGCCCAGGTTTGGCTGGCCAGGGAAGGACTGTGGGAGGTTGGCTCCAGAGCGTGTCTGGCCCATCTCACCCAGTTCCACTCTGCCAGCCACCTTCTAATTAATTTCCTTTTAATGTGCATGAATTCATGTACTGAGCCTCTAGTTATGATAATAATTCTAAAATATCTCCAGAACAGTATCACTAATCTTTTATATAATGTGTTCACTTAGATTATCACAAGCTTCTAAAATATAATTATGTCTGAAATTTTGGTCATTCTTGTTCCTGGGTATACCAGTTGGTGATACCAGAAAAATAGAAATTATCTATGACAACTTGTCTCTAAACATCAAGTTCTATGTATATTAATAACTCAAACCTCTTCTATTTACCCATACCTCTTCACCCCTCTGCTATCACATTAACAAACTAATTTCTTCTTTTTCTAAGTTTATGGCATGCTCTCCCATTTCCATTTTGCTTATACTTTCCTGCTTTTAAAAAACAAACAAACAGAAAATCCATTGCATTTTTAATATAAAACCAGTTGTTTTTTAAATATAAAGTAATTTGAATGTTAAAATAATGTAATAACTTTATGAAGATTTTCAATTGAGTTAAGATTTTAAATCATCAATGAGAGACCTCATTGATAGACATTGCACATAGTGCTTAACCAAACTAGCCTTCCTGCAGTGTTCCTCTTCAGTTTCTCCTCTCTGTCGCTCTAGTCACAGTGGATTTCTGTCTTTTCCTGTAAAATTTTAAGCTATTTTCAGGCTAAATATTTTTGAACTCATAATTTTGTCTAAATGAAAACAACTTCCCCCTTTTTTAAAAAAAGCATTACTTGCCCTTCTGGCTTATATAAAATATTCTACTGTCTGTTTCATGGCATTATTTAGTTTCCTTCATATCACATCACAAATTTAATTATATAGTAGTTTATAGTTATTTTTGGAATTGTTTGATTAACATCTGCTTAATCCACAGACTATGGTCATATAAAAGCTAGTCTCACATCATAGTTGTTTCACATCTCTAGATCCTTAAATATTACTTGGCCCATAGTTGGCACTGAATTAATATTGGTTCAATGAATTGCTGAATCTACTACTGGTTCTAGCACCAGAGATGTGTTTAATCCCACTGGTACAAAATTAAAGGAAACACAAAATTGAAAACTAAAATATGAGCCATGGTCATTAAGAATACTCTGAGGGAAACTTTCATAACCTTCCCAGCCATCCGTTTCCTCATTACTAAAAGAAGAGCTTAACCTAGATCAAGTCTAATATCGTTTTTACCACTAAAATTAAACATTCTAACTGCTGGCTCAGGAAGAAAGAGAAATCAATGGGCTCCCAAGTAGTCAAGGAAAACTTCATGAAGAAATTTTTGATGATAAAAGCTATAATAGATGGGGAAGATGTAGAAATCATCATAGTTATTCTGAGATAGTGAGATGAACCAGCTGCCTGGATTTTGGGATTCTTGTGGCAGAGATGATTCTCATTTTCTAAGGCACATAACATGAGGACATAGGTTTTGAATTGGTTTGAGTGGTCACAAAACATTGTGAGATTTTGAACAGTGGTGCATCATTGATTGTAGATTATTTTTTAAATAAAATACTATTCAATTTAAAAAAAAAAAAAACATATATTGCTTTTTTGGCCATGTGCTGGGCACTGCTAGGCACCAGGGATAAAAACATGAATAAGATATGCCCCTGGTCTAAATGTACCTCAAAATAGTGAGTGGCATTTTTTAAAAATGGGTAGTTATAATATCATATTACAAAGTGAATGTATAAAAAAGAAAATATATGTATAACTAAAATCCAATGGTTCATAAGTATTTCCTAACAAAAGGAGTGCTGTATGGTGGCAAGATCATGTTTCTTGGGCATACTCTGAAGAAGTAAGACTACTGCTAGGAATCTAGCCATTTTGGAGAGATGCAGATGTAAATTGCAAATAATTTACAACTGGGTAACTTTGTCTCTTTACATCACCTCTCAGTTTCTTTTTATGAAATAAAATATAAAAGATTGATGAAAGGATTGAAAGCATAAATGTTAAAAATGTTGAAAAAACAGATCAATATTCAAATGAAACTGAGTATACAGTTAAAATGAATTAGTGAGAAAAGGATGCACAATTTAATCAAAGATATAAGGCCATTTGCTTCCCCATTTTTGAAAAATTAAATTTATAACTTCTGCTAAAACAACCAGATGAATTTACGATAGTAAAAATCTCACTTCTCCGAGTCAAGCATTTTTAAGTATACGACATGTGTTATCTCTTGTAATACTGGAACAGCCCTTTTAAGATGGGTACTATCATTAGTCCCATTTTAAACACAAGGAACTGTGGCATTAAGAGGTTAAGTAGGTTACTCAAGGTAACCTAACTCATTATGATTTGAACTTAATGACTCTAGATCATGAACTTGAAAATGGTTTTTAGCCCTGGCCAGTGTTTCTTGGAGGTTAGAGCCTCAGCCCACACACAAAAGGATTGTGGGTTCAATTCCAGGTCAAGGGCAAATACCTTGCTTATAGGTTAAATCCCCTGGTCGGGGAGCATGGAGGAGGCAACCACTCAGTGTCTCTCTCTCTCTTTCTAATCCCCTCCCTCCATTCTACTCTCTCTAAAAATCAATGGAAAAAAATATCCTTGGATGAGAATTAACAAAAATTTGTTTTTATAACTTGGAGTGGATAAAATCTTCCCTAAAGCAAGAACCAAAGCCATAGAGTACAAGTGCATTAATGTAATTTCAGAAAATTTTTAAAAGTACTGTACTGTGAATGATGCTTGAACAATAAAATGTAAGAACAGAAAGAAATATTTGCATATAGTATAAATTATATTAAAATCATTAATATATAAAGTTTCCAAAAAATCTCAACAAAAATAGTAAAAAGATAAAATGTAAGAACACCAATTTGCAGAAAAATAAAAAGTTCCCAAACAAGCCGAAACCGGTTTGGCTCAGTGGATAGAGCGTCAGCCTGCGGACTGAAGGGTCCCAGGTTCGATTCCGGTCAAGGGCATGTACCTGGGTTGCGGGCACATCCCCAGTAGGAGATGTGCAGGAGGCAGCTGGTCGATGTTTCTCTCTCATCGATGTTTCTAACTCTCTATCCCTCTCCCTTCCTGTCTGTAAAAAAATCAATAAAATATATTAAAAAAAAAGTTCCAAAACGTATTTCAAATGCATGATCATTCATGAGAGTGAAAATACAAATCAAAACCAAAAAGGAAAGTTAGCAGTACCCCGCGTTGTTAAGGGCACCAGTGTACTTTATTGGTATGTATATAACTTGCTCCATGTTTTCAGGAGGCAAATTCTAGTATCTATCAAAATGCGTACTGTGCATTTTCTTAGATATAGCAACTTCTTTTCTAGCAACCAACCCAGCACAGTATAGTTTGTAGTGGTTAGGGATTTTGCTTTCAGAAAAACTTGGATTTAGTTTCCTGCTATTCCATTATTATATGTGTGCCTTTGAAAAAATTCCTTACTTTTATAAGAAAACTAGAAGCCCAATGCATGAAATTCATGCAAGAGTAGGCCTTCCTTCGCCTGGCTGCTGGCCCTGGCTTCATCTGGAAGGTTATCCGGAAGGACATCCGGTCTAATTATACTATGTTTTTATTATTATAGATTCCTCACTTTCATTTGAAAACAAAATGGCAATAGTAAAATTGCCTCACAGGATTATTCTGTCAATTAAATTAAATCATGCATGTAAAGCAATTTAATCCATCTTAGGAATTGATAAATGTTGAATATTATGATTATTATTAATTATACTATAGATATATTTTAAGTGTGAAGGATAGGTTTATAAGAATGTTTATTGTACCATAAAAGTAATAATTTTATTAATAGTACTTAATGTACTTTTGGAATCACTGTAGTTATTTTTGTAAAATTGTGAAGAATAAGTTGATTCCCAGAAGAGAGGAGATAGGCAAATATTACTCTATGTGAGTAAAGTAGCATATACAATGGATGTAGATTCAGAAAATGTGTAATTGTAATAGGTAAGCCTTAAAATGGCTACTGAGTAGGCACTTTTATTTAAAAGGATACAGTAAACACTAGAGATTCACACGAATTCATTTTTTAAAAAGTCAACCTCTCTCTCTACATGAAAGTGTTGAGTTGGCATTTTAAAACATCATATATTTTTCTTTCATAAAAACATACATTTTTCCTATTTATGAGTGCAAGTGTGAAATATGACTGGGCAGTAGTGTGCTGTGATGACGCCAATGCACTACTAACAATGGACGGGAAGGGATTTAAGCCCATGGCAGTTAGTTTGGATGACAATCGCACATTCCACTTAACATTTTCATCAGAGTTAGGAGCGTTTTCAGAGGTATGAATCCTACATTTGCAATCTCACAAAATTGCATAGGGTGAATTATATAGATGATGCAATCAAGATTTAAAATGAAGGGATTTAAGGCAGTACATTAAGATCAACAAGATACTATTTTAAAAAGATATCTGTAAATTGCTTAAAGTTCAAAATATTAATTGCACAATTACGGAAGTTCATATGGCAAACTCTTATTATACGCAAAAATATGGTCCCAAATTGTGATGGAAATATTTTTTGGTATGTTTATTTAACGTCCATATTGTTTTACCCGCTTGTTGTTCATTGCAGTGTTGAAAGTATTGTTTTCCGTTTTGGACACCACAGTTTAAAAGAAACATTAGCATACTGAAAAAGTCCAGAGAGCTCGTGAATATGTGCTACAGATTTAAGAGTGGAAGGCACTAGGAATGCTTCCTCTGGCGAAAGGAAATTGAGGGCAGACATGGTAGGTCTGTTCAAACATCTGAAGGTTTTCCTTGCAGAATAGGAAACAGAATTGTGGGCACAGCTGAAAGCTTCAGGAAGATGACATTCATTTTAGAACAGACTTTCTCACAATGAGATGTTCAACGTTGCAGTAAACTTTTTAGTATTAAAATTCTCATAGCTGGAAGTACTTCAGTAGACAGTAGGAAAACTGCCTTCAGGGCTATAGAAGACACTTTGTTTACAGGAGAAAGTTGGATTAAATTACTTCTAAGATTTCTTATAAACATAGAGGTATGGTAAAGTGAAAAGAATAAAGGCAGAAGACTTCCACATCAAACTTACTCTCCAACTCATCTGTGTTTTAAGGCAATTTAACGTACAGTGATGTACAAGAATGTTTGGGAGGAAGTAAGAGAATATCAGTTAATGATACCCAAAAAGAAGAGTTTCACAGTAATTTTGCAAACTCGGGTCTTTGTAATAGAGTGGTGCTCTGGGACTCTTCAAATCAGGTGACCGAATTCCAGAGACAGGAATCCTTCATGATGAACATTAATCTCCACTGTTAATCTCCAGTTACATTTTTAAGTCCCATTCACCTCCCATCAGCTATGTCCTGTTTATTTTGTAGTTCTTTAATAGTAGCATCATAGACAAAGAGATAGCATCTCTGTGATTCAATGTATTCTCATTTTAGTCATCATATATCTTATTTTTATGCATTTTCCCCGGTTGAGCCATGTAGGTTTTCTCTATAGGACACTGCTGCCCTCTGGGATTCAGGGGAAAAAAAGATAGAATAGATATACTTAACTGTAGATGTTTTTTTAAACCAGATTACATGAATCTAGGTATAGAAAACATTTTATGAGACCCAAGTATTATTATTTCAGTCCTTTGATCAAAAAGGATTTTTCTAGTTTGATTTTTAACCTCTGTTTCAGAAATCTGAGCTCTCAAGAGCTTGTAAGCCTGGAAAATACATTGTAGGATAGATTAAACTGGAAATCTGAGCACCTCCATCCATCTCATGATGACGTAACTTCTTGGACACCCTGTTCCACCCTCATAAACCCTTGGTGTCCTCAAGCTCCCACATTATATTAGAAATGATATTGAGTTTTCAATTATAGTTTACATTCAGTATCATTTTGTATTCGTTTCAGGTAAACTATAATTTTAAAAAATTAAAAATATCAACTTCAAAAAATATTATAGAGGAATTCATCTACTCAGAGAACAAATTTATGGTTGCCAGAGGGGAAGAATGGAGAGGGGAAGGGGATTAAAGTAAGTAATGGGGATGTAATGTGTAGCATAGGGAATAGAGCCAATAACATCATAACAGGTATACATGGTAACAGATAGTTACTAGACTTATTGTAATGATCACTATGTTATACACCTGAAACTAATACAATGCTGCATATAAATTATAATAAAATATGAATTAATAAAAATTATAAAAGAAAGGAAGAGAAATGTTATTGAATGTTTACTGATAAGGAGTGAAACTCTTTTTCTACTGGAGATGATCTCTTTGCTTTCCTCTAGGAAAGCAACTATTATTGCTAACTAGTTGTTTAAGTAAAAAATGCCTCAGATCCTGAAACACCCAAAGTTTTCAAGTTTGAGAGTTGATTACATATTTTTAATATTTTCTGAAAGCTTTTTTGGCACCTTTCAGACAGCGTTAGGTCCTCCTTCATTACATGGTCTCACCTTATACTTCTATTCACCACAGAATTTAATTGCAGCTGAATTTAATTATCTGTTTATATCAATAAAATTTAACTATCCACCTTCCTGCACAGAGTGATTATTCCTTGGGGTTAGACACTGTGTCTGCCTTGTTCAATGCTATAATTCCATGGTATATCCTGATATAAGAGATGCTCAATTATTACTGAACGAATACCGTTTTATTTGTGAAAAAAAAATAGGAGATGATCTAAGAAAGAACTTATATGTATCAGAAAGACCCCTAGAGAAGGACACGATGGTTTTTGATACAAACTAGTTTTTAATTATATAACACCCAGAAGTGCCTTATTGCTTTTTCCCACTGACCACACTTCCAATCGCTGACCAATCTTGCCCTGGATATGGATCACTTCAGTATTCCTCAGTGGAATCAAGCTGACACCACCCTCTTTGCAGGACTTTGCCTGAGAGCCATCATTGCCTGCCTTTTCCAGTTCCTTTCTCTGCCCCCTCCATTCCTTGTCAAACACTTGAACATGACTCCTCATTTTCTGACTTGCTTCTAGTGAATCTAACTTTTTCTCCTTCCTATTTGCAATATTTTGATGATTATCTTAAACTCAGTTGTTTTCAGTAGCAATTATGAATAAAATCATTACCTCTCAGAGATTATTTTAATTCAAAAACTAGATATTCCTCCAAGCATTTCTATACAACATAAGTTTATGCAAAAATTAGGAGAAAATGGTCTTATCAAAATTCATCTTATCTAATGAAAATGTCTCAAAACAAGGGAACAAGGGCTAAACTTACCATAGCTCATAATAATATTACATATTAGTTTTAGTCTAGTCAAAATACCTGTAAGAGTCCAATTTTGAATAGATTTAGACAGTAATAATGTTGAAGAAGTATGAGATTGTGTAATACTCCAGATATTTCCAGCCACAATTTTAAGCAGAGTATGATAAATTTATGAATTTGTGACAATAAGAACTGACCCATTGGTACTCAACTGAGGAACTTCACACCTGATTTCATTTGAGAACTAAGTACCAAAGGTTCTAAGGTAAGAGATTAATTTTCATTCCACTGCACAGGCAAGCTGTACTTTTCACTAGAAAATATTTATTGTTGCCCTGGCCTGGTAGCTCAGTTGGTTAGAGCGTCATCCCGATAAACCAAGGTTGTAGGTTCAACCTACAGTCAGAGCACATACAAGGAGTAACCAATGCATGCATAAATAAGTGGAACAGCAAATCTCTCTCTGCCTGTGTCTCTCTCTGTCTTCTCTCTCTGTCTATATTTTCCCCTTTCTCCCACTAAAAAAAAATCAATTAAAAATATTATTTTTTATGCTTTTACTAGAGGAGTCTTGCTCTTCATCTAAAATGTAAAAGGCATAGTAGCATATCGCATTAGAAGAGAGATTAAAATATTTGAAGGGCTACTTCCAACCCAACATTCTTCCCCCACCCCCAACCTAGATCAAGTGAAAATGATCTAAAGCTTTTGACCTGAAGTTTTAGAACATTATTCCTATAATCCACCTATCTAGTTTTCTACATTATAAAGGATTTGCATGCATTTTTAAAATCAAGTGTCCTGTTTTCTCATACACAATTTAGTGTGTGAAATTAATCATTTGGTCATTTATTAGTTCAATAATAAATATTCTTTGAGCAGTTCCTAGGATTTGGGACTGTGCTAGGTGGTAGGCTAAAGTGATGATCAAATACAATTTCTGCTCCAAAGGAGCTGAAGAATTAATGAAGAGGTTTAGACTCCAGAGCAAAAAACTGATATCAAATAAGTAATTCATTAAAATGTAATGAGTGTGATGAAGTAGAGATTTCTATGAATAGAAGTAGAAGGATTCAATAAGATGTAAAACAGATGAAATACAAGTTTAGTAGGCCTAAATCCTGTTAATTTTTATAACATTGTGTCACCTTAGTTCCTACTAGCACAGTTTTTTTTCAAAAGGGGAAGGCTTTTCTCTAGAAGCCCAGGAAAAATATACCCATCTTTAGTTGATACTAAAAAGTGCTTGTTTTTTGTTTTGTTTTATTTTCAAAACAAAAGTATATATTCAATTTACCTTTTGTTTTTGACAAGTGGTATTATTTTCCATTTATGGGAATGATATATAGTTTTCTTTAAAAATACATATATATATGTATATATATATATATACACATATATATATTAAGCAAACATAGAGATCGATTTAGAAAAACATACTATATATTTAATACAAGAATAAACATGTAAATAAAGGAAATCCTACTTGCAATTTGAAATATTTTGGGGTTATGCCAGTCTTGCAGATGCTCTGGCTTGTCCTCATTCTGATTATTGCTTGTTTCTGATTCCCATAAAGGGATCTCTAGAACTGACCCACTAAGCATTTGATAAGTACAGTATGGTAGCTCATTAAAATGTAAATTAGGTTAAGTGCTTAGGAAACATACAAGCAATATGTAAATAATGAAGAACAATGAATAGTGTTTCTTTCCCTCAGGAATTTGGCTTCTCCAATAGTTTGAACCTCATCCATAGTCATGAATAAGACAGGAAACATTGTCAGTAAAAAAAAAAAAAAAAAAAAAAAAAAGGAAATAAAGCAAATGAGCAGAGGGCAGCAATGTAAGTCTTCAAATGACATTGAG